>NC_029786.2:30516625-30540717 GCF_000816755.2 Arachis ipaensis | reverse complement strand
CCCATCTTTGATTGTTCCAACCTTGATGCCTGTTCTCCTTGTAATTTCCTCTTCCTGCAACATAATTGTAACCAGACTCATAGCCAAAGGGGTGAGAGTTCATAGTAGCAAATAAAAAATAAAAACAAATTTAAATTAAATTGAATTTGTTGAATTTGAAAATTAAATTTTGAAATTTTGAATTTTAAATTTTTGAATTTTGAATTTTTGAAATTTGAAATTTGAAAATTTTTAAATTTAAATTTTGAAAAATTTTTAAATTTGAATTTTGAAATTTGATTTTTGAAATAAGATAAGATAAAATAAAAATTTTAAAATAAAAAACCAATAACCTCTTAACTTAAGAAAAAGCAAAAAAATAAAAACAAAAATAAAAACAAATAAACAAGCAAAAATAAAATATTTACAATAACCAATAATAAGGCACACGTTTGCAATTCCCCAGCAACGGCGCCATTTTGACGTTAGGATTTTTGCCAGTAAAGAATTTCATAAAAACAGTCGCGTTGTAGATATAGTCTCTAAACCGACAGAAATCCCTTCGTACAAACGTTTTGGTTGTCACAAGTAACAAACCCCTTTGAAATTGATAACCGAGTATTTAAACCTCGGGTCGTCTTCTCAAGGAATTGCAGGGAAGTATGTTCTTATTATTGGTTATGGAGATTGTAAATTGGGGTTTTGAGAAAGAGGAATAATTATGAAAGATAAATTAATAATAAAAATAAACTCTTGGTAAGGTATGAGAAATTGGAAGTCCAGTCTAGTTATCTTTATCAATGATGATGAAAATTGAATCTTAATTCCACTTAGTCAACCTTTACTAAAGTAAAGGAAAGTCAAGGGATTAATTAGTTTGATCTTCGAATCCTATTTATTTCCTAAGAAAAGATTGGGATTATTGAAGTTTAATTCAATTGGCAAGATAACAATTATCAATTATGCTGTTGAATTGGATAACTCCTGAGTTACTGATTTCTTAACCAAAACCAAGAATGTAAAAAGCTAAATATAAATCACAAATATGAAAATACCTCAATTGCATTAATAAAGAAAATCATAACATGAATGCCATAAGCCAATTATTCAAAAGATAAATATCAATTAAAGTACTAAGGTGAATAAAAATGGAAACGAAATTAAACAGAAAAGAACATTAAACCTGGGATCGAGAGTTACTCCTAAAACTAAGAGAAGTCCTAAATCCTAATCCTAAGAGAGAGAGAGGAGAGAACCTCTCTCTCTAAAACTACATCTAAAACATGAAAAGTGAATTATGAGAGCCTCCCCATGAATGGATGCATTCCCCCACTTTATAGCCTCTAATCTGTGTTTTTTGGGCCGCAAACTGGGTCGAAAACAGTCCAGAATTCGCTGGTTTCGAATTTTGCCACGCTGGTTTTTCGTCACTGCGACGCGGCCGCATGGAGCACGCGGTCGCGTCGCCTACTTTCAAGGCAACTATAGCATATTATATATCAAATCGAAGCCCCGGACGTTAACTTTCCAACGCAACTAGAACCGCGTCATTTGGACCTCTGTAGCTAAAGTTATAGCCGTTTGAGTGCGAAGAGGTCAGGCTGGACAGCTTAGCAATTTCTCCAACTTCTTGTATTCCTTCCACTTTTGCATGCTTCCTTTCCATCCTCCAAGCCATTCTTGCCCTATAATCTCTAAAAACACTTAACACGCATATCAAGGCATCTAATGGTAATAAGAGAGAAATAATAAGCAAATATAAGATCAAAGAAGCATGTTTTCAATCAAAACACATAATTAGGAAGGAAATATAAAACCATGTAAATAGTATGAATAAGTGGGTAAAGAGTTAATAAAAACCACTCAATTGAGTACAAGATAAATCATAAAATAGTGGTTTATCACCGCTTCGTTCTTAGTTTCTTCTTGTGCAGTAAGTTGTTTTGACTCTGAAAAGTCCTCTTTGTCACTGTTCTGTTATAGATTATAGAGTTTTATGCAAAGTTAATGTCTTAGGATTGAGCTAAGGCTGTGTTTAGAGGATGTGGCTACTGCGGGAACGGTCGGTATTGATGCTGCTGCTGTGGGATAAGAATAGAAACGCATTTTGTCGCGTAGTTGAATCGCGAACGAGGTAGGGATTTTTCTTAAAATTTATTTTATATTAAAGAGTTGTTATAAATAGATATTGATGTGAAAAATATATTTCTGTGACTATGTTTGTCTTGTGGATGTGGTTGTTTGTTGGACTGAATTACTGATTGCTTGAGTGAAGTGCATTTGTTGATGAGAAATTGATTTATAAAGTTATTTAGTAGAATTTTATGAAAAGTGGTTTTTCTTGGTTTTGGAGTTAATTTGATAATGTAAAAAATAAATTGGCTTTGGAAATGATTTGAGATAGGAAAATGAATTGATTTTTGAAGCAGTTTGATTTTGAATTAGTTTGATTTTATAGATGATTTAATATTGGAGCTGGTTTTATTTTGAAAAAGATTTATTTTTGAAATTGGTTGGATTTGAAAATAATTCGATATTAGAATTGGTTGAAGTTTGGAAAATGATTGAGATTTGGAAATGATTGAGAAGTGTTTGAGGAATGTTTGGATGGGACCCGAAAAGGGTGGCAGAGTCCGAGTTTTAGAGAAGATGCTGCCAAAATTTTTATAGAATTCTGAGAATTTTTTTGAAGCATTGTTTAAAAAAAAATTGGATTTAAGAATCATATTATTTGATTTTGATTTATTATGGAAAGAGTTGTTTTAAGTTTGATTTATTGAGGAAAGAAGTATGTTTCGAGTTTGAATTATTTAGAAAAGATTTATGTTTGAGTTCGATTGTTAAGAAAATAATTACGTATGTGATTTTGATTTATTAAGAAAAGCTTTACATTCTACATATGATTTATTAAGAAAATATATTCTTTGGGTTTCGATGTAGTAAAAAAAGAATTATATTTTGAACATGATTTGTTAAGAAATGAATTATGTTTGATTTGGAATTATTAATGAACGGAAAGAGATGATGTATAATGATGATTGAATTTGAATAAAGGATGATGAGGATTGATTTTAAAGTATGATTTTTGAATGAATTTGGAAATGAGATATGAATTGATGATGAAAATGAATTAAGAGTAAATGAGACTTGCAAAATTGAGACAAATTGTTGACCCTCTGTATGTAAGATGTGACCGGGCACTTTAACTCCCCGAGTTCCCCCATGGGCATGCATATATATATGAATTTGAGCTTGGGGCTTTGTGTTCCCCCATGGATGAGCTTGGAATTTTTTCCATGGATATTGTTGAGTTTGGGGATGCGCGTACAGAGGGACTCTCCAATGGTTAGCTACCAGGACATGTCGGGTTAGCTGTATAACCGATAGATGAGCTCATTAGCCATAGGGCAGACATTCATCATATGCATCTATGTGACATTGTTTGCGTGTGCGAATTGTAATTAGTTTGCCTATGTAATTGCTAATTGCTATACTTGACGTAACTGTTATTGATTGTGTTTGAACCTCATTACTTATGTTTGTGACTGAAATTAGTTGGGTTGTGGTGAATTGGATGTTAATTGAGCTGTTTAGGCCTGAAGCTATGATTGGTTTGTGTTGTGGTTTAGTAAGTATAAAATATCAAGCTGGTTCGGTATAGACTTAATGAACCTATATTTGGAACTAGTCATTCATACTATTTGGAAACTTTTAAGATTCTTTTATCTGAAAAGTGAGTTTGGATTTCTAGATAATTAACTGATTTCTTTAAAGAAAATTGAATTTTTTATGGTTAAACCATTGGTTTTTCAAAGGATTCATAAGACAACGATAATCACTAAGATTGAAAACGACTTTCTTATTAAATATCTTCTTATGACAATTCTGAAAACTCCGTAGTGAGACCGTGTGGTTAGGTTCTCACCCCTCTACAGCTTTACCTTTTCAGGAATCGGATGAAGGAGTATTATGAAAAGTTTTATTGCAATTGTCTATATAATGTTTTAGTTAGATAATTTTTCTTCCCTTGCATTTGTTATTATAATTTTGTAAGAGGGATAGGAGTTGTATGTTTATATGTATATTATATTTATAAGCTACTTATGTAAGAAGTCTAGTATATAACTTTATGCTTGTTTCTTTTTAAGATAAAGTACTCTTTTCTGGTTTTCAAAAAAAAATCAGCGATACGGTTTTGAGTCAAAGGCTCTTATTTTATTATTAAGTACATGAAGACATCATAATACTTCTTGCTATCAGAGTGGCGCAGTGCCGCAGCCGGAAGTGTGACATTCTGATAGTGAGGGTGTTACATTATGGTATCAGAACAGTTCATCCTGATTAGAGCCTTGGGAATGGACTGATTATACTTCATTGCATACTCTGAGTATCTGTCATGATGTAGGTCTTGTCCAGATAACAAGAATTAGAGCTTTATGCACATGACTGTCTATTGATTAACGCTGTTAGCTTACTGTTGCATAACTGTTGATGTTATGTCTGGCTAACTTAATGTTGATGGTTTATGTGTACGGAAAAGTTAACGAGTTATCATAGGCAAATTAGAAGTAACAGGTAACGCATAATTACGAGGTTTGGGGAACGTTAGAGGTTACATTTCAAGAGTTAATTCCATTTTAACGTGTAATTTTTATTTGTGTAACATGATTTGATATGTAGTTTTTTCTTTTATCGTTCGCATTGGAATTCTCTATTTCGAACTCCTTCCTTGAACCATGATTTGACCATTCTCCGACCATATTTTATTATTCGTCCATAGCCTTGCTTGATTGTATTTCTGAGAGTTTGCTTGAGTCTTTCAAAAATATCTGTCTTTATCATTATTTATCTTCAATGTTTTACCTAACTTTTTATAGACATGTGAAAATAATTTCTATCTAGGATTTCTTTCTTTGGCTACAACTTGAGTTATTTCCAACCTTATCATAATTTTCATACGTTTCTTATGTGATTTGGCACTTGGGTATTTTTCAAGATTTTTGAGAGAATATTTTTGCTTATAGCTCAATTAAATTTTATTTTACAAACTTTGCATATTTTATTTTAATTTCGGTTGTTTTGATGCAATACCTTATTTAAAATTTTCGTATTTCTTTTGGGAAGTGAATTCATTCATTCTTGAGATTATCCATTCTTTGTAAATGTTACCATTGACTTCTTGTATTCTTTTCAACTCAGCTCAAATCTGGTTTTATTTGAATGCACCATTCTTCCTCTTGATTGTTCCTATTGAAGTTCTTAGATTCAAATTCTTTCTTAGGATTACAACTTGATTTCCTACCAACCTCGCTTTTGTTTTTATGAAAATTCTTACTTGATTATGTAAAATGTCTTTCAAGGTTTTCGATGAAATATTTTACCCTTAGCCTAACTAATTTTCATTTCACAAATCTTGCATAATCTAGTTCGACTTGAATTTATTTTAACATGACGCAATATTTATGTTTTTACTAATTCTCTTGAATTTTGTAAATAATTGCCCTGTTCTCCTTTATGTTTTCTATTGGTATTCTTTGAAATCAAAATTCTTTCTTATTTGCATTTCGATTCTTCCTTTCGACACACTTCATGACATTTGACCATTCTAGATTGTTGGTGACTTGAGTCATTCCTTCATATTCTTGTGAATTTTGTGTTTCTCTAATTTGCTTTTAGCTTATTTTGATCTAATTTATGACTACCCTTTTCTTGTTTCCTTTAGAGTTCCTAAATTCAATTTTTCTCGTTAAGATTCAAAATGACTCTTTTTGAAACGTTTTCTCATGCATGTACATTGTTGCTTAGTTGTAATCCTACATCTCCTGTCGAATTCACGTGAATCCTATCTTTGCCGCTTATTCTTCTCTTACTGAGATTTGTATATCTTTAAACATACTCGCACTTATCTCTTTGAGAATTGTTTTGGCACGACACGGATCCTTAAATCTTTGAAAATGTTCAGTGCTCCTTTTAATTAGGCAGTATAGGCATATGTATTCTAATCATGCTGTGTAATTTGACGTATCGTTTGTCATTTTTCTTTTCTTGAGATGTAATTTATATTTCTTTACTTCACAACCTGTACCTTACACATATCTTGATCTGTTTACATTTCTGACTATGTTAAAACTCTTGCAACATGATTGTTGATCTCATGTTCCTCCACGAACTATGAACCTTTGTGGTAATCTGAAGTTGTTCCGTTGCGATGCGTCACTATTGTCTTTAACCATTTTTCTTCTATAAAATCTCATACTTTTTTGACTCAGCTTGAATCTATTTCAAACTAATGCACTGTTTTTCTTCTTATTGATCCTATCAAAAATTCTCTAATTCAAGAGTTATCCTTGTAGTTGCCAAATGATTCTTTTTCGGCAATCTTCATTGCTTGTGTATCCTTGTTTACCTGCAATTTCCTTCATTCTTTCAAATAATTATGAGTACTATCCTTGTTGCTTGTTGTTTCTTTCTAAGATATTGTATCTTTATGAGTAAAATTGAGGTTTATTTTAGTATCACGTGCGACCTTGAGATATAACAAGCGATACGTTAGTTCTTAGGACACGGTTGGTGAATGCGGAAGGTGAAGCCTATAAGTGTGTGATCCCACAAGATGTTGTGGAGCTGTGTTTTATGCGAAAGAGTTTTATCAATGTTATGCTTATGACCGGTGGTGAATTTGCGAAGTGATTGATGAGATTGAAACTTTCGGATGAGTCGTTTGATAAAGTACAGTTGGGAGTTATGATGGTGAGTTATGTTAAAGCGTGGAAAGTTGAAACCTTAAGGCTTGATGTGCAAAAACTAGTTATTATCACGGATGAATCATGTGTGCAAGCACCTATCTTGAAAATTTACATCTTATTGAGTTTCTTCAAATTTTGGACAATTGTTGGAACCATGTAACCTCCTTGTTTTGAGCTTATCTTGTAACTTTTGCTTTACACCACATTCTTCTCTTATATCTAAGTCTTATTTGGACATTTATATATATACCAAGACTTCTTGCTCTTCTAAAGTATACAGAAGTAAAGTATTAAAACTATGTAATATTTTGTACATTACTTTAATTTTTTAGGACAAATATTTTTATAAGATGGGTAGGATGTAAGATCCAAAATTTTTGAAAAATATTATTATGAGTTAATTTTAATTTATTTATTCATTAAAGACTTTATTTTTAGAAATTATTTTATTAAAAGTAATTAAATCAAGTTTTGACAATTAAATTAGAAATTTTACTTAATTTTATAATTATTGAATAATTTTCTATATTTAAGTTATAGAGCTTAACATTTGTAAAAGAATAAGAATTTTATATGATTTAGCTAAATAATTGAGATTTTAGAATTTAATACTTTAATTTTATAAAGAAATAAATAAATTATATTATCTCTAATTTTAAATTAGAATACTTGAATTAAAAGCCAATTAGCAAATTAATAATTAAGTAATATTTTTAAAGTAATTTTAAGGGATTAAATTATATTTTAAATTTATACATTATACCCTAATTTTATTAAAATTATCATAGTCTATTAACTCTAAATCCCCAAATTGGAACCGATTAACCCTAACCTAACCCTAACTTCATTACTCTCATCCTCACCCATACACCTCACCGCCACTCACTGCAGCCGCCATTCATCCTCTTTTACCCTTTCTCCCTCAATCACATACAAAACAAACCCACACATACACAGAAACAGTAAAGAGAGGGAGGAGAGGCTGCGAAGAGGAAAGAAAGAAAGGGAAGTCGCCCTCGCACTAGCCACTGTCCAGCCCACCCCCGCTGTCGTTGCGTCACCGTCGCTACCTAAGGAAGGAGGTGGCGTCAAAAGAAAGCACTGCATGAGGAGAGAGATCTGCTATAGAAGACGCGAGCTGGAGAAGCTACGCCGTTGCCACCAGTCTGTGGTTGAGCCATACCTCGTCGTCACCTTGGATCCATAACCGTCGCCGAGCCGCACGTTATCACCGCCGTGAATCGTGAACAGAGACGAGTTCGCAAGGGAGAAGAGAAAAATAGTGCTGCCTCCGTCGTTGTTAAAGGAAACCATCGTTGCTGCCAAAGGCTGCCGCCGTCGCCGTTTTTGAGGGTTGGATTTCATTGCGGGGCTGCTGCACAATCTCCTAGCAATTGTGCCGCCGTCAGTGCTGACCGGAGTGACCACCACAGCTATTCTACCTCGCCTTCACTTTCTGTCATTTCCGTCAGGTTTTGCTCTTGCCGGATCGCATTTCGATCAGTGCATGTTTTGATTAAAGCTGTCGCTACTTCGTTCTTACTTCCTTCTTGTGCGGTAAGTTCTTTTTACTCCAAAAACTCCTCTTTGTCACTGTTCTGTTATAGATTATTTAGTTTTATGAAAAGTTAATGTCTTAGGATTGAGCTAAGGCTGTGTTTAGAGGATGTGGCTACTGCGGGGACAGTCGGTATTGATGCTGCTGCTCCGGGATAAGAATAGAAACGTAGTTTGTCGCGTAGTTGAATCGCGAACGAGGTAGGGTTTTTCTTAAAATTTATTTTATATTAAAGAGTTATTATAAATAGATATTGATGTGAAAAATATATTTCTGTGATTATGTTTGTCTTGTGGATGTGGTTGTTTGCTGGACTGAATTACTGATTGCTTGAGTGAAGTGCAGTTGTTGATGAGAAATTGATTTGTAAAGTTATTTAGTTGAATTTTATGAAAAGTGGTTTTTCTTGGTTTTGGAGTTAATTTGATAATGTAAATAATGAATCGGATTTGGAAATGATTTGAGATAGGAAAATGAATTGATTTTGGAAGCAGTTTGATTTTGAATTAGTTTGATTTTATAAATGATTTAATATTGGAGCTGGTTTTATTTTGAAAAAGATATATTATTGGAATTGGTTCGATTTGAAAATAATTCAATATTAGAACTGGTTGAATTCTGGAAAATGATTGCGATTTGAAAATGATTGAAAAGGGTTTGAGGAATATTTAGATGGGAGCCAAAAAGGGTGGCAGAGTCCAAGTGTTAGAGGAGATGCTGCTGAAATTTTTATAGAATTCTGAGAATTTGTTTGAAGCATTCTTTAAAAAGAAAATTGAATTTAAGAATCATATTATTTAATTTCAATTTATTACGAAAAGAGTTGTTTCAAGTTTGATTTATTGAGGAAAGAAGTATGTTTCGAGTTCGAATTATTTAGAAAAGAATTATGTTTGAATTCGATTGTTATGAAAATAATTACGTATGTGATTTTGATTTATTAAGAAAAGCTTTACATTCTATATATGATTTATTAAAAAAATATTATTCTTTGAGTTTCGATGTAGTAAGAAAAGAACTATATTTTGAACGTGATTTGTTAAGAAATGAATTATGTTTGATTTGGAATTATTAATGAATGAAATGGGAGGATGTATGATGATGATTGAATTTGAATAAAAGATGATGAGGATTGATTTTACAGTGTGATTTTTGAATGAATTTGAAAATGAGATATGAATTGATGATGAAAATGAATTAAAAGTGAATGAGACTTGCAAAATTGGGACAAATTGTTGACCCTCTGTACATAAGATGTGACACGTGGAATACGTCATGTAAGTTAGACAAATGCGGCCGCAAAGCTACTTGATATGCAACTGGCTCAAATTGCCTCAAAATCTTGAACGGTCCAATGAATCTCGAATTCAGCTTCTTAGTTTTAATTGCTCTTCCAATCCCAGTTGTCGGAGTAACCTTCAGAAATACATGTTCGCCCACTTCAAATTCCAACAGTTTCCTTCTCTGATCCGCATAGCTCTTCTGTCGGCTCTGTGCAGTCAAAATCCTAGCTCGAATCCTTTTAATCTTCTCAGTAGTCTCTGCTACCAAATCCGGCCCTAACACACTTACCTCACCGGCCTCATACCAACAAAGTGGAGATTGGCACTTCCGTCCATATAAAGCCTCATACGGAACCATCCCAATGCTCGCATGAAAGCTGTTGTTGTATGCAAACTCCACTAATGGCATGTAACGGTCCCAACTTCCTAGTTGATCTAAGACACACGCCCTTAGCATATCCTCCAACGTTTGAATAGTCCTTTCCGACTGTCCATCCGTTTGTGGATGATATGCTGTGCTGAGACACAGTCTCGTATCGAAAGCTCTTTGAAAAGCTCCCCAAAACCTTGATGTGAATCGGGGATCACGGTCCGACACTATGCTCGATGGCACACCGTGCAACCTTACAATCTCCTTGATGTACAACCTCTCCAACTCCTCCATTGAATAGTTCACTCGGATAAGTAGAAAATGAGTGGACTTGGTTAAGCAATCCACGATCACCCAAACCACATCAAATCCCGACCTAGTCCTCGGTAAACCGGTCATAAAATCCATTATAATTCCTTCCCACTTCCACTGAGGAATCTCAAGTGGCTGTAACATTCCCAACGATCTCTGGTATTCTATCTTCACCTTCTGACACGTCAGACACTTAGATACAAGTGTAACTACATCATTCTTCATCCCAGGCCACCAGAACATTTTCTTTAAATCATATCGTACTTCCTGAATGAATAGAAAACCCGCTGTTATGAGCTTCCGACAACAACTCTTGTCTCAAACTCCCAACATCCGGCACACAAATTCTCCCCTTATATCTCCACAATCCTTCATCATCCTTAGTAAACTCTCCATGCCTCTTCGTGCCAATTGGTTGAAACATCTTCTGAAGTTCTTGTACGTTTTGCTGAGCCTTCTAAATTTCTGACTTAAACATACTTGAAATGCACAACTGGTTCAAATAGGCTTGTCTGTCAGCTTCACCGATATCCAGCTTAAGTTCTACAAACTTATCTACTAACTCCTCTTCTTTGATCCTCATCCAAGCAACAGTCAAAGACTTTCGACTCAATGCGTCAGCCACAAGATTCACCTTTCCAGGGTGATAACTCAATTCAAAATCATAATCTTTCAGCAGCTCCATCCACCTTCTCTGACGTATATTGAGTTTTTTCTGACCAAAGATGTACTTGAGAATCTTGTGATCAGAGAAGACTTTAAACCTCACCCCGTACAAGTGGTGCCTCCAAATCTTCAATGCAAACACAATCACCACCAATTCCAGGTCATGAGTTGGGTAATTCACCTCATGTGGTCTCAGCTAACGTGATACGTAAGCCACCAAATTCTGGTGTTGCATCAATACGCAACCCAATTCCTTCAAAGAAGCATCACAGTATACTTCAAACGGTTCGTGTGGTTCAGGTAGAATTAAAACTGGCACTGAAGTCAACTTTTGTTTCAAAGTCTGAAAACCCTCCTCACACTCCGACGTCCACACAAACGGTATCTCCTTTCGGGTTAACTTAGCATCGGTAATGAAATTCGAGAAAATCCATCGATGAATCTTCGGTAATATCCGGCCAAACACCAAGAAGCTCCTAACCTCTGTCACCGTAGTTGGTCTCTCCCATTCCATTACTGCCTCCACTTTCGAAGGATCCACCGCTATTCCATCCTTACTCACCATGTGACCCAAGAACTTCACTTCTTCTTTCCAAAACTCACACTTCGATAATTTAGCGTACAATTTCCCCTCCTTTAGGATTTGTAACACAATTCTCAAGTGTTCCTCGTGCTCCTTTGCCATCTTAGAATAAACTAAGATGTTATCTATGAAAACCATCATGAATTTGTCCAAGAAGGGACGAAACACTCTGTTCATGTAATCCATGAATACAGCAGGTGTATTCGTCAACCCAAAGGACATCACCGCAAACTCGTAGTATCCATAGCGCGTCCTAAACGCAATTTTTGGAATGTCATCCTCCTTCACCATTATCTGGTGGCATCCAGACCTCAAATCAATCTTCGAAAACACCACAGCTCCTTGCAATTGATCCATTAAGTCGTCGATTCTAGGCAACGGGTACTTATTTTTCATAGTCACTTTGTTTAACTGCCGGTAGTACACGCAAAGTCACATTCTTCCATCCTTCTTCTTCACCAATAAAACTGGCGCTCCCCAAGGAGACACACTCGGTCGATGAACCTCTTGTTCAGAAGCTCTTCCAACTGAGTCTTAAGTTCAGCCAGCTCTATCGGAGCCATTCGATACGGTGCAATCGACACTGGTCTGGCTCCTGACACCAAGTCAATCGCGAATTCAATTTTCCTTTGAGGTGAAAATTCAAGAATATCTTCCAGAAACACTTCAGGAAAGTCTCTAACTACTAGAATTTGTTCTAACCTCTGATCATCACCTAACACATTCGCAGCCAACAATATATAACCCTAACACTCCTCTCCACTATAGTTCACCAATACAGAGTTCAGGTAATAGCCCTCAGCTACCACTGCTCTACCTTCTCCTTCTGGCACAAACCGAATAGATCGCTTAAAGCAATCCAACAAAACCCGATTTTCGGACATCCAGTCAAACCCCAAAATCATCTCGAACCTAACCATTGGCAAAAAAATTAAGTCATGAATAAATTCTCTATCCTCAAGCTTGAAAGGTACATGCCTACAACCTAACTTTGTCACAACCGTCTGATACAGAGTATGCACATGCAGATCGAAAGCTAATTCTGACATTTTCAACCCTAGTTCCTCAACCTTATCAAATGCAATGAAAGAATGCGAAGCCCCAGTATCATACAATGCAACCAAGATTTTATCACCAAATAAATAGTTACCTCTCATCAGAGGATCTGCCTTTGCAGCATCATTAACGTTCACAGCAAATACTCGCCATTGGTGCTAATTTTGACCCACATTTGGATTCCCCCACGAGTCATTCGGATGAAAACGTCCACAACGATCACAAGTTGATTCCGGGGAAGCCTTACTCTGATTACCTCTCCCTCTCACCGGGTATTACTGATCATGGTTGTTCCTCCTAAAGTTTCCTTGACCTTGAGGCACATGTCCTCCTCTCTTGAAGTTCTGACCCCTCGGCTGAAAGTACTTGCCTCGGCCTCTAGCATTGTTTCCTCCTCGGTTATCTCTTGCCAATGTCACTTTCTTAGCACAATCCTCCACCACCCTTGCTTTGTTCACAAGCTTAGAAAAGATCTGAATCTCCAAAGGAGCCACAGCAGTCATTATATTGTCACTCAAGCCCCCTTGGTACTTAATACATTTCTATCTCTCATAGGACTCCAGGGCACTTTGACATACCCTAGAGGACCTACAAATCTCCTCAAACCGACTTGTGTAATCAGCCATAGATAGTGAGCCTTGCTTCAGCTGCATAAGCTCTAACTCTTTTGCTTCTCTCATCGACTCCGGAAAATACTTCCTATAGAACGCCGTTTGAAACACATCCCATGGAATTTCTGCTTTCGAAAGTCGTAGCAACTGGCACTCTCCTTGCCACCAATGTTACGCCTCTCCTAACAATTGATAGGCCACGAACTCTACATATTGATTAGCCAGGACATGCTGAGCTTGTAGTGCGTGCTCTATAGCTCGAAACCAATTGTTCGCTTCAGTTGAGTTGGTCGAACCTCTGAAAGTCGGTGGGTGAACTTTCATAAATGAAGCCAAGGTCATTGGAGCACCTCCCAAGTCATTACCACTTCTGTCTCCATTTCTGTTTCCATCCCCATTTCCATTTTCATTTCCCGCCGGTTGACCCAATCTCTGCACAGCTTGCAAAGTTGCAGCAGTATTCGCTTCCACAGTGTTAGCCAAGTTGGCCATCGCCGCCATGAACTCGGCATGGTTTTCGGCCGATCGGTCATTCTTAATTTCTCCCCGTGTACGAGTACGACCTCGTCTGCGAGTAGCCATTAGGGTTCCTGTCCAAACAGTCGATATCAAGGTGATCAGTCTCAATACCAAAAGCCTAGTGCTTCAATTATCCCAAAAAGGCACTCACAAACAAGCATGCTATACAATATCAAATAGATAACCTAAATAGCATCAAAGAAAAAGACATAGAGTATGCAATGAAGCACAATCGGTACATCCCTCAGGCTCACGAGGATGAACCACTCTGATACCACTAAATGTAACACCCTAATTACCCTAAGTCTTACCTCATGCTATAAAGCAAAGGATAATCAAACGTTACAACAATCCTAAAGCTTATACATAAATATATATAGAAAGGAATAATAATTCTAGAAGTCCGATGGAGAAATAAGCTCAAAAATAGAGTTACAAAAGTGCAACCATTCACATGAAGTTAAAAGCATAGGATACAAGGTGTAGATACAAGAGAATGGAACATATATAGATATAAGAGTGTAATAATCATAAAGAACTAGCCACAGCCCGTGAAGTTTAAGCCGACTAGTAGATACAGACATACAGAGCTTCGAAAGTAAAACAACTTATACAAAATATCTCTCTCAAAGTAAGCCTCTAGAGAAAATATAAATACAAAAGTGAGAGAACAAAATCAAAATAGCCAAAAGACTCCAAAATATGATATAGGTCCTCCGCTTTGTCACCATCAAGCAACTCACCGAGGTGGGTTGTGACCTGCATCTGAAAAACGACAACAAAGTATGGAATGAGAACCGAAGGTTCTCAGTATGGTAACAGTGCCCAGTAATGTAAGATATAAGACCCCGGGATGCCAGAGACAATCCTAGAGCTTCATATCAATCATAAGATTTAACTTAAAGCATAACTAAAATTAAAACCGTAATTTTAAATCCTTTATGAAACCGGATAAACTATCTTAAGAGATTTCTAACTATCAGTTTACCGTTGTCCCACAGCCTTCCTCAGCCTAACCACCATGCGATCCCATCACCACCGCCTTCCGAACCTCCTGAATTCCAGTTGAAAACACAAGTAATAATAATGCAAGTAAAGCACAAGTATAGCATGTATATCAAAAAATTCAAAAAACAATTAATCATGTTATACAATTAGGTAAGCAATTCAAGTTGGCAAAGCAAATAAACAGATAGAAGAGGCACATGATGAATGCCTGTCCTATTCAGCTGTGATATCACATTGTCGATTCAACTACCAACCCGACACATCTCCATGGAGATGTCGCCCTTCGGTCTCAGAATGGGAACCCCCGAGATATCGTGCCCGGAACACGGTCCAGGATATAGTTCTTGCATACTCTAGTGATTCCGAAGGGATGCGAGAGGGATACTCTTACCACAAACCTCACATCTCAATGTAAGCGGGATTAACCAACCGTCCTTACGCCGCCACTGCGATCTCGACAAGCAGGATTAACCAACCGTCCTTGCCAGGCGCATAGCGTCTCAACAATCTCAGTATGAAATAATATAACAGTGGTTTTCATAAATCATTTTTTAGTACATCAGTAATCCATCATTCCACTCTGATTCATTGACTCTTCTCAACCATCATCAATTCATAACTTCCACAAATCATTATCTCAATCGTCATTACAGTACTCTGCCATCTCACTCAACAAATCCTTCCTTAGTACTCTAGAAACCTAAGCCTCCGTCTTCTAAATTCATGTAAAATTTACCTATTTAAGTCACTAATTCTCCTCTATTAGTCATTAGGTCTAACTACAAGATATTACTCTTAAACTGCAATTTAAAGAAGTTTGGAAAGTTGGAGAACCTTTGAAAATAGAGAAAAATCCTGTTTCAGCAAAATAGGGGTCTCGCGAACGCAAGCACCTGCCTCGCGTAGGCATGCTATTGAAAAAGGGTGGTCGCGTACGTAACCCCCTGCTCGCGTACGCGAGATGTCCAACCCGAATGGGTTGCTCGCATCGTGTGTTATAGGTCGCGTACACAAGGGTTGATTTTTGAATAGCTCGCGTATGCATGCAGTGCCTCACGTACGCGAGATGCCCAACCTAAATGGTTTGCTCGCTCGCGTGCACCGTGTCGCATACGCAAGGGTTGAAAGTCTGATGGCTTGCGTATGCATGCTGATCCTTGCGTACGCGAGATGCCTAACCCAAATTGGTTGGTCGCGTTGCGTGCACCATGTCGCATACGCAAACCTCACCAGACTCAGAAAAATTTCAAAGTTGCAGAATTCAGTTTTTCGTACCAAACTTCAAACAGTCATAACTTCCTCTACAGAAATCCATTTTCATCAAACTTTATATCAATGTAAAGATCTTTAAATAAAATTTTATTCAAGACAAATTTCAACAAATTTCAAAAACTGAGGCTCAAGTTATGATCCGTCAAAGTTCACTAAAAACTGGTTTTTACCAAAAGTTAACAAGGTTCTCAACTTCCAAAATTCACAACCAAAACCAAATATCCTACAACCAAAACAGTTTCAAATGGATCTAAATGATGTCTATATACCTTCCAATGGAATTCACAACCTATTAACATGCGATTCCACCAATTTCATCCCAAAAATTCTCACTTACCTTCCTCAAATTCTCAATGATTACACTCAAGCATCATTCATCCATTTCCAATATTTATCAATATTAATAATGCTCATAATTCATTATCAACACTCAAAAATCATTATTTTCAACCTCCATTTCAATAATCAACAACAACATCCAAGCTCAACATCATAATTCATCAAAACCAACAATACCATCATTCATTATCAAATTCAACAATTTCCAACAATCAATTCAATCCTATCCTAAAGTCCACTAGCATAAGTGTCCAGAAATATTATATATTACATAGAGGAAACTGAAACTATACCATGGCCAATTCCCAATGTGTTATACACCAAGATTTGATTCCAACAAGCCTCAATTCACCAACAAGCCACCAATTCAAGAACCAATGCTCCAATAATCACAATTTCAAGCTAGACATACATTATTTATCACAAATCAATATCTAGGGTTCATCAAATTCACAAATTAATAAGGTAAAGAGTTTTCTTACCTTCTCCAATGGTGTTTGAGACACAAACCACTAATAGCCCAACCTTAGATACCACCTAATCAATCAAAACACAAAAATTCACTCAAAACCAACACCCACATTTTTGAATTTCATAGGGCTGCAGAGAGGAGAGGAAATTTCAAAATCTTACAAACACAAGCTAGATGAAACTAACGGGCTCGGCAAGAGCTTCGTGTAGTCGCTAACGGCACGCGAATCGGAGTACCGTAGCTCGAGTTATGGCCACCGGAAGTTAGTGATGAATAGTAACACTCTCTTCTCCTCTCTTCTCACTTGCAGCTGCTATGGTGGTGTGTTAGGGTGTTATGAAGCTGAATGGGTTCATTTAAGGGGTTATATATGTTAGGCTAGGGCCCTACCTGGGCCCGGTCTAACCTGTTAGCGTTTTTGGCTCGTTTAGCCCAATTTCAGGCCAAACCTTTAAAATTAGTGTTCGGTTTTTAATTTTATTTTGTTTCCTAACTTTTTCTACTGTTGTTATCATTCTCGCACAGTACCGGTCAGACTTAAGCCAGTACTGCCTGTTAATTTACCGGTTCGCATTTTTATGTGATTTTTCAAAAAAAAATTACATTTTTCAACTCAGAAAAATCTAGTGATTCCAAAAATCATATTTAAATTTTCTAATTAATATTCTAAATTTTTTATGGGACAATTTAATTATTTAATTGAACGGTTAATTAATCGCGATTTCTTACACATGACTATTGGACTTATCAGTCAACAGGTAATTAACCCCCGATTAACAACAGTATGTAGCACCTCGCGTACTATCAGAGGGTGGTTGGATCATTAGTATTGGGTATTTGTTGGACACACTCCCAGCGCATATCCCGAGGTGGTATGCGACGTCTTGGAGGGTGATGATGTACTTACCCCACGGCAGGAGGAAGGTGTAGGTCTCTGGGCGCCAGCGCTCCACAAATGTCATGATCAAGGAGTTGTCAAACACTAAATTCTTGAGTGGCTCCGCAATGCTGAAGCCAGCCTCCCTCAAGTAGGGGGACAATGGTGTTCGATGGTGGAAGTGTGTTACTCACTCTCTTGTGAAGAAATAAGTGAGACATCTGATAAACAATAAAAAATCCAAATCAAAAATGTGTAAACCTATAAAATTATAAAAATTTCAAAGTAAATAATTCTACCAACAAATAAGTAAACTAATTTAATAAATAATTACAAAGATTTACATTATAAATTCATTTAAATAAAAATATTTACTTAGAAATTTTTATAATTTTATAGGTTTACACATTTTTGATTTGGATTTTTTATTGTTTATCAGATGTCTCACTTATTTCTTCACAAGAGAGTGAGTAACACACTTCCACCATCGAACACCATTGTCCCCCTAAAATTAAGAAACATCTATATAATTTAATTTAAATAAATTATTTAGTAATTAATTAATAACAACATTCATTTTCCATCTCCTTCATAAGTTAGATTAAGTAAAAATATTTACTTAAACGACTAACAATAAGTACACCATTAAGTTAATAACTTAATTGAAGTTATAACAAATTTAAATTAAAAAACCATTTACTTAAATATTCACTAAATAGACACTTAAACATCTTGTGATGTAATTAAGTTAATTAAAAAATTTTAATAATCCTAACTAATAACTAAAGTCATAAAAATATACTTAATAACCTAGATTATAAAAATAAACCTAAATAAACATTTAATTACTAAATTCATGTCAAAATATGCCTAACATTACACTGTATTATTTAAAAAAATTTTAACAATATATTCATACGCCTAACATATTAGTTACTAATAATGACTATTGACGTTGAATATTAATTCATATACATAGTCATTTAATATTCACGTATTTGAATTGAATAAATTAATTTTAGTCTGGAAGCAGACAGAAAGAGATGGCAGAGTCAGCGTCTGCGGATTCAGACCTCAAAGGGGATACATTAACATTTTGTTTGGATGGAAGATGGAAAATGAGAGGAAAGAAAATGAAAGGAAAGAAAATGGAAGGAAAGAAAATGAAAGGAAAAGTTAATTTTCTTTTATGTTGTTTGGATAAAGAGAAAATGAATGGAAAGAAAATAGAAGGAAATTTTTCTTGTGTTTGGATGAAAGTAAAAGCAAGAAGAGAGAAAATCATAACCAAGTGAAATTACATTAATATCCTTCTTTATATTATATGTAAATTATAATATACCAATGTATTTAAATTATTTTTTTAATAAAAAAATTATCCAAATTATATTTCAAAATTGTAACGTGTTTTCTTCATTAAAAAAATTTATTTTTTTGAATTTATTTTTATGAATTTATTCTTTTTTATTATCTTTTAATATCATAAATAAAAATATATATTATTCTTTTTAAAAATATATAAATAAATAATCCCGTAAAAGAATAATAAAAACTACTCATACTTTACATCATTAATCTCCTTACATATTTAAAAAAAAGTTTCACTAAATTGTATTTGCAAAATAAAATATTATCAAAAGTTGGTAGCATTTCTTTCCAAGTACGTGCGACCAACAATCATATACAATTTTTATAAACATATAACAAAATGCCAAAAAAGTAATAACCAAAATAACTCCTAGAGAGTACTATTTTATCATCAGACAACACTTTTCAAAAGGGTAATTTTTTATGGTCAGCGACATCG
This sequence comes from Arachis ipaensis, assembly GCF_000816755.2. Taxonomy (NCBI): domain Eukaryota; kingdom Viridiplantae; phylum Streptophyta; class Magnoliopsida; order Fabales; family Fabaceae; genus Arachis; species Arachis ipaensis. The sequence continues at coordinate 30,521,259 of NC_029786.2, read as the reverse complement.
CCTACTTTCAAAAAATCAATTCTACATAGCTTGAGCCATCTGTACCCATCTACTTCAAAAAAATAAAGTTTCTCCTAGTCAAAATTATTAACACAGGATCGATTTTTACTGGTACTAAGCAGTGTACTTGTTGTTCCCAAACATCTTCAAGTTATGATTCCTGCACGAGCATATACAATAATGACAAATTAATTCAAAGATCATAGTTGATCATGATAATCTATTTTATCGATATCTTTCTATTTAAACAACCAGTCAATCTCAAAGTATATATACATAAAGTGATTTATTTCCAACCATGGTTAACATTAATAAAGCAGAAAATGGTAGAGTTCTTTACATACATGAAGATATACCCATAGTATATGACACTCAGAAACCCATAATCAATTAATGAAAGCAATAACCTCAAATGATGAAGAAATTAGGTGCATATAAAAGTTATACCTGTAATGGTTAATGTTTTAAGAAAGTACCATATCTCCCAAGCGAACACCAGCAGCTGTCATGAAATGAAAAGAGCATCCAATCGCATTTCAGGTGGGATCCCAAAAATTTGGCGCTTTTTCTGCTCATTTTCACATAAAAACTGATAACACTGCATCCGAGCTGAACCTATCAGACCCAAGTCAGTCAACATATCCCATACATCTGATTCGCTATAAAGGCAAGGCCTACTTTGTTGCATAATAGCCAACCCTTTTTCAGCAATTGCAACTTATCTTTCAATTAACGAAACTTGCTTTTCGGCAACCGAAACTTGCCTTTCAGCCACAGAAGCTTGTCTCTCAGTTGATTCAACCTGCCTCTGAGCTACGTCATGTAGCTTAGTAGATAGATAAGTACCCTCTTTGACAGCATCGGCCATGGCAGTAATTCCCAAAGCAACTTTCTCATATTGTGCCTCCAAAAAATCATTCATAGGAGACTTACGCTTTGTTCCTCTTGACGTCGAAGTCCCACCTAATTGATTTGGTTGACTATGAAGAGCACTTGGTGAATCTAAATTAGCAGAAAACGTTGGGGTATCATGTCCCCTATTAACATCTATGTCAGAAAATCCAATGTTTTCAAATGAGTCATTCAAATCAATGTGATCTCTATCAATTTCTTGAATCCTTTCTCGTGACGTAGCAGCCCCTTTACCAGTAGCTCTATCAGCTCCGAACAACTCCTTCAAAGTATCATAATGCTTAATTTGCATTTTTCTCCATTTTTCTGCTTGTGGTTTCTCCTATATAAACAAGTGTTGAAATTATTCGTTGACTAACTTCATCGATAGTATAAGTAATAAAAGCAAAGTTTAAGATACCTTAATGAAGTCTTGCCACACTTCCTCTTCAGCTTCAAACTTTCTAGTTACAGGATTCCATGCAAATCCACTTAAGTGATGAAATAAGTCATATGCCTCAGCAAAATGATCTTTTAATGTTTTCATTCTATTCTTTATGTGATTCTTTGTTATGTGAGGGCCTATTGCTATGCTCAAAGTCTTGACAACATTGGCATATGCTTCAGTTGTCCACGAGCCATCATGCCTATTACCTTTCGATGCTTCCTCTGCTAATGCGTTTAGCAAAACTTCATCCATATCATCAGACCATCTTAAGTTATCTTTCGAAGGTTGATTGGCTTCTGCTATTTTATTTCCCTTATTCGGCATTATGTAACCTGTAACAATCCCATAAAAAATCCAATCAAACACTTCTGAGTGAAAACTATACATACATATATATCCATATTCACATATAAGAAACATAATCACCTATAATGATTGATACACATTCCACATTTCGAATGCAATGTTATCTCTTAACAATGATGCATGCCTATATTCCTCATCACGTGGTTGATTTGATTGTGATCTATCTATGCTTTGTTCTTGTAGCAATTCTTGATCAACCGCATCAATTATAGACTGATCAACATCGACACCCATTAAAAAGTTATGCAGTATGCAACATGCCAAAAAAATGTCTCACATAGTTTCAAATGAATAATAAGGTTCTGTGTCACCGGCTATAATTGGGAATCTTTTCTTTAAAACTCCAAAACATCTTTCGATGACATTTCTTAATGAAGAATGTCGGTGGTTGAATAATTCTTTGGGATTTTGTAGCTCACGTACGGAATACTCTTTCAAGTGATACCGAACACCTCTATATGGTGTCAGTATCCCAGGCTTTAGCATAAATCCAGCATCGCCTAAATAGTATTTTCCTACACCAGTTACATACAAAAATTAAAGAATTGCATACTTTGACTATGAATTTAAGTTTATATAGACAATTTCATAAATAACACTAGCACAGACCTTCGGGTATTCGAAGTGGATGTTCCCTACTTAAAGCATCTTTCAAAATTCTTGAGTCAGAGGCAGTTCCTTCCCAACCAGACAAAACATAAGTAAATTTCATATCAAACCCACAGGCAGCAAAAACATTTTGTGTGGGGTGATCTTTTCTTCCCCGAAAACGAGGGGCTTCCGCCCTTGATACCTTCACACGGCTATGAGTTCCATCTATAGCTCCAATGCAGTCCTTGTTTGAAAAACATATTGACATATTAACATAACAATTTTGTATTTATTTCATACACTATTTCATAAATGTCACTAACTAAATTGAAAGAGTTAGTACCTTAAAAAATGGATAAAATCGACTATTATTATGTATTTCATAAGGAACATCCTCACCAGATGGTTGCTTGAAGAACTCTCCCTCTAACGATAGAATAGCATGTAGGACATTGTGAAAGTGACGACTAATTGTCTCCCCTGAGCGGTGGAAGAAGAAAGACATGGTTCTAGTTTTCACATTATGACCTATAATATGTAGGAATTTAGCGACTTGCTCTTCAACGGTAGAGCGAATTGAATCCTTTACTCTACCAGTTTCTCTTAACTTTTGACATAACTGCCTAAATGCTTCAGGGCCCATACGTATGACATCTCGACATTTTTCAGACGTCAGTAACTGTGTCATTAACTGTGTACGCCTATTTTCTCTTTCCAAATTTTTGTTATTAATTTGCCTAGGCCTATATTGTGATAATAATTCCAAAGAATATAACGTATGCACCGTAACACATGAAAGAGATGTGACACAAATCTGTTGTCTCTTTTCTAAGTCTTCCCTAATACGAGGTAAGATTTGTATCTGTTTAGGATGATACAGGTCAGCAGAGGAGAATTGATTAACTTGAAATCCTGAGTCAGGTATGACGTTCGTTTTGTCTCCTACTATCGCATCTTCGATATTCTCGCTATCCATCTATGAGAATATAATGTTTAGAGTGAACATATAAAAAATTGTTAATCACATGAAATATTAATCAATGCATTGGATAAGCACCAACATTTAGTGGACTTGGCAACTAAAAGTATTTAATAATATTGTCATAAACTAATTTAACCGACCCATAAGAAATCATGTTATTTTTGTCCTAAACTAAAAAAACTTTATTTGCTTATTATTAAATTTATATTTTTTCGTACAAATTTGTATGCGCAAATATATTTATATTAATTACGTCATAAGGAATTGATTAAAGGCATCAAAATTAATAAGTACATATACTACATAAACATGATAATAACATGCGTGGACATAATACAAATATGTATATATGTGTTTATTAAAGGCTGAAGGTACTAGTGGGGAAGTTCAATAAGGGAGAAAAAAGTTTAACAGCAAATATAACCTTAACATAAAACCTTCCAAGTTCTTTAATGACCTTGGATCAACTTCAAGCATATTTTGTTGCTAAGGGACTCAACACTACTAATGTAGTTGCACTCTTGGGTATAATAATCTAGTAATTACTTTTTGACCAATAAATGATTAGCTTTTTACCACTAAGTTTTTGAGTTAACTGTAGTCTTCATGTTAATTCAGTTGATCACTACACTTGGTTGCAATTCAAGTATATAATTAAGAAATCAAATCAATACATAAAAGGAAGCTAACAAAAAAGAAAATTTAAAAAACAAACATGTATAAATAATACTTATAGAAATTCTTCCTATGACATAAACAATTGACAAATAAATTAGAAGAAGCAACCAATTGAAGATTATGAATAGCCAAAAAGAAATTTTCGAAACAATTAAGCTGAAGTGGAACAGACTCCACATGAACGTTAATGAAACCTAACAAATAAGGAATGGATTTATACAAGCAACAATGCAATCAATTTTCAATTTAAAAGTGTTCATCAGAAATATGAGTGACTTAGTTATGCATATGTAACAAAGACACACATAATAATGTCCATTCACATTACTAAATGGGAAAGCTTACTAATCTTGGTAGTAGTTAATAATGTTAATTACTATATCTATTCCTTACTTTCTAATAATTAATAAATTTCATTTTCAGTATTCAAGAGGCCCTTTTATTTGGAGTTTCTGAACTATTGCTTCGAGAAATTTGAAGTGGCTGTCTGGTCTTCAAGAACTAAGTATCCGTCACCCATATGTTTATTCTTTAATTTATTATTATTAGTAACATTCAATTTTTATTTATTATTCGCAGCTTCTCAGGCGTGTTTTCCTTTCTATATTTAGTGTTTTGTTCTTCTCTTGGAAATTTTTTAATTTGTAACTTGTTAAGTAATGTAATGTTAACTTATGT
>NC_029786.2:30491472-30516541 GCF_000816755.2 Arachis ipaensis | reverse complement strand
AGGGAAAATACAGATATGGTCATGGATTACTTGATGGGAAGTATGAAACACAAGTTGCTCTTTTGTTGGGTAAACATTATTATGATCATGCTCTGTTAATTTTTTTTTGTTCTTCATTCTCAAATCTCAATATGTATATATAGTGTATTCCCAACAAGTAGAGCCTAGCTACTAGAACTAGAGTAATGGTCAATTTCATCATTTTTTATTGTTATTTGTTATACAATATCAACAATAGTTTAACTCTAAAAGAAGCATTATGAGTGTGTTGATTATCAAAACCTTAAGCCAAAATTAAATTTTAAATTAAAACTTGCATTTTCCTACCTGTGTAAATTTTAAGAATTATTCATTAACATAATCATTATTATGGATTTTTATTGTATTTTATGCCTTATATATTCTTGTGATACACATTACTACTATTGCACTTGTTCAAATATTATTTTATGATACATGCCATTGGTTACATAATTGGGGATTGTATATTCATTTTAAAACTTGAAGAAATTACCTCAAGTATTAATGGTTTATTTTCATCTCATTCTACAAAATATTAACTTGGGCAGGATGCTTCTCATTGTACTAAAACAACTTTCAAGACTCTTATACATGCCTCATATCATGACCCTTCTCATAACACACCATGCAATCCACTTCTCACAAAGAAATAGCACACACAAAGTTAAATGGCATGTTTCAGACCCATATTAACACCTATATGTGCTGTGATGATTTTTGTATTTCATTTTTGGAAAAAAAAAACTACGATTACAACAGAAAAAAAAACGCACCTTTGGCTTGAGAATGTAGGAATGAAGATGTGGTGGAGCTGTCCCGAAGATGCTGAAGCTGCTGCAGCAATGGCGACGGCGTTAGGAAGCTATGGCATCGCTGTTGAAGATGATGCAGAAACAGGGAAAATGGAGAAGAGATACGTGCTTTCCTTTTCAGATTAGGGATTTTGATTTGTTTTTAATGAAAGGGTATATATGTAATTTTACACATTTTTATACTTCCATTCCAGTTTTCTTCGCAAGTTTGGGCAGAAAATTTTTAAGTGGGCCCTACATAGGCTTTTTTATTTTCCATTCAAATTCCCTGCTAATCCAAACAGGGGAAAAACAAGTTTTCCACTCATTTTCATCTTTCCCCTTTTCTTTCCTCACAAGTTCCATTATACCAAACAAAGTGTAAGAGGAAGTCTAATGCGAAGATCCAATTTTACTTTTTTCTAACACTAAGAGGTCCTAGCCGTTAGAACAAGAAAAGAGAAGATTCTCGCACAGATTTCTACTCACACTCTCTACTACTCTTCTTCATCTTCTTCCAAGTTTACGAAATCAAAGTTCTGCTACTATTATTTTTTGTTTGAAAAAATGGATCCAAACCAACTCAACTCTTTCTTCAATTACTTACAAAACTTTCCTCAAATTCCAAATATCCAACAATCTCAAACCTCAAACTCTCAAGTTCCAAATCAACTATAGAGTTTAATTATATTTTTCTTTGTATTAAGTAATTTTACAAATTAGTGTAATCCCGAATTATATATTGTGTATTATTGTTATATATAAATTTATTTAATATTAATATCTTTTAATAGTGAATTATTTTTAAATTTAAATATTTAAATTACATTATTAAAAAAAATTAATTACATTAATTTTAAGTATTTTAATTAATTAAATAAGTGGGACCACAACAGGGACTAAAGTTAGTTCCTCCTAATGGAGAAGAGAGAGATGCTTTGAGTTTCTATTTACTGCTTATGACGCAAAAGCTGATGTGGAGTTACTTTTTATGACAGGTGGGCCATAAATAGGAACTGGGATGAGTTTCCTACTGGAGATGGTCTAAGAGCAAGTCCAATGCGGAGACCCAATTTTACTTTTTTCTGACACTAAGAGGTTCTAGCCGTTGGAGCAAAAGAAGAGAAGGTCCCCGCACAGATTTCCAGAGGAAACAGGCCCTCTTAGCAGGGACTTTAAGAAGCCAATAATAACTTGCCAAATGGCAAGTTATTATTTAAATAAATAATCATATTAAATAAATAGATAATAATTAATTTAGTAATTGTACTGCACCTAAGAACCTCGGCCACATCCGAGATATACCTCGGCGCAACGGTCGCCTTTCAAAAACCGCCCACATACTCGAATCACGGAGCCAACTTACATGCCAGCATATCCGGATTAATCCACTCACTACAATCTCGGGACACGCTGACCGATCAGACCCGCGCTGAGCCTATAAATCCGAAGAGGTAACATTGAGCAAGACACGGCAAACAAAATACACTCGCTCAATAGAACTACTCAGTTTACCCTATACTACTCATCTTTAACCTTATATATTCGGTTTTAGTGGTATTTTCTCCGGTCACTAACTTGAGCATCGGAGTCCTTTTTGCAGGTACCACGCTCGGGTTCGAGTTCACAAGGATAACGTCGGCTCAGGACTAACATCGGCTCAGGAGCACTCATCGTATCACCAGACCGACGTATAGATCATGCGCAATATTCTTGCCAGAACATTTGGCGCCCACCGTGGGGTCGACGTTAAACTTCTCCCCCCGAGAATATATCTATTTTTAAGCTTACCCATATCTGCACATTTCTCTTTCTTTGCAGGAATAGGACGATGATGGATCATTCCGAAACTCATCACTCTCCCCAGGCAAACGCCGATCTCCTTGCCACGAATGCCGCACTACTAGCAGAAAATCAACGAATGGCCGAACTATTGGCGACAATACAAAACAACGGAGATCGAAAGGAGCATAGCAAAAAGACGAGTCCCGAGCAGAACATGAGCATCAATCAGAGTCCAATGCTAAAACAGCAGAAACTCCCCCCAAGAATGGGAGGAGACGAGCTAATCCATTCTCCGAAGAGATAATGAACTACAAAATGCCCCTGAATTTCACACTCCCGATGACCCTGACCCCATACAAAGTTATCAGAGATCCGAAGGTCCACGTCACCAAATTCAAATCCATGATGTTCCTCAACAGCGATTGCGATCCCATTTTATGCCGCTCCTTCCCCACTTTCCTGGATGGAGCCGCCCTACTATGGTTCTCTAATTTGCCTGCAGGATCCATAACTAGCTTCGACGAGTTCGCCAAGATGTTTATCAATCATTTCGCAGCATCAAAAATATATGTCAGAGACTCGGACTACCTCAGTACAATCAAGCAAGGCCCGCATGAAAGCCTCAAAGAATACATGACGCGTTTCACTACGGCGGTCATGGAGATTCCCGACTTAAATCTAGAAGTACAACTGCATGCTATCAAAAGTGGGCTCCAACCAGGGAAGTTCCAAGAAGCCATAGCTGTGGCCAAGCCGAAGATGCTAGAAGAGTTCCGAGACAAAGCTACGGGACAAATTGAAATAGAAGAACTCCGTGAAACCCGAAGGAGCGAGAGGCCGACTTCGCGAAAAGACGAGGACAAGTCAAACAGGTCCAATGCCAAAGAACATAGAAAATCTTTTAAACTAACCCCAAAGTTTGATTCATATACCAGGTTCAACACAAGGAGGGAAGACATTATAAAGGACATACTCCACAACAGGCTGATCAAGCCACCAGTCAAGGCTGGAACATACCAGGACCATAGGTATGTAGACAAAGGGAAGCATTGCGCTTTCCACCAGAAGTTCGGTAACACCACAGACGAGTGTGTAGCTGCTAAAGATTTGCTGGAAAGACTGGCACAACAGGGGCTATTAGACAAGTACATCGGCTCCAGGAGTCAGAAGGACGCCGATACAAGTAAACCGAAGCATAATTCGGACCGCAGAGACAAAGGATCGTGGCGAGACCCAGTTGAAACCCCGACCACCAAAGGAGTCATAAGCTACATCTTAGGAGGATTCGCAGGGGGAGGAATGACAAACACAGCAAGGAAACGAAGTTACAGAGCCATGATGACGATGGAAGGAACCCCATAAAACTCCCCAACACCAACCTCCTCAGCCGCAATCAACTTCAGTGCTCGTGACTTCAAATCAAGAGCGCCAAACCTGGATGACCCAATCGTAATTTCGGTGAGCATGGGACCATTAACCGTGAAAAAGGTGCTGCTCGATCCAGGAAGCAGCGCCAATGTCCTGTTCTATTCCACATTCAAAAAGATGCAACTGAGTGACAATTCACTACAACCGTCGGGAGGCGAGCTGGTAGGCTTTTCAGGCGAAAGAGTCCCTATATCCGGCTACATCTGGATGAGAACAACATTAGGAGAACCACCAAACTCCAAGACCCTGGACATTCAGTTTCTAGTGGTTGACTGCGCCAGCCCTTACAACATCATCTTAGGACGCCCCTCCCTAAACTCCTTCAGAGCCATCGTCTCCACCGTCCACCTGTGCGTCAAATTTCCTTTGCAGGACAACACAATATCAATGGTTCATGCCAATCACAGGGAGGTCAGGCAATGCTACAACGCGAGTTTGCTAAAGACCGCAAAAGAGACAATCCCGAGGATAAACTTGGTCTATAACTCGGAACATATCCCACGACTAACCGACATGGATCCAAGAGATAACCACGACCAACCCTCCCCAACAGACGATCTGGAAAAGGTACAATTACATACAGATAATCAATATACTAACGTTGGATCAGCTTTTTCTGCAGGGAGAAAGCAACATTTGAAGGACATCCTGAAAGATAATGCTGACCTATTTGCTTGGACGCTGGCCGACATGCCTGGGATCGACCCAAACTTCATCTGCCACAAGCTGGCAATCAACCCGAATGCCCGACCTATATGTCAAAAAAAACGAAACTTGGGAGCCGAAAGAAGAAGTGCAGCAGCAATAGAAACACAGAAACTTCTCGATGCAGGTTTCATCAGAGAAGTCCGATTCTCTTCATGGCTGGCCAACGTAGTTATGGTGAAGAAGAATACAGGAAGCTGGCGAATGTGTGCGGATTTCACAGATCTGAACAAAGCCTGCCCAAAGGACTCGTATCGTCTGCCGAACATCGACAAACTTGTAGATGATACCTCAGGATACAAAGTGCTAAGCTTTATGGACGCATACTCAGGATATAATCAGATCCAAATGCACCCATACGACGAGGATAAAACAACATTCATAACCGACCAAGGTAATTTCTGTTACAAAGTAATGCCTTTTGGGCTGAAAAATGCAGGTGCCACTTATCAGAGACTAATGGACAAGGTATTCAAAGACCAAATCGGAAAAAATATTGAGATATATGTCGATGACATGGTCGTCAAATCCAGCTCTGAAGAACAGCACGAAGCTGACCTAAAAGAAGTTTTCCAACAGTTACGAACACATAACATGAGGCTCAATCCCCAAAAATGCGCGTTTGGCGTAAAACAAGGAAAGTTCCTTGGGTTTTTGTTAACAAACCGAGGTATAGAAGCTAACCCAGATAAGTGCCAAACTATACTAAACATGCAATCAACAACAATAATCAAAGAAGTACAGCGACTAACAGGGCGCCTGGCCGCCTTATCAAGATTCTTACCAGCTGCAGCAACAAGGTCTTATCATTTCTTCAAAACAATAAGGAAATTGGAAAAATTCACATGGATGACTGACTGCGAAAAGGCATTTTCCGAGTTCAAGCAAATACTGGCATCGCCGCCTATATTACAAAAGCCAGAGCAAGGTAAACTACTGCTACTTTTCCTTTCAATTTCAGCTAACACTGTCAGTTCTGTGCTCGTAACAGAAACAGGGAACGAGCAACACCCAGTATACTTTGTGAGTAGAGTCCTACAGGACGCCGAGCTAAGGTATCCAACAATAGAGAAACTAGCACTCGGTTTGGTGGTTACGGCTCGACGCCTGAGACATTACTTTCAGACGCACCCGATCATAGTACGCACGGGGCACCCTTTGCGACAAATACTCTCAAAACCAGACTTGGCAGGACAAATGATGAAATGGGCAATTGAACTCTCTAAATTCGACATATCATACCAGTCAAGAGGTTCACCTAAAGCTCAAATGCTAGCCGATTTTGTAGCCAAATTCACGTACAAAGATGAACAAAACAAAAGGTGGGAATTATATGTAGATGGCGCGTCAAATGAAAATGGGTGCGGAGCAGGGATTCTCCTAAAGGATGATGAAGGGGTCTAGGCTGAGCAGTCGATCAAATTCCTCTTCCAAGAAACAAACAATCAAGCCGAATACGAAGCTTTACTGGCAGGATTACGATTGGCTAAGGAGGTAGGGATCTCCTTTCTGACAGTTCACTGCGATTCACTACTAGTGGTACAACAAGTAAGCGGCCAATTTCAGGTACGAGATACACTCTTAGAAAGATATTTAAACTCGGTCAAAACCTTAACACAGTCTTTCCAAAAATTCGAAATACTGCACATACCTAGGGATGAAAATTACAGAGTCGATATTCTGTCAAAACTAGCCACGCATAGACTAACCGAACAAACGAAAAACCTTCACCACATTACACTAACAGAAGCTAGTTTAGATACAAAATCTGTCTTTAGCATATCGCAGGGGGAAGAAGACTGGAGAAATGTATTCGTCAACTACATAAGAGACGGAAACATACCAGAAGGTGAGGAACCGAGGTCATTCAGATACAAAGCAGCTCAGTATACTCTGCTGGGAGCTGAGCTATACAAGCGAGGAATCACCAGACCTCTCCTGAAATGTCTCGGGCCAGCNTACTGGAAGTAAAAGCTTAGCCACAAGAACCCTACGAGCCGGCTACTACTGGCCAACAATGAGAAAGGATTGCAACAACAAAGTACAGCGCTGCGATGCATGCCAACGGTGCGCACCACTCATCCACAACCCGGCCGAGCTACTGCATGCATCAAACATCAGCTGGCCATTCCATAAGTGGGGGATGGATATACTCGGCCCGTTTCCTATCTCGACAGGACAGGTAAAATTTTTGCTTGTAGCCATCGACTACTTTACAAAGTGGGTTGAAGCACAACCCCTTGCAAAGATCACAGCCAAAAAGGTACAAAATTTCATCTGGAAATTGATAATATGCAGATTCGGTTTACCTAGGAAAATTATATCAGACAATGGCAGGCAATTCATTGATAAGAAACTTGCATCATATCTCACAGATTTACATATTAAACATCATTTTTCCTCTGTCGAGCACCCGCAAACCAACGGGCTTGCAGAAGCTGCTAACAAAGTTATCCTGCAGGCATTAAAAAAGAAATTAACAAATGCTAAGGGGCGGTGGGCTGAGCTCATACCAGAAGTAGTATGGAGCTATAACACAACACCACACACAACAACAAATGCAAGCCCATTCCGACTAGTATATGGAGCAGAATGTATGATACCAGTCGAAATAAGCCAAGGATCCAGTAGAACCGAATACTTCAACGAACAAGACAACTCGACGGAGAGAGAAACCGAGATCGACCTAATCGACGAAGAACGCAACCTAGCTAAACTACGGCAGCAAGGCATGCAAGCGATGAAAAAGAAACAATATAACAAAAAAGTAAGGCCGAGAACACTACAAGAAGGAGATCTAGTCATGCGACGAATGGAAGAGATACGGAAACCGCCAAGGCAGGAAAAGTTAGCCGCAAACTGGGAGGGCCCCTTTCGAATTTCTAAAGTCATCGGAAAGGTAGCGTACTGCCTGGAAACAATAGAAGAGACACCCCTCCCGAACACTTGGAATATTTCGTCCCTGAAAATGTACTACAGCTAAATTCTCTTTGTAATTGCGAGTTGGCCAGGTACTCTTTTTCCTGATCACGAGGTTTTTCCCTAAGGAGGGTTTACTCGGACAGGTTTTAACGAGGCCGACCATCTCATATACTAAGCAGTTCAATTTTTCAACCCATACAAAGCTTAAATGCATATCAAATTAACAAAATCGATCTCTTAAGGCCAGATACGTCGATGAAATATTCAATATCCATAAAAGTCACAGCGTGAGAACTAAACAGACATTCACAAAACATACAAGCACCGACAAATAAAGTCGGAAACAAAGTTCAAAACATTCCAACATAAACAGCAAAGTACAAATAAAACATAAAAATTTCCATCAAGGAGGGAGAATACTCTCATCCTGGTCTTCGACACCTTCATCATCGGCAAGCTGACCATTAACTACAATCTTGGCAACGTTCAACTGCCCGACGTCAAAGTCGGGGGAGAACAATAAAACTTGGCTAACAGCACGGTCAAATCCGGCCAAGAACATGTCGATCTTCTCCTCCTCAAGCTCGTTCAGACGAGCAGTCATCTCACCCTTAACTTTTTCATTCTCCTTAAAGTTAGCCTGGAGCAGCCTGATTTGCTCCTGAAGACGTCCCACTTCGTCTTCTTTCTCTTTCTTCAGTAACTTGATCTGTCCCTTCAGGTCCTCTACTTCATCTTCTCTTTCTTTCACCTTAGCGGTGACATCACTTACAACTTTTTCCTTTTCTTTTAACAAATGCTCTGACGAGGCAGCTTTATCAATCAGAGCCTGCTGCTCCGAACTTAACAGCTCCGCAGTACGACCAACACAAAGAAGCTGAGAAGCAACAATCTATGAAAAGAAGAAATACCTTCAGCAAACTCACAAATAAACAAAAACAAAAAAGACATAAACGAAAAAACACACCTGGATAAACTTGCCCATCCCCTCCAAACCCACACGACGGGTAAGTGCCATATCCCTAGGAAACTAGGAAACACGATCAGCAAGCTCGGCCAAGAGGAATTGATCACTCCAGAGTGAGTGAGGATTCGCACCAGGTAGGAAACCATGCAGCCGACGCTGCCGATCAAAAACAGATTTTACAGCAACATTCTGATCACCCTCGGAAATCACCTCCAGTGAATTCTCTGAGACAGTTTTCCTTCTCTTTGGAGATGAAGGGGCCTGAGCATTAGAAAATACAGCATCCTCAACAGCCTCCTTCACAACCCCAGAAATACTCCCACCCCTCTCACCTTTCTTCTTCAAAAAAGCTTGAAATTTGGCAGAATTCAGATTGGGCATCTTGCTACCTGAAAGCAATAGGAAGGTTAGTAAAAATATAGCGGCACAACGCGAAGACTTGCACAAACAACAGTACTTATATATAATTTCAGCCCTTCAAAATCATTTTCCGCATCGTATTTCAATAAATCAGGAATGGGCAAACACTCCCCAGCAGCGAAATTATCAATCAAAAACTCCAACAGACAGTCCTCCTCCTCGCTCATACCATCAGCCTCAAGAATTTGTAAAGGCTCCGAGCACCAGTACAGAGAGAACTTTTCTATCATCTCTTCGTCAAGAACAAAGGGATATGCAGTCTCTAAAGCACGAATTTTTACAAACATAGACTTAAAATTTTTAAAAGAAGACTTGTAAAGTAAAAAGAGAGAGCGACCAGGAAAACTACTTAGAAAAACCCAAAGCCCCTTCCGAACCCCCTTAGACTGGAAAAGAGAAAAGAAAACATTCAGTGAAGGAGCAACATTCAAGAATTTCATCAGAACTTCAAACGCACGCAAAAATGCCCATGAATTCGGGTGTAACTGTGAAGGAGCACAGTTAAGCTGAATCAAAACCTTACACTCAAAATCTGAAAATGGGAACTTTACATGAAGCTCAGACAAACAGGGAATATACATATAAAAGTAACCCCAGTCTCCCCTCCTCTCACAAACCCTATCCAGACCGGAGCAAGGAAGAAACTTGAAACCAACATCAGACCCAGGTCTAACAAATTTAGCAGGCACTAAAGCCTGAACCGACTTCTGATTACAATAAGAAGAAGACCGAGTCGTTACGTCGTCGTGAACCCAATGATAGGGATTCTCCTTATCCTCCTCAACAACCTTCAACTTCTCTTTCTCTTTTTCCTTAACCATTTTTTCAGAAAAAACAACGAAACCCGAAAGAAAATACGCAACACAGGAAGAAGACAAGAAGACTAACATCTGGAAGACATGGTCCCTAATTCACCAAAATTCTTTTGCAAATACCTGAAGACTTGTGTTTGAAAACGTACACATTCAATTACAACCCACTACTTTAGTGGGAAATACAATAACCCATTAAGTTACGAGAAGGAAACGGTCGGGCTCCCACATTGCTGAACGTGCACAGTAATTACGGCCCAGATAACAAAGTAAAAAAAAATTACTTTTTCCAAAAAAGATAAATAGAGTGGGTGTTTCAAAATGCATTTCTAAGGAAAAATCCGTTCGAATTTTTTGCCCAAGCTTGTGCGCTCGTTGAGCTTGGGGGCTTAGCCATTCAGCCTCTCTGTGCCGAGGTATATCTTCAATAAAAAAGCTCAACTTGCTGCATACACCAAGTCAAGTTTGGGGCTGTGTACTGCACCCAAGAATCTCGGCCACATCCGAGATATACCTTGGCGCAACGGTCACCTTTCAAAAACCGCCCACATACTCGAATCACGGAGCCAACTTACATGCCAGCATATCCGGATTAATCCACTCACTAAAATCTCGGGACACGCTGACCAATCAGACCCCGCGCTGAGCCTATAAATCCGAAGAGGTAACATTGAGCAAGACACGGCAAACAAAATACACTCGCTCAATAGAACTACTCAGTTTACCCTATACTACTCATCTCTAACCTTATATATTCGGTTTTAGTGGTATTTTCTCCGGTCACTGACTTGAGCGTCGGAGTCCTTTTTGCAGGTACCACGCTCGGGTTCGAATTCACAAGGATAACGTCGGCTCAGGAGCACTCATCGTATCACCAGACCGATGTATAGATCAAGTGCAATATCCTTGCCAGAACAGTAATAATTATAATGATTAATTATATTAAATATTGATATTTTTATTTAATTAATAATTTATATTAATTATTTAACTAATAAATAATTAATTAATTAAAATACTTGAAATTAATATAATTAATTTTTTAATAATGTAATTTAAATATTTAAATTACATTATTAAAAAATTAATTATATTAATTTCAAGTATTTTAATTAATTAATTAAAATACTTGAAATTAATATAATTAATTTTTTAATAATGTAATTTAAATATTTAAATTACATTATTAAAAAATTAATTATATTAATTTCAAGTATTTTAATTAATTAATTAAAATACTTGAAATTAATATAATTAATTTTTTAATAATGTAATTTAAATATTTAAATTACATTATTAAAAAATTAATTATATTAATTTCAAGTATTTTAATTAATTAATTAAAATACTTGAAATTAATATAATTAATTTTTTAATAATGTAATTTAAATATTTAAATTACATTATTAAAAAATTAATTATATTAATTTCAAGTATTTTAATTAATTAATTAAGTGGGACCACAACAGGGACTAAAGTTAGTTCCTCCTAATGGAGAAGAGAGAGATGCTTTGAGTTCCTATTTACTGTTTATGACGCAAAAGCTTATGTAGAGTTACTTTTTATGACAGGTAGGCCATAAATAGGAACTGTGATGAGTTCTCTACTGGAGATGGTCTAAGACCAAGTCCAATGCGGAGACCTAATTTTACTTTTTTCTGACACTAAGAGGTTCTAGCCGTTGGAGCAAGAGAAGAGAAGGTCCCCGCACAGATTTCTAGAGGAACCAGGCCCTCTGAGCAGGGACTTTGAGAAGCCAATAATAACTTGGACCACAACAGGGACTAAAGTTAGTTCCTCCTAATGGAGAAGAGAGAGATGCTTTGAGTTCCTATTTACTGTTTATGACGCAAAAGCTGATGTGGAGTTACTTTTTATGACAGGTGGACCATAAACAGGAACTGAGATGAGTTTCCTACTGGAGATGGTCTAATGAAAAGAAAGGCGGAGGCCCTTCCTTGTCAATGGGAAATTAGTCCTAGATTCAATAGCAGGGGCTTCTCTTTTCAATTCAATATTTTTCAAGACTTCTTGCTTTGTTTCCGTCTCTCCATAAACTAATAGTAGGATCTGTTGCTGGTTCTAATCCTACTGACTCTAAAGGGGGATTAGTGAGGTTAATAGGTCCAGAGGGAAGAAAACCCATAGTTTTCAATGAATCTAAACATCTAATCGTGGAATGTGATCTGGGTAACCGGGAAAGGAGATTCGTGTTGTTCTTCGAAAAATTTAAAATATTTTAAAATAATTCTTGAAAAGTTTTAGATATTTCAAAAAATTTCTTTGAATATTTTTAGTATTTTCAAATAAACTTAAAAAAAAATTTTAAGTTAAAAAAAGTCTATTTTTCTTTACATAATTGATAACTATGGTAGCACAAATAGCTTGAACTGCAAGTCTATTTTATAGAACATTACAACAAATAAATTTCGTATTTTAAAAAATATGAACAAAACATTTTTGCTTTCTTCTTTAAGTTTTACAAAGTATTAAGAACTTCACATTGGAATTTTATAAATCATCTACATTGACTTTGTGATTGACCAAAACTTACAAATTCAACTTTAGAGATGACTTAGTTACCGTTAGACGCAAATATCAAAGTGTTGCTTTCATAAACATTTGTACAAATATTCTCAATTATTTACGTGAAAAACTCTTTGCTAAGTAGGAGTTTTTTCATTTCTTCAAATAACATTAGTTTATTCTCTTCTTTATCATTAAAAAGCGATCATGGAACATGGGAATTTTTTATTTAAATAAATTAAATAAATAATTTATTTACTGAAATAAATAATTATAAAAATTATTATGAAAATACGTCCTCCAGCTAGTGTAAACAAGATAAGACTGGTGTGCGAGACATGTGTGTATCTCGTTTACAGTGTAAACAAAATACGTACAAGTTTATCTCGTTTACACTGTAAACGAGATAAGATTGGGGGACGCCTATATATAGATGTCATTTAAAATAAGGTTCTGAGCCCCATTTCGAACCTTTCCACCACTTTCTCGTCTCTTCTACCCCTTTCTGACCATATTATCAAGTTAGACGAAGATGGCGCGCGCAGATGCACATGATCGGGACATTAACCGGCTGAACGCGACATGACACTACGCCGGGCCAGCCGACTTTGTGGTTAGTTTTATTATCTTGACGTTTATGTAATCCCATATATGTATAGCCATTGTTAGGGTACTTCTCAAGAACTAGAATATAATTTGTATCATTAGGAACAGGTCACTGATAGTAACTAATAATTCTAGGAATGCGATTATGATTTTTTGGTAATTAAGTTGTTAACTACATAATTATTAATTTAGAGTTTAAATGCCGGGTTAGATTTTTTCAACCATTAGGGTTAGTTTATTGGTCACACGTTTCTTAATTTATTAATTTAGTTATAAACTATCCAAGTTTGATAATTAGATTATTAAGTTAAAGTTTTAGAATTGGATTATTAATTACTTTATTGAATGTTTTAATTTCACGTAACGTATTGACAAAATGTGTATTAGTTAAGTAAGTACATATTAACAGAAAATGTCGTGTCAACATAAATTAAGTTAGTACATATGTGTAAATTTTGTTAAGAAAATGTATAGAATAGTTAAGCCAGTTTGATATGTTGATGAACCTATACAAATTTTTATTAGCAATAATTGTGAAATATTTTTTTTTTGTCAGAGGCCTCGCTTACTTCTACCCCGGCGAGTGAGCCACGCGCTTCTACCACCTGACGCCATCGTCCCGTATCTGAGGGAGGCTGGATTCGGCGACACGGTGTCTCTCAGGAATTTCATATTCGAAAACTCTCTAATCACGGCATTCATGGAGCAATGGCATCCAGAGACCCATACGTTTTATCTGCCATGGGGTGAGGCCACTATCACACTGTAGGATGTGGCGTACCACCTTGGGCTACACGCACACAGGGAACCAGTTGGGAGGTGCTTCCATGATTTCTACAGGTGGTACGGCACAGAGACCTGGGATTTGGTGGAGCGGCTACTCGGTGCTAGGCCTTCGGTGGTTCCACAGCAGGTGGCTGATTAGTGTGTTGAGTAGTTTCAGATCTTCTAAGGTAAGAATGACTTAAAGGATGGAAAGGAAACATACAAAAATGGAAGGAAAGCACAAAACGGAGCTTCTGAAGAAACTGGCATCCACGCGATCGCATGGACGAAGCGATCGCGTGCCAAGCGCAAATCAGCAGCGATGTGGCCACATGACTGACGCGACCGCACGCCTTAAGCAGAACGCACATGACGCGGTCGCATGACTGACGCGACCACGTGGCAAGAAAAGCTCCGAATGACGCGACTGCGTGACCCACGCGGACGCGTGACAGAGGCCACGTATCAGAATTTACAGAATACGCCCCCAGTGATTTCTGAAGCCCTTTTGGCCCAGATCCAAGTACAGAACACACAGATTAGAGGTTATAAAGTGGGGGAATGCATCCATTCAAAAGAGAGCTCGCATTTTTTACTACTTTCCATGATTTAGATTTAGTTTGAGAGAGGTTCTCTCCTCTCTCTCTTAGGATTAGGATTAGGATTTAGGACTTCTCTTAGTTTTTAAGAGTGACTTTCGATCCAGGTTTAGTATTTACTTTAATTTATGTTTCTATGCTACTTTTACTTTAATGCTTTTATTCGTATCTATAAATGTTGCCAACTTAACTTATGAACCCTTTCCATGTTATGATTTGAATTAATGATTATTTGAAGTATTTCAGTTATTGATTGCTTTCTCTTTAATTTGTGTTACCATTGTTTTCAATCTGAAGATATTTTATTCCAACAATTTTACTTTTTTCCCTTTTGGTATTGGTTAAGAAATCAGTAACTCAACATTATCAAACTCAACATAATTGATAATCGCTATCTTGCTAATTGAACTGAACTTCAATAATCCCAACTTTTTCTTAGGAATTAAATAGGATTCGAAGGTCAAACTAATTAGTCCCTTGACTTTCCTTTGCTTTAGTAAAGGTTAACTAAGTGGAATTTAGATTCAACTTTCATTATTGTTGAGAGAGATAACTAAGTTGGACTTCCAATTTCTCTACCTTGCCAAAAGTTGCTTTACAGTTTTATTTATTTTAATTGCCATTTACTTTACTTGTCATTTAAATCACTTGCTTCTCACCTTCTAAACCCCGATTACAACCTTTATAGCCAATAATAAGAACATACCTCCCTGCAGTTCCTTGAGAAGACGACCCGAGGTTTGAATACTCGGTTAACAATTTTTAAAAGGGGTTTGTTACTTGTGACAACAAAAACGCAACCTTGTAACTACCAACAAGCCCCACCCCGTGCCTATAGACCATCCTTTCAACATAACCTCAAACCACCACACTCACAATCTTCTCTTCACCATTCGCCACCATATGATCCTTCCTTACCCCAGTACCAATCCAATCACTCCCAATCACCACCACTTTCCTATGTATCATGCCCAAGTCCGGCAACCCGAGAAGCAGAGGTTCGCCTAAAGGAAACAGTAAATAAACTTCAAACAATCATTCGACAACTGGAGCAAACAATAATTCAATGGGTTTCTAGGCGCTCAAATACACAAGGATCAGCCACAGCCCCATGTGAACAGTCTGACGAAGAGCGTAGCATGAAGGAAATACCAGAAACTCCAATGGACAAGACAGAGAATGAATTCGTACTAGAATAAGTAGAAGAAGCTGTCATTGTTCAAGAAGAAGAGTTGGTTGAAGATCTAGGAGATGCTGAACCTCCATGGGAACCCAGAACTGAGGAGAACTCCATCAAGGACGCTACTAGATCAAGACGGAGGCGGATTTAATAGCAAAGCTTGGGATCCTGGAATCTATTCTGACATTCGTCACCCCGGGAGCCTAAAAATTTGTCTGAAGCTGCTCAGAAGCTTTACATGCCTAGTATGGGACCCCGGAGGCTATTGGCATTCCAAGCACTGGTGGAGATTTTTGGACGAATTTAAACATAAGCCGCCATAGCAAGAAGCTCCTCCGATGTCCAACTTAAGGACTTTAACTAAAAGTGCTAGGTGGGAGACAACCCACCATGGTATGATTGTTCCTTTTGCAATTTTAATTTTATTTTGTTTTGTTTGTTTTTAAATTTTATTTCTATTTTATTAAACCTGGAATCATGCATAGCATTCACATTAAGCATTGCATCCTGCATTCAGTTCAAAAAAAAAAAAGGGATGCATGACGCGACCACATGCCCCATGTGATCGCGTCATATGGCGAAAACACTATCCACGCGGCCGCGTGACCTGGAGATCGGCGTAAATATCAATGTCCAGAAAGTTAGGCTGGAATCGTGCGGCCCTTGTGCGTTTTGCACAAATTGGCCCACGCGATCACATGCCCCATGCGATCGCATCACTTGCACAATACCAATCCCACGCGACCGGGTGAGCGACGCGATCGCGTCGCATGGATTGCACATCACCCCAGAAGGAGACAGAGAGTTGCGCTGAAACGGTGCTGGAGTCGTGCGTTTAGCACAATTTCCAGCGACGCGATCGCGCGACCCACGCGATCGCGTCATTCCCTTTTCCACCCCTCTCACGCGATCGTGCGACCCACGCGATCGCGTCACTCCCATTTTCACCCCCACCACGCGACCGCGTCCCCCCACGCGATCGCGTGGATTTGAAAATATAACCCCCCAGCCACGCGAACCCTATCATCCCCATTACCCCCTTCTCCACTGCCCCCTCAGCCGCCACACCGCCACCGAACCCCGCCACTGCGCCGGATGCTGCCGCAGCCACCACCCAGCCGCTTTCTTCCCCGTTCTACTCCTCACACCTACCAGGTTCCGATGAACGCCGCCTTTCTGTCCTTCGCAGTTATTTTACAATTTTTTTTCTGTTTCTGTTCATAATTAGGATAGATATTTATGCATGCTGTAGTGGATTTTTAGGTTGTGAGGTAGCTTAAGCTGTGATTAGTGGATCTAGGTCTATTTACTTGCACTGTTCATGCTTCTGTTTTATCAAAACTGCAATTCTGCTGTTCCTGTGACCTTGTTCATATGCTGTGATTTCCTGCATTTGCTGCTTATTACTCTGAATTTTCCTGTTTCTATTAATTATAGGTAACTGCAGCAAGTTTTTTTAATTCATATGAACTGCCTTGTTTGCTGTTTATTTTCCGGGACAATCCAACTTTAGCCGGAATGCTGCCCAAATTTTTTGTGAATTATTTTCATTCATGTTTTGGTTTGGCAATCTGAACTCTGTTGTCCTCTGCTTTACCCAAACCACTTCATGAATGCTATGGCAGACTTTCTTATCTTCTTTGATTTTCTGGTTTATAAACTGCATCCGTGATATTCTGATTCCAATTCTTGCTTTCTTTATATCTATTAGAATCAACATCACCCTGTTTTCCTTGTTCGGTTATGAGTTATTTCTAGTCATAATTATGAATCCTTGTTACATGGACTATTTTCTTTATGCCACTTACTTTAACCTGCATTTTACTGACTCACTAATTTTAATTTCCTAACTTCTTTTTCAAATTCTAACCATACTAACCTTTTAGAATCTCTTTCTGATTTTTCACTTTCCTCTAACTTTCTAACCATGGCATTATGACAATTTCTCTATTTAACTTGGATTCTGATACATTTTGGATTGTACATTCTTCCTTTCCAATTTTTTTTTTAAATTACTATACAATCCTTAATACACCATTACTTGACTCATTTACCTCATTCTAATTCTCCTTTGCCGCTTTGAATTTTCTTTGTTTAATTGCCTATTTGCTTCCCTCTTTTTATTCATATCCTGGTTTCCCATTTTTCAGGATGTCTGCCTCCCAGAGGAAAGGAAAAGGCAAGGCTACTGGCAAGCGCAAGAGAGGAGATTCCTCCCAGTCCATCATTGCCCTCATGCATGATTCCTCATGGCGGGAGAAAAACTTTACACAGCAGGAAAAAGCTGACCAGCTGCTCCCTGCAATTGATTCAATAAAATTTGCAAACTGATACTGTGAGCTGAAGTATCCGGCTTTTGCAAACTCGAGGAATTTATACCTGGAGAGAACTCTGAAGATTCCAGAAGCACTCCAGCAGTACACCACTGAGCAAATCAAGCAAAGAGGCTGGTTCTCTCTGGAGAGAACACTGATAGAGATCAATGCATCTTGGGTCCGGGAATTCTACTGCAACTACTAATCACCACCCTAGATGCAGTGAACCTTAGAGGAAAACAAATTCTAGTCACTGAGGAGGCCTTAGAGGACATTCTTCGGCTCCCAGCCAAGTCCGATTAGCCTGATAGTTATTCAAAGGCTGAGGAGGACATGCGCCTGATGCAGTTTGATTGGGATGCTGTGAAGGCACGGATAGCTCTCGACCCGACTGTTCCTTGGGAGATGGGTCAGGACACCACCATGCCTAGAGGGATCAAGAGGGCGTACTTAAATGATGAGGCTCGGTTATGGCATCAGATCTTGAGCAACTATGTCATGCCGAGTACTCATGAGACGGAGATCCCAGCTGCTATGATCACCCTCCTATGGTGTGTGATGGAGGGTAAGGACCTTTATCTGCCACGCTTTATCCGGCATTATATGGCCAGGACCCACGTCCGAGGCACCCTCCCTTTTCCGTATCTGGTTACACAGCTAGGCCGTCGAGCTGATGTGCCATGGGAGGATGCCGATGAGAGACCACCAGCAGCGGACTGCCGGAAGATCATTCCTCACAATAGGAACTTCCTAGCTTTGGGCTACAGACCACTACCCTTCATTGCTACTGATGAGACAGCCCCACCGTCTGCTGGACCCTCTTCATCCACGGCTGCCCCTGCTGCCCCTGCTGCCACCACCACACCTCCACCTGCCTCTGAGCCCGTATACCGCCTCGTGCACTGCCTATTCCGACAGCTTGATCAGATGGAGCGCCGTAACCGGCGCTGGTATGAGAGATTGGAGCGTCGCAGTCAGCGACGCTATTTGCATCTGAAGCTGATGATCCGACAGGGTGGTGACATCCCCTCCGAGCCCGACACACCATCAGAGCCATCAGAGGAGGAGGAGGATGAGCACGAGGAGGAGACTCACTTTCAGGAGGAGACCCATCAGCAGGCAGACACAGAGCAGGCTGCACCATATCAGGAGGTTACGCATCAGATCGAGGCTGCAGATTCGGAGATCCCGATTCAGTCAGCACCGCCTCTACAGCAGCCAGACTCTCAGCCCACCACCACCACAGAGCCTCCAGCTACCATCCCTACCAGTGATGACACCCCTTCACACCCGGCTTGACTGAGCATCAGGGACGATGCTTCATTTTAAGTGTGGGGAGGTCGCCATCTCTGGCGTTTTATTTTGGTGAACCACTACATCTCTCTTTTTTCTTTTATTTTGGATATTTTTCTGTATTTTTCTTTTTACTGTTATTTTCTGAGTACTTATACATTGCTGCTTTTATGTATTTTTACTCTATTTCTGCATTTTGCATTTTTAGTTCATATTTTTAGTTATTTAGTTTAGTTTGCAATTCTGACTTATTAGTGGATTAATTAGTATAGTTTACCCTTTTTAGCATAAGATAGCATAGTTTAAATTGAAAAATATAAAAAGGAAGTAAGCTAGGAAATTGAACATAACAAATTTAAATCCATAAACCTTGTATATATAGCATTACATCATATAGTTAAGTTGACAACATTTCATCAAGGAGGAACATCAAAACTTTAAAGGCTACCCGAAATAATTTTTTTATGAGAATAATGGAAAATTTTAACTAAACCTGCATAACATATATGAATGATATATGATGCTTGAGTTAGAGAACACACAGCCTGTGAGTCTTGAGCTTAATTGTATGGTTGCATTCAAACCATAATTTCATTCCTGTGTGTTTCGCTTCTTTTTATTCTAATGTTCTTTACCTTGCTTTAATCTATATGTCCAATTATAGAATATAGAATATAGATACATACCAAAAAGAATGATTGAGGCCATCATTTGATTTTAGCTCACTTACCCCAAAATAACCTACCCCTTGAGCCTTTAAAATCCCTTTTATTCTATTTAGCCACACTACTAGCCTTAAGCAAAAAAACAAACTAAAATCCCAAGTTGAATCCTTGGTTAGCTTAAGATAGAAAATTTTGAATAGATTAAAATGTGGGGAACCTATTGGGAACATGGATGATAGAAACAAAAGGTAGAAAAGTTGAAAGAAATAAAATAAAATTTGGGAAGCATGCTCATGAGAAATCAAAGTGATTCAATTACCATGTGCATTAAAAAAATTAGTTATTTTTCAACATTTAATAAAAGGGGATACAAAAGAATTCCCCAATGCAAAATAAAAGCAATGTACATGGGATAAAAATAAAATTGAAACATGAGCATGTAACAACAAAGTGGGATAATATGGGAATTGAAGTTCAGTTCAATTAGCAAGATAGCGATTATCAATTATGTTGAGTTTGATAATGTTGAGTTACTGATTTCTTAACCAATACCAAAAGGGGAAAAAGTAAAATTGTTGGAATAAACTATCTTCAGATTGGAAACAATGGTAACACAAATTAAAGAGAAAGCAATCAATAACTGAAATACCTCAAATAATCATTAATTCAAATCATAACATGGAAAGGGTTCATAAGTCAAGTTGGCAACATTTATAGATACGAATAAAAGCATTAAAGTAAAAGTAGCATAGAAACATAAATTAAAGTAAATGCCTAACCTGGATCGAGAGTCACTCTTAAAAACTAAGAGAAGTCCTAAATCCTAATCCTAATCCTAAGAGAGAGAGGAGAGAACCTCTCTCAAACTAAATCTAAATCATGGAAAGTAGTAAAAAATGCGAGCTCTCTTTTGAATGGATGTATTCTCCCACTTTACAACCTCTAATCTGTGTGTTCTGTACTTGGATCTGGGCCAAAAGGGCTTCAGAAATCGCTGGGGGCGTATTCTATAAATTCTGATACGTGGCCTCTGTCACGCGTCCGTGTGGGTCACGCGGTCGTGTCATTCGGAGCTTTTCTTGCCACGCGGTCGCGTCAGTCATGCGACTGCGTCATGTGCGTTCTGCTTAAGGCGCACGGTCGCGTTAGTCATGCGGCCGCGTCGCTGCTGATTCGCGCTTGGCACGCGATCGCTTCGTCCATGCGATCGCGTGGATGCCAGTTTCTTCAGAAGCTCCGTTTTGTGCTTTCCTTCCATTTTTGTATGTTTTCTTTCCATCCTTTAAGTCATTCCTACCTTAGAAGATCTGAAACTACTCAACACACTAATCACGGCATCGAATGGAAATAAAGGTAATTAAAATAATTAATATTAAAGCATAGGAAACATGTTTTTCACATACATCACATAATAAGGAAGGGAAAGTAAAACCATGCAATTAATGTGAATAAGTGGGTGAAGGATTGAATAAATCACTCAAATTAAGCACAAAATATATCATAAAATATGGGTTTATTAGTGGCGCAGAGGAAGGAGTCGTTCTCGCTGAAGCTTACATGGCTGCGGGACCGTGTCCGCCATATGCCACAGACGGACGACCCGAAGACACTCCGACAGTATGCGAGGTCTTACATCTTGTTACTGATCATGGGGTACCTGTTGACGGACAAGTCGAACAACTTGGTCCATCTGCGGTGGCTGCCACTGCTTCAGGACTTTGAGCGGTGCCATGGGTTGTCTTGGGGCTCGGCGGTGCTTGCATGGATATACCATTCTCTGTGCTTTGCAGCACACCGAGGCACGACAGACATTGCTGGCTGCACTCCGCTATTGATATCTTGGATATACCAGAGATTTTTTCAATGGTGTCCACCTGACCGACAGCACTTCATGTATCCTATGGCTATGAGCTAACAATTCTTTGTGTCTTGCTTATGTTTTGAACTTGTAACTCATTATGACATTCTGTAAATTGAACTCGTGTTATTCTTGTAACCGGTGTCAGGTTGATTGGGTTGACGCAGTTACGTTGGGATGAGGTTAGCACTACCATTGAAAACCTAATTTTCAATTTAGTCCTTTATATAGGATTTGTTGTTTAAATAAATTAAATAACTTTATGTATTTACTAAATTTTGTGGTTTGAAACATCATTTACTTTTTGGGATATCAAATATTTATTTATTCCACAACTGTTATTTTAGTTTGTCTGGACACCATATGATGTCCCTGCTCTGTAGGCTTTGTGCCCACCATGGTTTTTCAAGGAGGCAGAGTGGGGGGCATGGATGTCCGTCATCCCCTCGTATGCTTCAACATCGTCGAGTTTCACCAGGTTGACCGGCTGAAGCGTCAGTTAAATGGAGAGCAGCCAGTGCTGGTCACCCCGGTCAACGTTGATAGGTTCCTGACATCCACTGGATGGGGTGAGGATGTGTGGTGGCCTGACAGACTTGAGGAGTGGTATGCCAGCTGGATGACACACTTTGCAGAGGGCCACAGGATCTCCATTCAGCCATGCTTTGACTACAGGCCGACCTGGGAGTATTGGGATTGGTGGCGGGGCACTTACCGGGTTAGGCACTTATCAGTCCAGGACGTACTCGATAATCCGTGGCTAGCTGATGTACCTGCTAACATCTAGCCTGCTGCCAGCTAGTCGAAGGACGTTCTCCACCTTCTCTGGGACGTCCCTGATTGGCGTAGGCGTGAAAGGGAGGTCAGGGAGGACACCCGGTGTAACATCCTCACTATCAAAATGTCACGCTTCCGGCTGCGCCACTCTAATAGCAAGAAGTATTACGACGACTTCATATACTTAATAATAAAATAGGAGCCTTTGACTCGAAACCGTACTGCTATTTTCTTTGAAAAACTGGAAAAATACTTTATCTTGAAAACAAACAAGCATATACAAATATATATAACTTCTTTCATAAGTAGCTTATAAATATAATATACATACACAACATATAAATCTTATCCCTCTTACAAGATTATATTAACAAAGGCAAGGGAAGAAAAATTATCTAACTTAAGCAACATTGTATAGACAAAACACAAAAAGACTATTCATAATGTTCCTTCATCCGCTTCCTGAAAAGGTAAAGCTGTAGGGGGATGAGAACTTAACCACACGGTCTCACCACGGAGTTTTTAGAATTGTCATAAGAAGATATTTAATAAGAAAACTGTTTTCAAGTTTAGTAATTATCATTGTCTTATGAATCTTTTGAAAACCGACAGTTTAACCATCCAAAAATTCAAAACCTTTTTAAAATAAATCAGTTAACTACATAAATCCAAAAACTTTCTTTTCGTATAAGAAAAATCTTAAAAGTTACCTAGATTATATGAATAACCAACTTGTTCCAAGCATGGATTCATTAAGTCTATGATGAACCAGATTGATTTTTTATACTTAACTAAACCTCACTCAGAAACCAATCACACAATCAATCAACACTATCATCAATTCAGCACTAAAACCCAATCTCAAAAGTACCACACCAGAATAAACACAAGCAAAACAGATAAGAAAAACACAAGTATAGATAGTAATTACAGCAAGTAATTCAGATAGCACTTAATAACAGTTAAACAATTAGGCAAACCAAAACAAATCCAACTCAAACAAAGCATGCAAATGCATATGATGCATGTCTACCCTATAGCTAATGAGCTCATCTGTCGGTTATACAGCCAACCCGACATATCCTGGTAGCTAACCATTGGACAATCCCTCTGTATGCACATCCCCAAGCTCAATAATATCTATGGAAAAAATCTCAAGCTCATCCATGGGGAGAGACAAAGCCCCAAGCTCAAATTCATAAATATATGTATGCCCATGAGGGAACCCGGAGAGTTAAAGTGCCTGGTCACATCTTACGTACAGAGAGTCAACAATTTATCTCAATTTTGCAAGTTTCATTTACTTTTAGTTCATTTTCGTCATCAATTCATATTAGTTCATAACTCATTGAAATCTCAAATTCATCATTCCTCATTATCACACCTACCATTCGGTTTATCAATAATTTAAACGCAAAATATAATTCAATATTTTTTAAATAAATCAAACTTAAAACATATAATATTTAAAACTAAATCTTTCTAAATAATCACTTCAAACGAAGTCTCCAATCTTTATAAAAATTTGGACAACATCTCCTCTAAAATTCGGACTATGCCACCCTTAAGGGTCCCATCAAAACCACATTTTTCAAAACTCAAATCATTTTCTAAAATCCAACCAATTCTAATACCAAATCTTTTTCAAAATCAAACCGCTTCCAAAATCAAAATCATTTTCAAAATCAAACCAAATTCCGATATTCAACCAAGTTCAATATCAAACCAATTTTCAATACTAAATTTCTTCTAGTAATTCAAGAAAAATCAATTCAATAACATCAGCTAACTATTTTAGAACATTCAACTTTCACAATCAATCAATCAAACAATTTCATTCATCCAAAATAACTCAATTCAATCCATAAGACTTACGAAATCACAAAAATATACTTTTCGCATTAGTATCGACTTGTAACAACTCTTGAAAGTAAAACAAGTTTAGGAAAAGCGCCCCTACCTTGATTGTCGAAACCCAAAAGATATAAAATGCATCAAAATCCCTTTTTCTCCTGGCCCGCGGTAGCAGTAGCCGCAACACAATTCTGTCTTACTTCTGCAGCAATAGCGGCAGCTTTAATCGCAACATGCAATGACCGAAATTCGACCCTACGTTGCCAATATCTCAGAATCTCTACTGGATTATTACAAAACATTGATTTCAAGGGGTTTTAGAAATAAAATCTTACCAAGAAGATAGCCAGTAGCAGTTACCAGTAGCACAGCTTCCAACAACAGTGGCGGCAACGGCGAAGGCGAAGCAAAGCGGCGGTGACACTCCTCCTTTTTGTGACGTCAATACACAGGGGTGACAGACCCAACAGCGGCAGTAATGGCACATGCAGCGGCAGCTCCTTTCGGTGACAAAGCTAGCGGCAATGTCGTCAACCTAGTAGCAATGGTGACTAATCGACAGCGACGATGTAGGCTTTAACGACGGCGACGGAGCTTGCTCGATGATGGCAGCAAGGTTGCAACTGCGGTGCCTCTTTTCCTCGCGTGCGCCACTCTCTCTCTCAATGCTAGTTTCGGTCTCTCTACTCCTCAGCTTAGTTCGGCGGCTCGGTGGTGGTGGCAGGATGCGTCGGCGACTATGGCGAGGCGGAATGGGTTGGATGACAGCAGGGCGTGGCA
>NC_029786.2:30469623-30491467 GCF_000816755.2 Arachis ipaensis | reverse complement strand
CCTTCCTATTCTTATCTCCCCATTTTCATTCATTCTTTCTTTCTTTCTTTCCCGTTTCCCCTTTCTCGTTTTCTTTCTTTCATTTCATCTACGTGTGTGTTCATTTTGGGGAAAAGGGGTGTGGCGGTGGAAGGTTTAGAGTTAGGATAAGTGGCGGTGAGTGAGTGTGTGTAGGGTTAGGGTAAAATTAAGGTTACGGTTGGATTTGGGGATTTTGAGTTAATCGAAGTTTGATCATTTTAATTAAATTAAGGTATAGAGTTTTTAATTTAAAATCTAAATTAATCCCTTAAAATTATTTTAAAATATAAATTCTAAAATCTCAATTATTTAAATCAAATCATATAAAATTCTCAGTATTTTACAATTACTAAACTTTATAATTTAAATATGGGAATTATCAAATGATTGTAAAATTAGATAAAAATTCTAATTTAATGATCAAAATTTGATTTAATTATTTTCAATAAAATAATTTCTAAAAATAAAATCTTTAACAAATAAATAAATTGAGATTAGCTCATAATAAAATTTTCTAAAATTTATGGGCCTTACACCCGGCGACCTTCTAGGAGGGAGAGGGGTGCCAGAGAGTGTGGACCATGCGTAGGGATGAGGAGGGAGAGGGTCAGGCTTCGACGGGAGCGATTGGATGTGGAGTCGTAGGAGGAGGTCGAGTTCGATAGACATGATGATCATGGAGACACCTGGTGCACGGAATTGTCATCACACTTTTCACAACTCCGGTACAACTAACCAGCAAGTGCACTAGGTCGTCTAAGTAATAAAACCTTACGCGAGTAAGGGTCGATCCCACGGAGATTGCCGGCTTGAAGCAAGCTATGGTCATCCTGTAAATCTTAGTCAGGTGGATTCAATTGGTTATGAGTTTTGATAATTGAAAGATAAATAAAACGTAAATTAAAATAAAGATACTTATGTAATTCATTGGTGGAAATTTCAGATAAGCGTTTGGAGATGCTGTGTTGCTTCTGAACCTCTGCTTTCCTATTGTCTTCATCCAATCATGCGTGCTCCCTTCCATGGCAAGCTGTATGTTGGTGGATCACCGTTGTCAATGGCTACCATCCGTCCTCTCAGTGAAAATGGTCTAGGCACGGCTTCTGTATGGCTAATCATCTGTCGGATCTCTCGTCTCGGATGAAAAATACCAGGCACAGCTACCGCACGGCTAATCATCTGTCGGTTCTCACTTGTGTCAGAATAGGATCTTTCTATCCTTTTGCACACTGTCACTGCACCCAACATTCGTGAGTTTGAAGCTCGTTTGTTCTAGCCTTTACCACAAAGGTTCTGATCTCTGTGAGTTCGACTACTCTGTTGTCAGGAGATGCAAGTCAAAGTCATGAACCAGAGGCCTAAGAGATTATACTCCAGCTATCATCCAATGACTACGTTGAACATCATGTAGACCGCTTGTGGTTGTCAGGCACACGGATCTTGGCTAAGCGAGTAATGAAGATAGTGGATGATTGTCACGGGTCACCCCTTCATTCTGAATAAACTGAATTAAGAACAAGAGTATATCTTGGAGAAGAGACATGCGTGAATTGAAAGAGAAACAATAGTACTTTCATTAATTCATAAAGAACAGCAAAGCTCCACACCTTAATCTATGAGGTGTAGAAACTCCATCGTAGAAAATACAAAAGAGAAAAATACCTTGGCATGGCCATGTGGCCAGCCTCCAAATGTGAAAAATGGCATAAACCTCAAATATAATAGTAAAAAGTGCTATTTATACTAAACTAGTTACTAAGGATTACAGAAAATAAGTAACTAAGTACAGATAGTGCAGAAATTTACTTCCGGGGCCCACTTGGTGTGTGCTTGGGCTAAGCATTGAGCTTTACACGTGAATAGGCCTTTTCTAGAGTTAAACACTAGCTTGGATGCCAGTTTGGGTGTTTAACTCCAGTTCTGGTGCCAGTTCCGGCATTTTACGCCTGAAAAGGGTCTCTAACTGGCGTTGAACGTCAGTTTGGGACATCAAAATCTCGGCCAAAGTTTGAATTATTATACATAATTGGAAAGCCCAAGATGTCTACTTTCCAACGCAATTGAGAGCACGCCAATTGGGCTTTTGTAACTCCAGAAAATCCACTTCGAGTGCAGGAGGGTCGGAATCCAACAACATCTGCAGTCCTTTCTCAACCTCTGAATCAGACTTTTACTCAGATCCTTCAATTTCAGCCAGAAAATACCTGAAATTGTAGAAAAACACACAAACTCATAGTAGAATCCAGAAATGTGAATTTTTGCATAAAAACTATAAAAATATACTAAAAAGTAACTAAAACAAATTAAAAACTATGTAAAAATAATGCCAAAAAACGTATAAATTATCCGCTCATCACGACACCAAACTTAAATTGTTGCTTGTCCCCAAGCAACTAAAAACAAAATAGGATAAAAAGAAGAGAAAATACATTAAATTTCAAAATATCAATGAAGCTTAGTTCCAATTAGATGAGCGGAACTAGTAGCTTTTTGCTTCTGAACAATTTTGACATCTCACTTTATCCTTTGAAGTTCAGAATGATTGGCATCCATAGGAACTCAGAATTCAGATAGTGTTATTGATTCTCCTAGTTTAGTATGTTGATTCTTGAACACAGCTACTTTATGAGTCTTGGTCGTGACCCTTAGCATTTTATTTTCCAGTATTACCACCGGATACATAAATGCCACTGACACATAATTGGGTGAATCTTTTCAGATTGTGACTCAGCTTTGCTAGAGTCCCCAGTTAGAGGTGTCCAGAGTTCTTAAGCACACTCTTTTTGCTTTGGATCACGATTTTTACCACTCAGTCTCAAGTTTTTCACTTGGACCTTCACGACACAAGCACATGGTTAGGGACAGCTTGATTTAGCCACTTAGGCCAGGATTTTATTCCTTTGGGCCCTCCTATCCATTAATGCTCAAAGCCTTGGATCCTTTTTACCCTTGCCTTTTAGTTTAAAGGGTTATTGGCTTTTTGCTCTTGCCTTTTGGTTTAAAGAGCTATTGGCTTTTTCTACTTGCTTTTTCTTTTTCTTTATTTTTCGCCATTTTTTTCGCAAGCTTTGTGTTTTTCACTGCTTTTTCTTGCTTCAAGAATCAATTTTATGATTTTTCAGATTATCAATAACATTTCTCTTTTTTCATTATTCTTTCAAGAGCCAACAATTTTAACATTCATAAACTTCACTATAAAAAATATGCACTGTTCAAGCATTCATTCAGAAAACAAAAAGTATTGCCACCACATCAAAATAATTAAACTATTTTCAAGATAGAATTCAAATTTCTTGTACTTCTTTTTCTTTTTCAGAAAACATTTTTCATTTAAGAAAGGTGAAAGATTCATGGAACATTCATAGCTTTAAGACATAGACACTAAACACTAATGATCATGTAATGAAGACATAAACATAGTCAAAACATAAAGCATAAAAACTGAAAACAGAAAAGAAAATAAACAAGGAGATTAAAGAACGGGTCCACCTTAGTGATGGTGGCTTCTTCTTCCTCTTGAAGAACCAATGGAGTTCTTGAGCTCCTCTATGTCTCTTCCTTGCCTTTGTTGCTCCTCTCTCATGGCCTTTTGGTCCTCTTTGATTTCATGGAGGATGATGGAGTGCTCTTGGTGCTCCACTCTTAGTTGCTCCATGTTGGAACTCAATTCTCCTAAGGAGGTGTTGAGTTGCTCCCAATAGTTGTGTGGAGGAAAATGCATCCCCTGAGGCATCTCAGGGATTTCTTGATGAGGGACTTCCTCATACTCTTGTTGAGGTCCATGAGTGGGCTCTCTTGTTTGCTCCATCCTCTTTTTAGTGATGGGCTTGTCCTCTTCAATGAGGATGTCTTCCTTTATGACAATTCTGGCTGAATTGCATAGGTGACAGATGAGATGAGGAAAGGCTAACCTTGCCAAAGTGGAGGGCTTGTTAGCCACCTTGTATAGTTCTAGAGGTATGATCTCATGAACTTCCACTTTCTCTCCAATCATGATACTATGGATCATGATAGCTCGATCCACAGTTACTTCGGACCAGTTGCTAGTAGGAATCATAGAGCGTTGGATGAACTCCAACCATCCTCTAGCCACGGATTTGAGGTCAGGCCTTCTCAATTGAACCGGCTTGCCTTTTGAGTCTCTCTTCCATTGTGCTCCTTCCACACAAATGTCTTTGAGGACTTGGTCCAACCTTTGATCAAAGTTGACCCTTCTAGTGAAAGGATGAGGATCTCCTTGCATCATTGGCAAGTTGAATGCCAACCTCACGGTTTCCGGAATGAAATTCAAGTATTTTCCTCGAACCATTGTGAGCCAATTCTTTGGGTTCGGGTTCATACTTTGATTATGGTTCTTAGTGATCCATGCATTAGCATAGAACTCTTGAACCATTAAGATTCTGACTTATTGGATGGGGTTGGTGAGAGCTTCCTAACCTCTTCTCCGAACCTCACATCAGATCTCTGGATAGTCACTCTTTTTGAGCATGAAAGGGACCTCGGGGATCACCCTTTTCTTGGCCACCACTTCATAGAAGTGGTCTTGATGGACTTTTGAGATGAATCTCTCCATCTCTCATGACTCAGAAGTGGAAGCAACTGCCTTTCCTTTCCTCTTTATAGAGGTTTCTCCGGCCTTAGGTGCCATTAATGGTTATGGAAAAACAAAAAGCAAAGCTTTTTCCCACACCAAACTTAAAAGGTTTGCTTGTCCTCGAGCAAAAGAAGAAAGAAAGGAGGAGAAGAAGAAGAAATGGAGGAGATAGAGGGGTGTTTTAAATTCGGACAAGGGGATTTAAGTGTTTATGATGTGTGAAATTGAAGGTGGTAAGGAGGGGTATTTATAGGGTAAAACAGAGAGGGAATTTGTGTAAGAAGGGGTTAGGTTTGAGAGGAAAATGTTTTGAATTTGAATGGTGAGGTAGGTGGAGTTTTATGATGGATTTTTGGGGAATAGTGGATGGATGTGAGTGGTGAAGAGATTATGGGAAAGAGGGTAGGATTTGATAGGTGAATAGTGTTTGGGGAGTAGGTATTGATGTGATTGGTCAAGGGTATTTGGGAAAGAGGGTTATGGAAAGGTGTGAAGAGGAGAGAGAGTGAGTTGGGGCAGGTAGGGATCCTGTGGGGTCTACAGATCCTAAGGTGTCAAGGAATTCTGATCCTTGCACCTTTCTGGCATTTAAATGCCCCTGGACAGCCCTTTCTGGCATTTAAACGCCAGTCTACTGCCTTTCCTGGCGTTAAACGCCAGGCTGATGCCCCTTTCTAGCGTTTAACACCAGCCAGAGACCCTTTTCTGGCGTTAAACGCCAGTCTGTCTGCCAATTCTGGTGTTTAACGCCCAAAATGCTGCCAGACTGGGCATTAAACGCCCATTCTTCTATCTTTACTGGCGTTTAAATGCCAGTAAGCCTGTCCTCCAGGGTGTGTTGTTTTTTATGCTGTTTTTGATTCCGCTTTAATTCTGCAGCTATTTTTGTGACTCCACATGATCATCAACCTAAAGAAAACATAAACTAACAATGGAAAATGAAATAAAAAAGTAATTAACATAGATAAATAAGATTGGGTTGCCTCCCAATAAGCGCTTCTTTAATGTCAATAGCTTGACAGTAAGCTCTTACAAAGCTTCACAGATACTCAGAGCATGATTGTGGCCTCCCAACACCAAACTTAGAGTTTGAATGTGGGGGCTTTGCTTGACTCTGTATGGAGAGAATTGGATGAAGCTTTTCATGCTTCTTCTCCATGTTTACAGAAGAAGATCCTTGAGCCTTAAACACAAGGTAGTCCTCATTCAATTGAAGGACTAACTCTCCTCTGTCCACATCAATCACAGCCCTTGCTGTGGCTAGGAAGGGTCTTCCAAGGATGATGGAGTGGTGCACGAATTGTGAATCACACTTTTCACAATTCGTACCACTAACCAGCAAGTGCACTGGGTCGTCCAAGTAATACCTTACGTGAGTAAGGGTCGAATCCCACGGAGATTGTTGGTTTGAAGCAATCTCTGGTTATCTTGTAAATCTCAGTTAGGAGGTCAATTATAATTATCAGTTGACTTGCAAATGAACAAGGGAACATAAAATAAATACTTGGTATGCAGTAATGGAGAATATGTTGGAGTTTTGGAGACGCTTTGTCTTCTGAATCTCTGCTTTCTCCCTGTCTTCTTCTTCACGCACGCAAGGTTCCTCCTATGGCAAGCTGTGTGTTGGTGGATCATCGTTGTCAATGGTTACCATCCGTCTTCTCAGTGAAAAAGGTCCAGGTGCGCTGTCACCACACGGCTAATCATCTGTCGGTTCTCGATCATGTCAGAATAGGATCCATTGATCCTTTTGCGTCTGTCACTACGCCCAACACTCGCGAGTTTGAAGCTCGTCATAGTCATTCAATCCCTGAATTCTACTCGGAATACCACAGACAAGGTTTAGACTTTCCGGATTCTCAAGAATGCTGCCAATGGATTCTAGCTTATACCACGAAGATTCTGATTAAGGAATTCAAGAGATATTCATTCAATTGAAAGTAGAACGGAGGTGGTTGTCAGGCACGCGTTCATAGGTTGAGAATGGTGATGACTGTCACGGATCATCACATCCATCATATTGAAGTGCGAATGAACATCTTAGATAGAAACAAGCGTGTTTGAATAGAAAACAGAAATAGTTGCATTAATTCATCGAAACATAGCAGAGCTCCTCACCCCCAACAATGGAATTTAGAGACTCATGCCGTCAGAGATTACAAAGTTCAGATCTAAAATGTCATGCGATGCAAAATAAATCTCTAAAAGTTGTTTAAATACTAAACTAGTAACCTAGGTTTACAGAAAATGAGTAAACTATGATAGATAGTGCAGAAATCCACTTCTGGGGCCCACTTGGTGTGTGCTGGGGCTGAGACTTAAGCTTCTCACGTGCCTGGGCTGTTTTGGGCGTTCAACGCCAGGTTGTAACCTGTTTCTGGCGTTGAACTCCAACTTGTAACTTGTTTCTGGCGCTGGACGCCAGACTGCAACATGGAACTGGCGTTGAACGCCAGTTTACGTCATCTATCCTTGAGTAAAGTATGGACTATTATATATTGCTGGAAAGCCCTGGATGTCTACTTTTTAACGCAATTGAGAGCGCGCCATTTGGAGTTCTGTAGCTCCATAAAATCCACTTTGAGTGCAGGAAGGTCAGAATCCAACAACATCAGCAGTCCTTTTTCAGCGTGAATCAGATTTTTGCTCAGCTCCCTCAATTTCAGCCAGAAATTACCTGAAATCATAGAAAAACACACAAACTCATAGTAAATTCCAGAAATGTGATTTTTAATTCAAAAACTAATAAAAATATACTAAAAACCAACTAAATCATACTAAAAACTAAGTAAAAACAATTCCAAAAAGCGTATAAATTATCCGCTCATCACAACACCAAACTTAAATTGTTGCTTGTCCCCAAGCAACTAAAAACAAAGTAGGATAAAAGGAAGAGAATATACAATGAATTGCAAAAACATCTATGAAGATCAGTGTTAATTAGATGAGCGGGGCTATTAGCTTTTTGCTTCTGAACAGTTTTGGCATCTCACTTTATCCTTTGAAGTTCAGAATGATTGGCATCTATAGGAACTCAGAATTTAGATAGTGTTATTGATTCTCCTAGTTCAGTATGTTGATTCTTGAACATAGCTACTTTATGAGTCTTGGCCGTGGCCCTAAGCACTCTGTTTTCCAGTATTACCACCGGATACATACATGCCACAGACACATAACTGGGTGAACCTTTTCAGATTGTGACTCAGCTTTGCTAAAGTCCCCAATTAGAGGTGTCCAAGGTTCTTAAGCACACTCTTTTTTTTTTTTTCTTTGGACTTCGACTTTAACCGCTCAGTCTCAAGTTTTCACTTGACACCTTCACGCCACAAGCACATGGTTAGGGATAGCTTGGTTTAGCCGCTAAGGCTAAGATTTTATTCCTTTAGGCCCTCCTATCCACTGATGCTCAAAGCCTTGGATCCTTTTTATTACCCTTGCCTTTTGGTTTTAAGGGCTATTGACTTTTTGCTCTTGCCTTTTAGTTTAAAGAGCTTTTGGCTTTTTCTGCTTGCTTTTTTTTTTGCATTTTTTTTCTGCAAGCTTTGTTCTTCACTGCTTTTTCTTGCTTCAAGAATCATTTTTATAATTTTTCAGATTATCAAATAACATTTCTCCTTTTTCATCATTCTTTTAAGAGCCAACAATTTTAACATTCATAAACAACAAATTCAAAAGAAATATGCACTGTTCAAGCATTCATTCAGAAAACAAAAAGTATTGCCACCATATCAAAATAATTAAACTATTTTAAAATTCAAAATTCATGTACTTCTTTTTCTTTTTCAGAAAACAATTTTCATTTAAGAAAGGTGATGGATTCATAGGACATTCATATCTTTAAGACATAGACACTTAGATACTAGTGATCATATAGTAAAGACACAAACATAATTAAACATGAAGCATAGTAAACGAAAAATAGGAAAATAAGAACAAGGAGATTAAGGAATGGGTCCACCTTAATGAGGGTGGCGTCTTCCTCTTCTTGAAGAACCAATGGTGCTCTTGAGCTCCTCTATGTATCTTCCTTGCCTTTGTTGCTCTTTCCTCATAGCTCTTTGATTTGCAGTCAATTGCTCTACCACTGAATTATGGAAAAATAAAAGCAATGCTTTTACCACACCAAACTTAAAAGGTTTGCTCGTCCTCGAGCAAAAGAAGAAAGAAGTGGAGAAGATGGAGGAGATGGAAGTGTGTGAATGGGTGGGTTTGGGAGGGAAATGGTTTGAATTTGAATGGTGAGGTAGGTGGGGATCCTGTGGGTCCACAGATCCAGTGGGATCAAGGATTTAGCATCCCTGCTACAATTAGGCGTACAAAATGCCCTTACTGTGCAATCCTGGCATTTAACGCCAGATTGCTGCCTGTTTCTGGCGTTAAATGCCCAAATGTAGCCTGTTTCTGGCGTTTAACGCCAGACTGATGCTTGTTTCTGGTGTTAAACACCAGCTTGGTGCTTGTTTCTGGCGTTAAACGCCAGACAGATGCTTGTTTCTGGCGTTTAAATGCCAGAATGATCTTCCTCTAGGGTGTGCTGTTTTTCATGATGTTTTTCATTCTATTTTTGATTTTCCATTTGTTTTTGTGACTTCACATGATCATCAACCTAAAGAAAACATAAAATAGCCATGGAAAATAAATAGATATAATTAAATAACATTGGGTTGCCTCCCAATAAGCTCTTCTTTAATTTCAATAGCTTGACAGTGAGCTCTCATGGAGCCCCACAGATAATCAGAGCAAGGTTGGGACCTTCCAACACCAAACTTAGAGTTTGAATGTGGGGGTTCAACACCAAACTTATAGTTTGGTTGTGGCCTTCCAACACCAAACTTAGAGTTTGACTGTGGGGGCTTTGGTTGACTCTGCAGTGAGAAAAGCTTTTCATGCTTCCTCTCCATGGTTACAGAAGGAGAACCTTGTGTCTTATAGTTTGCAATGTCTGCAAACCACAGAGCTTCCTGAATAGCAAACAATTGCTCATCCGGAAAGGTTTCAGAGATCTCAGTAGGAGGGAGGGATGCTCTTGCTACTGGTTCTATTCGGGACAGGTGATCAGCTACTTGATTCTCTGTTCCTTTTCTGTCTCTTATTTCTATATCAAACTCTTGCAGAAGCAACACCCATCTTATGAGCCTGGGCTTTGAATCTTGCTTTGTGAGTAGATATTTAAGAGCAGCATGGTCAGTGTACACAATCACTTTTGATCCTACTAAGTAGGATCTAAACTTGTCAATGGCATAAACCACTGCAAGTAATTCTTTTTCTGTGGTTGTGTAATTTTTTTGGGCATCATTTAAAACACTGCTAGCATAATAAATGACATGCAGAAGCTTATTATGCCTCTGTCCCAATACTGCACCAATGGTATGGTCACTGGCATCACACATTAGTTCGAAGGGTAATGTCCAGTCTGGTGCAGAAATAACTGGTGCTGTGACCAGCTTAGCTTTCAGAGTCTCAAACGCCTGCAGACACTTTGTGTCAAACACAAATGGTGTGTCAGCAGCTAGCAGATTGCTCAGAGGTTTTGCAATTTTTGAAAAATCCTTTATAAACCTCCTATAGAATCCTGCATGCCCCAGAAAGCTTCTGATTGCCTTAACATTGGCAGGTGGTGGTAATTTTTCAATTACTTCAACTTTAGCTTGATCCACCTCTATTCCCTTGTTTGAAATTTTATGCCCAAGGACAATCCCTTCAGTCACCATAAAGTGACATTTTTCCCAGTTTAAAACTAGGTTGGTCTCTTGGCATCTTTTCAGAACAAGTGCTAAATGGTTAAGGCAGGAGTTGAATGAGTCTCCAAATACTGAAAAGTCATCCATGAAGACTTCTAGAAACTTCTCTACCGTATCAGAGAAGATAGAGAGCATGCACCTCTGAAAGGTTGCAGGTGCATTACACGGACCAAAAGGCATCCTTCTGTAGGCAAACACTCCAGAAAGACATGTGAATGCTGTTCTCTCTTGGTCCTGAGGATCCACTGCAATTTGGTTGTAACCTGAATAGCCATCTAAAAAGCAGTAATATTTATGACCTGCTAGTCTCTCTAGCATTTGGTCTATGAATGGTAAAGGAAAATGATCCTTCCTGGTGGCTGTATTGAGCCTTCTGTAGTTAATACACATACGCCACCCTGTAACTGTTCTTGTAGGAACCAGTTCATTCTTTTCATTATGAACCACTGTCATTTAAACTCATCCTCATTGACTCTCAGGGTTATCTCCCCTTTTTGGACGTCAATGAGGGTTTGTCCAGTTGCTTGGAATGGTCTTCCTAGAATGAGAGTTGCACTCTTGTGCTCCTCTATTTCCAACACTACAAATTCAGTAGGGAAGGCAGATGGCCCAACCTTGACAATCATGTCCTCAATTATGCCTGATGGGTATTTAATGGAGCCATCAGCAAGTTGAAGACAGATCCGGGTTGGTTTGACCTCTTCAGTCAAGCCAAGCTTTCTGATAGAGGATGCAGGGATTAGGTTGATGCTTGCCCCAAGATCACATAGAGCTGTCTTGGTGCAGTTACCCTCTAATATGCATGGTATCATAAAGTTCCCGGGATCTTTAAGCTTTTCTGGGAAGCTTTTCAGAATGACTGC
This sequence comes from Arachis ipaensis, assembly GCF_000816755.2. Lineage (NCBI taxonomy): Eukaryota > Viridiplantae > Streptophyta > Magnoliopsida > Fabales > Fabaceae > Arachis > Arachis ipaensis. Next base: position 30,480,248 of record NC_029786.2, on the reverse strand, counting down.
ACTGTATTCTTCAGTGAGGAGAACTCTTTCAGTTTCTCTCCAATCCTTCTTATGACTCAAGATATCTTTCATGAACTTGGCATAAGAGGGTATTTGCTCAAGTGCCTCTGCAAACAGAATCTTTATTTCAAGAGTCCTGAGATAGTCTGCAAAGCGGGCAAATTGCTTATCCTGCTCCTCTTTGCGGAGTTTTTGAGGATAAGGCATCTTGGCTTTGTATTCCTCAACCTTAGTTGCTGCAGGTTTATTTCCTACAGAGGTAGGTTGAGAAGCCTTCTTGAGGGATTTATTATCAGCACTTGCAGGTGTCTAATCCCTCACTGGCATTTGAAAGCCAGGGTTGGAAGCTGGAGTGGTGTTAGACGCCAACTCCTCATCTGTTCCTAGCGTCTGAACGCCATAACTGTGCTTTTTTTGGGCGTTCAACGCCAGTTCCTTGCTTGTTTCTGGCGTTAAACGCCAGTCCTGAGCATGGTTTGGGTGTTCAGCGCCAGCCTTCCACCCAATTTCTGGCGTTTTAGTGCCAGAATTATTTTTCCTCGTGCTCTTACTGTCCTCAGATGGAATTTGGGTAGTTTGCTCATTTCTTGACTTCCTGCTGCCTTGAGGTAGGGTATTTAATGTTTTCCCACTTCTTAATTGAACTGCTTGGTATTCTTCTGTTATTTGTTTTGACAACTGCTGTTCTGTTTGCTTCAACTGTACTTCCATATTCAGATTAGCCATTCTTGTGTCTTGTAGTATCTCCTTGAATTCGGCCAGCTGTTTTGTTAGAAATCTTTTACTCAGCTGACCCACTTGTGCCTCCAAATTTCTGATGGAGGACCTTGTTTCAGTCATGAAACTGAGAGTGGTCTTAGATAGATCAGAGACTATGGTTGCTAAGTCAGAGAGGCTCTACTTAGAATTCTCTGTCTGTTGCTAAGAAGATGATGGAAAAGGCTTGTTATTGCCAAACCTATTTCTCCCACCATTATTATTATTGAAGCCTTGTTGAGGCTTCTGTTGATCCTTCCATGAGAAATTTGGATGATTTCTCCATGAAGGATTATAGGTGTTCCCATGGGATTCTCCCATGTAATTCACCTCTTCTATTGCAGGATTCTCAGGGTCATAAGCTTCTCCTTCAGAGGAGGCTTCTTTAGTACTGCCGGATGCAGCTTGCATTCTAGTCAGATTCTGAGAAATCATATTGGCTTGCTGAGTCAATATTTTGTTCTGAGCCAATATGGCATTCAGAGTATCAATCTCAAGAACTCTTTTCTTCTGAATCATCCCATTATTCACAGGATTTCTTTCAGAAGTATACATGATCTGGTTATTTGTAACCATTTCAATGAGTTTCTGGGCTTCTGCAGGTGTTTTCTTCAGATGAAGAGATCCACCAGCAGAGTGGTCCAATGACATCTTGGACAATTCGGACAGACCATCATAGAATATACCTAAGATGCTCCATTCTGAAAGCATATCAGAAGGACACCTTCTGATCAATTGCTTGTATCTTTTCCAAGCTTCATAGAGGGATTCACCTTCCTTCTTTCTGAAAGTTTGGACTTCCACTCTAAGCTTGCTCATCTTTTGAGGTGGAAAGAATTTGGCCAAGAAAGCATTAATCAACTTTTCCCAAGAGTTCAGGCTTTCTCTAGGTTGTGAGTCCAACCATATCCTAGCTCTGTCTCTTACAGCAAAGGGGAAAAACATAAGTTTGTAGACCTCGGGATCAACCCCATTGGTCTTAACAGTGTCACAGATTTGCAAGAATTCAGCTAAGAACTGGTGAGGATCTTCTAATGGAAGTCCATGAAACTTGCAATTCTGCTACATTAGAGAAACTAATTGAGGGTTAAGCTCAAAGTTGTTTGCTCCAATTGCAGGAATTGAGATGCTTCTTCCATAGAAGTTGGAAGTTGGTGCAGTAAAGTCACCAAGCATCTTCCTTGCATCTCCACCATTGTTCTCAGGTTCGACTGCCATGTCTGCCTCTTTTTCAAAATTTACTGTAAGGTCCTCTCCAGAGTGTTGTGCTTTAGCTTCTCTTAGCTTCCTCTTCAGAGTCCTTTCAGGTTCAGGATCAGCTTCAACAAGAATGTCTTTATCCCTGTTCCTGCTCATATGAAAAAGAAGAGAACAAAGAGAGAATGAGAATCCTCTATATCACAGTATAGAGATTCCTTTATGTGAGTATAAGAATAGAAGAATAGAAGAATGAGAAGAGAGAGGAGATAAGTAATTCGAACAGAGAGAAGAGAGAGGGGTTCGAATTATGAGTAGAAGAGAAGTGTTAGTAATTAAATAAAATAAATAGAAAGAGATGAGAGAGAGAGTATTCGAATTTTTTTTAAGTAAAATAAAAGAAAAATATTTTTGTTTTTATTTTAATTATTTAGTTAGTGTTCGAAAATATTAAAAGAAATAAAATAAAATTAGAATTTAAAACAATTAGTTAATTAAAAAGAATTTTGAAAAAGTGGTTAGTTATTTTCGAAAATAAGAAGTGAAAAAGTAGTTAGGTGGTTTTGAAAAAGAAAAGAAATAGTAAATTTTTAAAATTAAAACAAACAAGTCAAGTAGTTAGTTGAAAAATATTTGAAAATAAATTTTGAAAAGATAAGAAGTCAGAAAAAGATTTTGAAATTAAAATTTTAAAAAGATATGATTGAAATTTATTTTGAAAAAGAATTAAAAAATTTGATTTTTAAAATTAAAGTTGATGACTTGACTAACAAGAAACTAAAATATATGATTCTAGAATTTAAAGATTGAACCTTTCTTAACAAGAAAGTAACAAACTTGAATTTTTTGAGTCAAAACATTAATTGTTAGCAAGGATTTTTGAAAATATGAAATAAAATTAAGAAAAAGATTTTGAAAAATTAGTTTTAAAATTTTCGAAAACATCAAAAGAAAAATGAAAAAGATTTTGAAAAATTTTAAGAATGAAATTCGAAAATCATAAAAAAAAAGGAATTGATTTTGAAAAAGATTTGAAAAGATAAAGTTTTTAAATTGAAATTTTGACTTGACTAACAGGAAACAACTAGCTTTTAAAAATTTTTGACCAAGTCAACTCAAAATTTCGAAAATTATGAGAAGAATAAGGAAAAGATATTTTTTTTTTACTTTTGAATTTTTAATGAGGAGAGAGAAAAACAACAAAATGAAACAAAACATAAAAATTTAAGATAAAAACAAATAATGCATGCAAGAACACTTTGAATGTCAAGATGAACACCAAGAACACTTTGAAGATCATGATGAACATTAAGAACATAATTTTGAAAATTTTTAAGAAAAGAAAGACATGCAAGACACCAAACTTAAAAATTTTTAAACTTTAGACACTAATAATTCTAAAATGCATATGAAAAACAAGAAAAGACACAAAACAAGAAAATGTAAAGATCAAACAAAGAAAATCATCAAGAACAACTTGAAGATCATGAAGAACGTAATGCATGAATTTTCAAAAATTTTAAGAAAATTAAAAAAATGCAATTGACACCAAACTTAAAATTTGACACAAGAGTCAAACAAGAAACACAATTTTTTTGTTTTTATGATTTTATTAAAAAAATTTTTAATTTTTTTTGAAATTATTTTGGAAAAAGAAAATAAAGAAATTCAAAATTTTTAATAAGAATTCCAGGATTCATGCAATGTTTGTCTAAAGCTTCGGTCCAAAAGAATTAGACATGGCCAAATGGCCAGCCAAGCTTTAGCACAGAATTATAAATGAGAATCCAAAGGCTCCTCCAATAGCTGCAATGATAAGTGGAAGCTTCAGTCCAAAAGATTAGACATGGCTTAATAGCCAGCCAAGCTTCAACATATCATCATGGAGCTTTAAGGTGGAATTCATTCTAAAAAATTCTGAAGAACATTTTTTTTCGAAAACTTTTTTTTTGAAATATTTTTAAAAAATTTTTGAAAAGAAAATAAAGGTTGAAATAAGAAAGAAGGTTACCTAATCTAAGCAACAAGATGAACCGTCAGTTGTCCAAACTCGAACAATCCCCGGCAATGGCACCAAAAACTTGGTGCACGGAATTGTGATCACACTTTTCACAACTCTGGTACAACTAACCAGCAAGTGCACTAGGTCGTCCAAGTAATAAAACCTTACGCGAGTAAGGGTCGATCCCACGGAGATTGCCGACTTAAAGCAAGCTATGGTCATCCTGTAAATCTTAGTAAGGCGGATTCAATTGGTTATGAGTTTTGATAATTGAAAGATAAATAAAACGTAAATTAAAATAAAGATACTTATGTAATTCATTGGTGGAAATTTCAGATAAGCGTTTGGAGATGCTTTGTTGCTTCTGAACCTCTGCTTTCCTATTGTCTTCATCCAATTATGCGTGCTCCCTTCCATGGCAAGCTGTATGTTGGTGGATTATCGTTGTCAATGGCTACCATCCGTCCTCTCAGTGAAAATGGTCCAAGCACAGCTTCTGTACAGCTAATCATCTGTCGAATCTCTCGTCTCGGATGAAAAATACCAGGCACAGCTACCACACGGCTAATCATCTGTCGATTCTCACTTGTGTCGGAATAGGATCTCTCTATCCTTTTGCACACTGTCATTGTGCCCAACATTCGTGAGTCTGAAGCTCGTCTGTCCTAGCCTTTACCAGGAAGGTTCTGATCTCTGTGAGTTCGACTGCTCTGTTGTCAGGAGATGCAAGTCAAAGTCACGAACCCGAGGCCTAAGAGATTATACTCCAGCTGTCGTCCAATGACTACGTTGAACATCATGTAGACCGCTTATGGTTGTCAGGCACGCGGATCTTGGCTAAGCGAGTAATGAAGATAGTGGGTGATTGTCATGGGTCACCCCTTCATTCTGACTTAACTGAATTAAGAACAAGAGTATATCTTAGAGAAGAGACATGTGTGAATTGAAAGAGAAATAATAGTACTTTCATTAATTCATGAAGAACAGCAGAGCTCCACACCTTAATCTATCAGGTGTAGAAACTCCACCGTAGAAAATACATAAGAAAAAAATGTCTTGGCATGGCCGTGTGGCCAGCCTCCAAATGTGAAAAATGGCATAAGCCTCGAATACAATAGTAAAAAGTTCTATTTATACTAAACTAGTTACTAAGGATTATAGAAAATAAGTAACTAAGTGCAGATAGTGCAGAAATCCAATTCCGGGGCCCACTTGGTGTGTGCTTGGACTGAGCATTGAGCTTTGCACGTGCATAGGCCTTTTCTAGAGTTAAACGCCAGCTTAGATGCCAGTTTGGTCATTTAACTCCAGTTCTGGTGCCAGTTCCGGCGTTTTACGCTAGAAAAGGGTCTCTAACTGGCGTTTTACGCCAGAAAAGGGTCTCTAACTGGCGTTTTACGCCAATTTTTGTAGCTCCAGAAAATTTGCTTCGAGTGCAGGAGGATCAGAATCCAACAGCATTTGCAGTCCTTTCTGAGCCTCTGAATCAGACTTTTGCTCAGATCCCTCAATTTCTGCCAGAAAATACCTGAAATTGCAGAAAAATACAAAAATTCATAGTAGAATCCAGAAATGTGAATTTTTCATAAAAACTATAAAAATATACTAAAAAGTAACTAAAACATATTAAAAACTATGTAAAAACAATGCCAAAAAGCGTATAAATTATCCGCTCATCAACATCCCAGCAGGCAGCGATGATTCACCCCCGCCACCACTACCACCACTGCCTCCACCTCCTCCACCTCTCGTATTGCATGATCCATCTGGTTCAGAAGGAATGCAGCATCGGGCCATTTGGGACACCTCACCACCTGGCTGGCATGATGCCGGGCCATCCAGCAGCTATCAGAAGGAGCAAATGGTGGACAAGATATTCTTTGAGGATGCATTCCAGCTTCACACCGTTGACCAGGCATCGATGCAACGCCTCACGGATCAGTTCCAGACTAGCAGAGAGCAGAGTATCGGACAATTTCATCACCTTTCTGCTCCCACGCATTCTTTAGCCTACATGCCACAGATATCTCCGAGTGCTGGCTTGTCATACGGGGCAGGCGTGAGACCGGGTGCTCAGTATGTGACACCTCCGTCAATGGACTACGGTATGTTGCTGACCTCATCCTATCCTCAAGTGACACTTCCTTCAGCTCCACTGCCTCAACCTCCACCTCAGGTGTACCAGTGTGACCCCATTCCTTACTCTGGAGAATACTATATCCCACCTCTTCCACCGCCTAGGCCTCAGTCACAGGATCATTCTGCGCAGCCCCGGCCTCATGCAGACCCTCGACCCAGCCGACCTCAGTGCCAGACACAGCCTCCACTACCGATGATGTCTTATTGTTTATTATGTACAGTATCTTGTTATTAACTTTATGTACTAGACTATTAACAATGTATTGTATAAGTGATGCTTGTATGTTTTGTTGATGTATAGTCCTTTTATGTGATTTTTTTGTGGTTGGTATTATGAAAAGATCTGTTAGACCTTTTAATGGTGTGACATAAAAGATGTATAATTTATTCGTACAACCTCGCTCATGATTTCCAAATCCATTAATAATTACATATATATTACATAAACGACACACACTGATAAGCATTTAATATAACTAGAATAACACAAAACAACTAAGTTACATCGAGCACAGTAAACGAATATCACCCCTAAGCTTCGTCCATGGATTGGTTGGGACAATCCCTCCTAGTATGACTGACTTCCCAACATAGACCACACCTCTTCTCCTAGCGCTCAACCTCATCCATGTCATTCCAAACCTAGTAGACACAGGCCTCCCAGTAGCCTTTCTGTGAATGAATGGATTAGGGCAAAGCAGAGTCCCATGTCACTCCGGCCATACGGCCTCGTCAGGTATCGGTGGAAACTCCATTTCGTACACCTTGAACACAACCTCCTGCCTGTAAACTGGATGAACATACGGTGCCCACTTGATGCTTACGACGGCACAGGCGGCAAGTGCATGTCGGCATGGGTAGTGGAGTGACTGAAAGAGGCCACAGTCACACGTACCCGCCACTAGCCGAACTCGGAAGGAACCTTGTGACCAACCCTCGAATGGCTCTAACTCCTCCACAAGAAACACGATTGCCTGTCGATCATAATGAGTAACACGCATCTTCAGGATGCCTTCTCTGTTCTTCTCAATGGCTACCATCAGCCTCTGGGAGAAGTGATTTTCAGCTGCCAGTTGTAACTATGCCTCCCTTCCCTTCGTGACGAACAACATCTGCAACCTCTCATATGTGATGCGCACAATGGTAGAAATCAGCAAGTACCGTGTACCTTTGAGAACTGCAGTGATGCACTCTGATAGATTTATTGTCATATGATTGACGGAGGAAAAATGTCGGTAAAGATTTTCACAAAAATATCGCGTTGCAAGTATAGTTCTAAACCAACAAATTATCCTCAGTCAATGTTTAAATTTTTTGTCACTTAAGCAAACCCAATAAAATTAACCAAAATATTTAAACCTCGGGTCGTATCTCAAGGAATTGCAGGGAAGTGTATTTATTATTGGTTATGGGAAAGTATCTTTTTGGGTTTTTGAAATAAGGAACAAGAAAATATAGATTGCGAGAAAAATAGACTAATAACTAAGAAAGCTCTTAGCAAGGATTGAGAATTAGAAGTCCCATCCTTATTATCATCATCAATTGTGATGGTAAAAGTGAATCGCCTTCACTTAGTTAACCTCTAACCAATGGATGAAGGTCAAGTGCATACAATTAACTTGAGTTCACAAGTCCTAGTCAACTCACAATGAGAGACTAGATTTAGTGAAGTTCAAGCTAACCGGCAATCTTCAATTACCATTCAACAAAAGACTTTTGATAACTCAAGAGTCTCTAAATAACCAATCCAAGTTAAGAACATAGAAATCTAATTTAAAACCCAACCAAGCATTTTATCAAACACTTAAAAGGCATAAAATATAAACATAGAAAATTAACAAGGAATATTAAATCTAAAAAACCAATTGTAAGTATCAATGACTAACAATTAAAGAGTGTAACAATAAACATGGGAAACATAAATTATATTAAAAGAAATCAAACATAACAAGAGCTCATAAACATAAAAATGGCGAAAAAGGGAAATTTAACAAGAGAAGAGGATGAACTAAAGTGCTTAAACAAATAAAAGTAAGACAAAAACTAAATTAAAGTAAGATTGAACCTGAACCTAAAGAGAAATTGGAAGAAGAAACCCTAAACCTAGAGAGAGGAGAGAGCCTCTCTCTAGAAAACTACATCTAAACCTAAAATTGTGTATGAATGAAAGTGAATGAATTATTCCCCCTTCCAGCTCTACTCTGCAGCCTCTAATTTGTATTTTCGGGCCTGAAACTGGGTCCAAATCAGTCCAAAAATCACCCCCAGTGTTTTCTGTTAATTGCAGCACGTGACGCTCTGTCACGCGTACGCGTCGTCCATGCGTGCGCATCGCTACCAGATTCTCAAAACTTTAATTTCTTGTGTTCCTTCCACTTTTGCATGCTTCTTTTCTATCTTCTAAGCCATTCCTGCCCTATAAACTCTGAAAACACTTAACACACATATCATGGCATCAAATGGTAATAAGAGAGGATTAAAATTAGCAAATTTAAGGCCAAAGAAGCATATTTTCAATCATAGCACAAAATTAGGAAGGAAAATGTAAAACATGCGAATTATATGAAAAAGTGTGAGAATAATATATAAAATCCACTCAATTTAATACAAAATAAACTGCAAAATAGTTGATGCCAGGGCATCTTGGCCAGTTTCACTGACCTTTTCTTTACTGTTTTTAGGTTAGTTTCATGCATTCTCTTAGGAAATAAGTTAGTTTTAGGTAGATATTCACTTACACCTTGATTCAAGCATACATTGTGCATTTTACATTATTTCAAACTCAAGATCCAAAGGCCCAAGACTTGAAGAGCCAACTAGAAGCTGAGAGAAGTAGTATATATAGGAGTAGCTTTGAATTGTTGAAAGGAGAGTTCTGAAAGTTGGAAAAGAGACCTACTCTCTGTATTTTACTTTCTCTGCATTTTTCTAGTTTTATTATATATTCTCCATCTTTGTTTTCATTTTCTAGAGCTATGAACAACTAAACCCCTTTCATTGGGTTAGAGAGCTCTGTTGTAATTTGATGGATCAATACTAATTTTCATTATTCTTCTTCTATCTTTTCTCTTGATTTTACTTGAAAGCTTTCGATCTTCATCCAATTGGGTAGTTATCTTAGAAAAGAAGCTATTCAAACTTGGATCTCTTCTGAACCTTGAAAGAGGAATGAAGAGATCAAGCTAGAAATGCTTTCTCATGCTGGACCAAATTGGGTTTGGATGGGTATGTGACTATAACCCTCTCAATACTTGATTTGGGAAATGCATGTGGTATAATCAGTGACCATACTTCATCTCTTCTCATGAGCAACTGACCAAGGAATTGGCTATCGATCAAGATTTGAGAGATTGAATTGCAAGAAATTGTAATTCAATCAATTAAGATTGCCAAGGAGATCAATGAGTGCATTGATTGAGGAAGAGATGAAAATGAACTTGATCCAGAGGATTGCAACATCTCCTGAGCCCAATGAACTCCCCATCTCTGATCTTACCCATTCTCTTTAATTTCTGCCATTTACTTTTATGAGCAAATCCCCCATTCCCATTTACAATTCTGCAATTTACTTTCAGTCATTTACTTCCAATTCTTTAATTCTAGCATTTACTTTTCTGTTATTTACATTTCTGCCATTTTATTTTCTGCAACTCTCAACCCAAATTCTGGATTCGCTCAACTAGAACATTCTTCTAATTAAAGTTGCTTGATCAATCAATCCCTGTGGGATTCGACCTCACTCTATTGTGAGTTTTTACTTGACGACAAATTCGGTACACTTGCCGAAGGAAATTTGTTGAGAGACAGTTTCCACCCGCATCAAGTTTATGGCGCCGTTGCCGGGGATTGATTGTGCATCAACAATGATTAAATTGGAAGATCACTAGATTGAGCATTTTTCTTTTGTGAATTTCATTTTCTGTTTGAGTGATTTACTTTTTGTTTTAGTTAAACTTCTTCCCTTCCCCCTCTACTTTTTTATTTTTCTTTGTTATTTTCAATTCTATTTGCTAACCCACTAACTGTTTGATATATTGCATCACCCACAACTAACAGTAATTCTGACAAAAATACTTTCTGCACCTATCTTTTCTTGCTTGCACTTGATGGTTGTATGACAGGGAGAAGAAGCGGGGCTTCAACTTCCTTCGATTCTGAACCTGAGAGGACCTTCCTTAGATTAAGGAGGGAGGCAAGAGGAAAGAAAGTGGTTGGTGCTGAGGAAGAAGAGGAATTCTTTGAACCAAACATGGAAGACAACATGGAAAACCATCATGAAGAAGAGGATCACAACCATGGGGGAGGAGGTAGAGTAAATCATGCTGGGGAGGATAAAAATTCAAGTAATATAACTAAAAACTCATGAAATTTGCATAAAAATCATACTGTTTGGATGGTTCATTGCTTTGTTATTCATTTAACCATTCTTGGTTACTTTAAGCTCAAGAAAGCGCATAAAACAACTAAAACTAACAGAAAAATGCTAGTGAAACTCGCCTAAGATGCCTTGGCATCACAACACCAAACTTAC
>NC_029786.2:30421269-30469535 GCF_000816755.2 Arachis ipaensis | reverse complement strand
ATTACAATAGAGCTCCCTAACCCAATGAAAGGGGGTTTAGTGAGTCATAGCTCTGAATTCAATTACAAAGGTATGAAAACTAGCAAAATGAAAAGTTCAAAAGTCCGTCCTAACTTAAATTCTATCCTATTTATACACTTTCTATATTGAGCTTCTGTTGTGTTTCTTGGGCTTTGAGGCCTCTCCCTGCTTTCCTTTTGCTTTGGGTTTATGATCCATAATCTTGATGAGGCTGCTGATCCACATTCTGAAACATTCATTGAGCTAACTTAGTGATAATCAAGTAATGACACATGACTCAACAAATTGAAATTCCAGACTCATCAATCCTTCAGGCCCAATCCCATAAACCATGATATTCAATTGGGTTTCATACCAGAGTAAGTTTAAGTTAATGTTTGTGCTCAAAAGCTAACTTAAACTGCAATATTTTTGGCCCAAAAACCTTTTCCAATAGTGGGAGCCAACGTTAGTGACACTTAACATTGTCACTAACGTTGGCAAATGCTCATAAGTGGCCACGTTAGAGTCCACGTTAACTAGTTAACGTGGCCTCTAACGTTTGAAAGGGGGAGAAACGCCAACGTTAGTGACATTCAACATTGTCACTAACGTTGGCCTAAGGAGAAACATACCACGTTAACTCCCACGTTAACTTGGTTAACATGGGAGCTAACGTAAGAAGCAAGAGTGGTCGACAACGTTAGTGACACCCAATATTATCACTAACGTTGGAAGCAACCACACAACCCCCCAAGGAGCCACGATTAACTTCCACGTTAACTTAGTTAACGTGGAAGCTAACATTGATGAGTGAAAGAATGGCCAACGTTAGTGACACTCAACATTGTCACTAACGTTGGGGATGGCTAAGCATGGCCACGTTAGAAGTCACGTTAACCTAGTTAACGTGGACTCTAACGTGAGGCATAGGGGCACCTTGGAACGTTAGTGACAATGTTGAGTGTCACTAACGTTCTCGAAGGATGGCAAGCCCACGTTAAAGAGCCACGTTAACTAAGTTAACGTGGGCTCTAACGTGGGAACAAAGGGGGTTTTTCAAAGTTATTGGGAATGTTAAGTCTCAATAACGTGTGCGAAGGACTTAGAGGCAACGTTAGTGGCAACGTTTGTGCCACTAACGTTGAAGTTAACGTGGCTTTTACTTAGGAACGTTAGTGAGAAAGTTGATTGTCACTAACATTCTCGAACTCATATTTTCACTAAACGTTAACACCCCTAACGTCCTGAGCTAAAGTCTCTGCCCACTTCACACTTTCTCTCTGCAAGTAAAGCCAAGCCCAAATGAAGAAGAGAACTGCTTCAAACTCAAGATCCAAAGGCCCAAGACTTGAAGAGCCAACTAGAAGCTGAGAGAAGTAGTATATATAGGAGTAGCTTTGAATTGTTGAAAGGAGAGTTCTGAAAGTTGGAAAAGAGAACTACTCTCTGTATTTTACCTTCTCTGCATTTTTCTAGTTTTATTATGTATTCTCCATCTTTGTTTTTATTTTCTAGAGCTATGAACAACTAAACCTCTTTCATTGGGTTAGGGAGCTCTGTTGTAAGTTGATGGATCAATACTAGTTTCATTATTCTTCTTCTCTCTTTTCTCTTGATTTTACTTGAAAGCTTTCAATCTTCATCCAATTGGGTAGTTATCTTGGAAAAGAAGCTATTCAAACTTGAATCTCTTTTGAACCTTGAAAGAGGAATGAAGAGATCAAGCTAGAGATGCTTTCTCATGTTGGACCAAATTGGGTTTGAATGGGTATGTGACTATAACCCTCTCAATACTTGATTTGGGAAATGCATGTGGTATAATCAGTGACCATACTTCATCTCTTCTCATGAGCAATTGACCAAGGAATTGGCTATTGATCAAGATTGAATTGCAAAAAATTGTAATTCAATCAATTAAGATTGCCAAGGAGATCAATGAGTGCATTGATTGAGGAAGAGATGAAAATGAACTTGATCCGAAGAATTGCAACATCTCCTGAGCCCAATGAACTCCCCATCTCTGATCTTACCCATTCTCTTTAATTTCTGCCATTTACTTTTATGAGCAAATCCCTCATTCCCATTTACAATTCTGCAATTTACTTTCAGTCATTTACTTCCAGTTCTTTAATTCTAGCATTTACTTTTCTGTTATTTACATTCCCGCCATTTTATTTTCTGCAACTCTCAACCCAAATTCTAGATTCGCTCAACTAGAACATTCTTCTAATTAAATTTGCTTGATCAATCAATCCCTGTGGGATTCGACCTCACTCTATTGTGAGTTTTTACTTGACGACAAATTCGATACACTTGCCGAAGGAAATTTGTTGAGAGACAGTTTCCACCCGCATCAATAGTAGTTTATCAATCTCCTCATGCTAAGCTCAAGAGAAGCTATAAAGGAGGTGAAGAGGAATGGTAGAGTTTATGAAATGCAACCTATCTATATGAATGCAACTAAATGCAAAATGCTTTTACCTACTTGGTTAAAAGTAAATCGTTATCTCTAAGAATAAATATGAATGGGATTTCACTAATTCAAATAAAAAAAAATGAAGTACAAATAGACTTGTAAGAAGAAAGCTCATGAAAGCCTAGAACAAAGAATCGAGCATCGAACCCTCACCAGAAGTGTATACACTCTAATCACTCAAGTGTTTAAGGTTCGATTCTCTCAATTCTCTACTAACGTTGATTTCTAAGGCTTGCTCTTCTTCTACCAATCAACAAAAATTTAATGCACAAATACACATATCAAGAGGTCTTTTAAGGGTTGTAATGGGGTTAAGGTCAAGGTAGGAATGTATTTGGTCAAGTGGACTAAAATCTGAATCCTTAATTAACCTAAACTTTCCAGCTAACTTAAGACAATCCATGTAATCAGAATATAAAATCTAACTACCCATTAACTATGTTTACCATATATTCATGCATCCGAATTTGAGTAAAGCACATATGCATTGCTATCACCATTTACTTTGGGGCATTTTGTCCCCTTTTTATTTTTTGCTCTTTTTTTTTCTTTTTTTCTTTTTTTCTTTTCTTTTTAATTTTCTTATTTTTCTCAATGCATATGATTAAGGTATTGAATGCATGAACATATCCTCAATATTTTTTTTACATTTTCACAAAAAAATCTAACATACTCAATTCCCAAACCAAATATTGCCAAATCCAACTTTCCCACACTTAAATCATGAGCACTTTCACTAGTCTAAGCTAACCAAGGATTCAAATTAAGGTCATTCATTATTTTTCACTTAGAGTTAATGATGAGCTAAAGTAAAGAATAAATGGGGTAAAATAGGCTCAACATTGGTTTGCAAAGGATAATGAAAGGGTAAGGCCATATGGGTATGTGAGCTATAGTGAAACAAAGGCCTCAATCACGTAAGTGTATGCATACATCAAATAATGAAAATATAGAATCAAGCAAGACAGATCACAATTTTAGAGAGAACAACACACACCAAAACAAAGTATTGGTTGATAAAATACAACCAATCAAATAGGCTCAAAAATCTGACTGGGTTTGTGTGTTCGAGCTCTAAATCATGTTCTAAAATAAAATTTTTCAAGCAAGTTTAACAAAAATTTTAATTCAAATAAGTGAAATGCTCTAAAACAGTTTCTTGGAATAGAATTCATCACTTCAACCAAGTAGTACATACATGCAAGCAACTAACTACACATGCAATCTATTATGCAATGCAACAACTAATCTAACAAAGAAAATTAAACATTGGTGTTGAAAAGAAAGAAACTAACCCACGGTTGAAGTCTGCCCAGTTCTATGCGAGAAATAGTGAATACAGTCAAAAACCTTAGAAAAATATTAGAAATGGAAAACCGAGCGTTAATTTTAAAGGTTTGGCCCAAAGTTGGGCCGAACGGGCTAAAAACGCTAACGGTTGGACTGGGCCCAAGTTGGGCCCAAGCCCAACATATATAAGCACTTAAGTAAACCCCGCCCCCCTTCAGCCACATAAACAACAAAACACAGCTGAAGTGAGGTTGAAGAAGAGAGTGAGGGTTCCAATAAAACACTATTTACCTACAAAATCAATTCGCGATATCTCGAGCTATGGTGCTCCGATTCGCATGTCGTCAGCGGCTACGCAAAGCTCTTGCCGAGCTTGTCACTTCTAGATAAGCCTTGTAGTAAGTTTCTCGAGATTCTCTGTCCAGTTTCCTGCCCTAAAAATTTCGAGTTTTGGGTTTTGAATTAAGTGAGATTTTGTGATTTTGGGGTGTTTAGGTACACTCTAGCCTTTTATTACCATTGGGTTTGGCTTCTAAAACTGTTAGGAAAGGTAAGAGGTCTTAAAATCTTGTGAAATTTTAATTATGATGAGCCCTAGGTTGATTAGTTATGATTTGTGTGTATATAGTTTGATTATTGTGAGTTTGGAAGCCTTTGGAATTAAGTTGATGCTTGTTTGAGTTGATTGGTAGCTTGGATTGTGGTTGAAAGCTCAACTTGTGCTCATTTTTTATTTTTGGCATATTGGGAACCGGCCAAGGTATGGTATCGATTTTCTCTATGTAATATATAATATTCATGGACACTTAGGCTAGTGACCCATAGGATAGGATTGGATTGGATTGGGTTGGTTGAGATATGATGAATGATGAATGATGAATGATGAATTGATGAGCTTTGGCTATGTTGATGGAAGTTTTGTATGATAATGTATGATGATTTGATGATTTGGAATGTTGATAAATTGCAATGTTGATGTTGGTAGCATGATATTGGAGATTTAGCTTGAAATTGATTATAATGATGGTTGGTAAGGGTGAATTGATATTTGATTGATGTATTGGTGAAAATATGAGTGTATTACCATGTATTTGATAATGAGAATTGATGATCTCATAAGGTGGAGGGGTGAATTGAGGAATGGCAAATGGTAAGGTTTGATGTGGGATGGAGTTAAAGTGGTTTTGGTTGGTTTGAATTGTGAAAATTGGGAAATTGGTAGCTTGTGAACTTTTGGTAAAATGAAAATTTTAGTGAACTTCCAATTAATCATATCTTGAGCTACCTTTCTTAAAATTCAATGCCTTTTATACCAAATGAAAGATGATTGAACAAGCTTTAAAATGGTTTAAGTTCTGTGAAAATCCGATTTTGGTAGAGGAAGATATGATTGTGGGAAGTTTGGTGTCAAAATCTGAAATTCTGCAAAGTTACAGAATTTTGTGATTTCTGGTATGTGCGCACGTACACCCCTATGAAAATTTAAACATGTGCGCATGCACAGCGCTGTGCGTACACATACGCAGGGAAGGCTTCCTGTTTAGAGCGCTAGCACAGCTTGTGCGCGCACATAACCAATGGAGTTTTACAACCTGTGCACACACACAGCCCTGTGCGCATGCACAAGTTGGGAAGGGTAGTCTGTTGAGGGTGCTAGTACAACTTGTGTGAGCGAACAGAATTACAAACTTTGGTGCCTGTGCGTACGCACACCTTTATGCGTACGCACACGTTTTGAAATTTTCTCAGGGCGTGCGCACGCACACCCTTATGCTTACGCACATGCCCTGTTTTTCAAACTTAAACTTTGTTTTCAACTATTTCACCTTCCAACAAGCTTGTCAACTTCTGTGACACCATTTTAAGATTTTTGGGCTTATTTTCGGGCATTAAAACATGGGAAAAGTCTTAGGAGAATTTATTTGGTATTTCTTTGAAAAGTTAGAGAACGGAGGCTAGGTTTCTCATGTACTGAGGATGGGTTTGAGGGACCGAGAAGGGAAAAAGATGTTTGAATTGAGAAAGTGACGAACTAATGAGTTCAGAATGGAAATGTTGAATTTGACAGTGGTTGAGATGAGTCGAGGACTCAGAAAGAGATGATGGATCCATGATATACTGAAAATGTTTTCTGAAAAACCACTGATGTATCATTTTATACTGAGATTGTTGAAACGCTATGCACCCTGCAGGGACGGTGGTTAATCCCGCCTGTCGAGGTAGCGGCGGCGTAGTAAGGACGGTGGTTAATCCCGCTTACGTTGAGATGTAAGGTCTGTGGCAAGAGTATCCCGCTCGCATCCCTTCGGGTCAATAGAGTGTACAGGCACAAAATCCTGGACGGTGATCCGAGCACCATTTCTCGGGGGTTCCCAATGATGACTCTGAAGGGCAGCATCTCCATGGAGATGTGTCGGGTTGGCAGTTGAACCGACAATGTGATATCACAGCCAATAGGATTTGCATTCATCATGTGCATCTTCTAATTGCTTGTTTGCTTTGCCGACTTGTAATTGTATGCCTAAATTGTATAACATGTCTACTTGCTTACTTGAATTACTTGCCTTATATGCTTCTACTTGTGTTTTACTTGCATTGATATTACTTGTGCTTTCTACTGGGATTGAGGAGGTTCGGAAGGTAGTGGCGATGGGATCGCATGGAGGATAGGTTGTGAAGGCTGTGGGACAGCAGAGGACTGTTAGAGACTTTTTGGAGGTGTTCCCAGAAGATATTCCTGAATTTCCACCTCAGAGGAAAATTGAATTTGCGATTGAATTGGTACCGGGAGCAGGACCAGTGTCGATTGCGCCGTATCAAATGGCTCCGATAGAGCTGTCTGAATTGAAAACTCAGTTGGAAGATCTTCTGGACAAGAGGTTCATTCGACCGAGTGTATCTCCGTGGGGAGCGCCAGTTTTATTGGTGAAAAAGAAGGATGGAGGAATGCGACTGTGTGTGAATTACCGACAGTTGAACAAAGTGACTGTGAAGAACAAGTACCCACTGCCAAGGATAGATGACTTGATGGATTAATTGCAAGGAGCTGGAGTGTTTTCCAAGAGCGATTTGAGATCCGGTTACCATCAGATAAGGGTGAAGGAGGATGATATCCCTAAGACTGCATTTAGGACGTGCTATGGACACTACGAGTTTCTAGTGATGTCCTTTGGGTTTACGAATCCACCTGCTGTTTTCATGGATTACATGAATAGAGTCTTTCGTCCCTTTTTGGACAAATTCGTGGTGATTTTCATAGATGACATCTTAGTTTATTCCAAGATGGCAAAGGAGCATGAGGAACACTTGAGGATTGTGTTGCAAATCTTAAAAGAGTGGAAATGGTATGCTAAGTTGTCGAAGTGTGAGTTCTGGAAGGAGGAAGTAAAGTTCTTAGGTCACGTGGTGAGCAAGGGAGGCATAGCCGTAGATCCTTCGAAAGTAGAGGCGGTGATGGAATGGAAAAGACCAACGACAGTGACAGAAGTTAGGAGCTTCTTAGGATTAGCCAGATATTACCGGAGATTTATTGAAGGATTTTTCCGGATAGCACTGCCGATGACTAAGTTGTCAAGGAAGGAAGTGCCTTTTGTGTGGACGTCAGAGTGTGAAGAAAATTTTCAAACTTTAAAGCAGAAGTTAACTTCAGCGCCTATTTTGATTTTACCGGAATCGCATGACCATTTGAAGTATATTGTGATGCTTCTTTGAAAGGTTTGGGTTGCGTGTTGATGCAACACCGGAATGTGGTGGCTTACGCATCACGTCAGCTGAGACCGCATGAGGTAACTTACCCAACTCATGACTTGGAATCCATGGCGATTGTGTTCGTATTGAAGATTTAGAGACGCCACTTGTACGGAGTGAGGTTTAGCGTCTATTCTGATCATAAGAGTCTTAAATACATCTTTGATCAGAAAGAGCTCAATATGCATCAGAGGAGGTGGATGGAACTTTTAAAGGATTATGGTTTTGAACTAAGTTATCACCCTGGAAAGGTGAATGTGGTAGCAGATGCATTGAGTCAAAAGTCCTTGACAATTGCTTGGATGAGAATCAAGGAAGAGGAGCTAGTGGATAAGTTTGTGGATCTTAAGCTAGATATTGGTGAAGTTGCCGGAAGAGATTGCTTGAATCAGTTGCAGATCTCAAGTACATTTAAAACAGAGATTCAGAAGGCTCAGCAAGATAAGAAAAAGCTTTAGCAGTTATTTCAACCAGTTGGTGAGAAGAGGCATGGAGAGTTTACTAAGGATGATGAAGGGTTGTGGAGATACAAGGGGAGAATTTGTATACCGGATGTCTGGAGTTTGAGGCAAGATTTTTTGTCAGAAGCTCACAACAGTGGGTTTTCTATTCATACTGGAAGTACAAAGATGTATTATGACTTAAAGAAGATGTTCTGGTGGCCTGGGATAAAAGGTGATGTAGCTACAGTGGTATCCAAGTACCTGATGTGTTAGAAGGTGAAGATAGAGCATCAAAAACCGTCAAAAATGCTACAGCCACTTGAGATTCCTCAGTGGAAGTGGGAAGGAATTGAGATGGACTTTGTGACCGGATTACCAAGGACTAGGTCGGAATTTGATGCAGTTTGGGTGATCGTGGATCGCTTAACCAAATCCGCTCATTTTCTGCCTATTCAAGTGAACTGTTCTATGGAGGAGTTGGCGAGATTGTACATCAAGGAGATAGTAAGGTTGCATGGTGTGCCATCGAGCATAGTGTCAGACCGTGATCACCGATTCACGTCAAGGTTTTGGAGAGATTTTCAAAAATCTTTCGGTACGAGGCTATGTCTCAGCACCACATATCATCCACAGACGGATGGACAGTCGGAAAGGACTATTCATACATTAGAAGATATGCTGAGGGTGTGTGTATTGGATTAACCTGGAAGTTAGGACCGTTACATGCCATTGGTGGATTTTGCGTACAACAATAGCTTTCATACGAGCATTGGGATGGCTCCGTATGAAGCCTTGTATGGGCGGAAGTGCCAATCTCCACTTTGTTGGTATGAAACCGGTGAAGCAAGTGTTTTGGATCCTGATTTGGTAGCAGAGACTACTGAGAACATTAAGAAGATTTGTGCAAGGATTTTGACTGCGCAGAGCCGACAGAAAAGCTATGCAGATCAGAGAATGAAACCATTAGAATTTGAAGTGGGAGAACACGTATTTTTGAGGGTTACACCGACAACCGGGATTGGAAGAGCGATTAAAACTAAGAAGTTGAATCCGAGGTTCATTGAACCGTTTGAGATTCTGAGGCGATTCGGGCTGGTGGCGTATCAAGTAGCTTTGCCACCGCACTTGTCTAATTTGCATGACGTATTCCACGTATCACAACTCCTTAAGTATACGTCGAATGGGGCTCATGTGTTAGAGCCTGAGTCGGTCGAGTTGAGGGAGAACTTGACATTTCAAGTAACACCGGTGCGTATCGACGACACTAGTGTGAAGAAGCTGCGAGGAAAAGAAGTTTCATTGGTTAAGGTTGCTTGGAAGAGAGCAGGAGTCGAAGAGCATACATGGGAATTGGAGTCCGAGATGCGAAAGGATTATCCCGAGCTATTCTCAGGTAATCACTAAATTTTGAGGGAAAAAATTTCTTAATAACTGCCAAATTAGTTAATTAATATTGCCCAAATTAGGTTCCGAAAATTTAGAGTGAGAATTTGAGGATTTAAATATGATTTTTGGACTCAGTAGGTTTTTCTGAGTCAGAAAATGTATTTTCTGTAAAAAACCGAGAAAACCCGCAGACCGGCAGCTGAACTGGTTGGACTGGTTCAAGTCTACCCGATACTGTGCGAGAAATAGTGAAGACAGTCAAAAACCTTAGAAAAATATTAGAAATGAAAAACTGGGCGTTAATTTTAAAGGTTTGGCCCAAAATTGGGCCGAATGGGCTAAAAACGCTAACAGGTTGGACCGGGCCCAAGTTGGGTTCAAGCCCAACATATATAATCACTTAAGTGAACCCCCCTTCAGCCACATAAACAACAAAACACAGCTGAAGTGAGGTTGAAGAAGACAGTGAGGGTTCCAATAAAACACTATTCACCTACAACTTCAATCCGCGATATCTCAAGCTACGGTGTTCCGATTCGCGTGCCGTCAGTGGCTACGTAAAGCTCTCGCCGAGTTCGTCACTTCTAGCAAAGCCTTGTAGTAATTTTCTCGAGATTCTCTGTCTAGTTTCCTGCCCTAAGAATTTCGAGCTTTGGGTTTTGAATTAAGTGAGATTTTGTGATTTTGGGGTGTTTAGGTACACTCTAGCCTTTGATTACCATTGGGTTTGGCTTTCAAAACTGTTGGACAAGGTAAAAGGTCTTAAACTCTTGTGAAATTTTAATTATGATGAGCCCTAGGTTGATTAGTTATGATTTGTGTGTATATAGCTTGATTATTGTGAGTTTGGAAGCCTTTGGAATTGAGTTGATGCTTGTTGGAGTTGATTGGTAGCTTGGATTGTGGTTAAAAGCTCAACTTATGCTCATTTTGGGTTTTTGGCATATTGGATATCGGTCAAGATATGGTTTCGGTTTTCTCTATGTAATATATAATATTCATGGACATTTAGGCTAGTGACCCATAGGATAGGATTGGATTGTATTGATTGTTTGGTTGGTTGAGATATGATGAATGATGAATGATGAATTGATGAGCTTTGGCTATGTTGATGGAAGTGTTGTATGATAATGTATGATGATTTGATGATTTGGAATGTTGATAAATTGCAATGTTGATGTTGGTAGCATGATATTGGAGATTTAGCTTGAAATTGATTATAATGATGGTTTGTAAGGGTGAATTGATATTTGATTGATGTATTTGTGGAAATATGAGTGTATTACCATGTATTTGATAATGAGAATTGATGATCTCATAAGGTGGAGGGGTGAATTGAGGAATGGCAAATGGTAAGGTTTGATGTGGGATGGAGTTAAAGTGGTTTTGGTTGGTTTGAATTGTGAAAATTGGGAAATTGGTAGCTTGTGAACTTTTGGTAAAATAAAAATTTTAGTAAACTTCCATGAATCATATATTGAGCAACCTTCCTTGAAATTCAATGCTTTTTATACCAAATGAAAGATGATTGAATAATCTTTAAAATGGTTTAAGTTCTGTGGAAATCCGATTTTGGTAGAGGAAGATATGATTATGGGAAGTTTGGTGTCAAAATCTGAAATTCTGCAACGTTTCAGAATTTTGAGATTTCTGGTATGTGCGCACGCACACCCCTGTGAAAAATTAAACCTGTGCGGACGCACAGTCCTGTGCGTACGCACACACAGGGGAAGGCTTCCTGTTTAGAGCGCTAGCACAGCTTGTGCGCGCACATAACCAATGGAGTTTTACAACCCGTGCGCACGCACAGCCCTGTGCGCACGCACACATTGGGAAGGGTAGTCTGTTGAGTGCGCTAGCACACCTTGTGCGAGTGAACTGAATTGCAAACTTTGGTGCCTGTGCATACGTACACCTCTATGCGTACGCACACTTTTTGAAATTTTCTCTGGGCGTGCGCACGCACATGTCCTGTTTTTCAAACTTAAACTTTGTTTTCAACTATTTCGCCTTTCCAACAAGCTTGTAAGCTTCTGTGATACCATTTTAAGATTTTTTGGCTTATTTTCGGGCATTGAAACATGGGAAAGGTCTTAGGAGAATTTATTTGGTATTTCTTTGAAAAGTTAGAGAACGGAGGCTAGGTTTCTCGTGTACTGAGGATGGATTTGGGGGACTGGGAAGGGCGAAAGATGTATGAATTGAGATAGTGTCGAACTAATGAGTTCGGAATGGAAATGTTGAATTTGACAGTGGCTAAGATGAGTCGAGGACTCGGAAAGAGATGATGGATCCATGATATACTAAAATATTTTCTAAAAAACCACTGATGTCTCATTTTATACTGAGATTGTTGAAACGCTATGCGCCCAGCAGGGACAGTGGTTAATCCCGCCTATCGAGGTAGTGGCGGTGGCGTAAGAACGGTGGTTAATCCCGCTTACGTTGAGATGTGAGGTCTGTGGCAAGAGTATCCCGCTCGCATCCCTTTGGGTCAATAGAGTGTGCAGGCACAAAATCCTGGACGGTGATCCGAGTACCATTTCTCGGGGGTTCCCAATGATGACTCCGAAGGGCAACATCTCCATGGAGATGTGTCGGATTGGCAGTTGAACCGACAATGTGATATCACAGCCAATCGGATAGGCATTCATCATGTGCATCTTTTAATTGCTTGTTTGTGTTGCCGAATTGTAATTGTATGCCTAAATTGTATAACATGTCTACTTGCTTACTTGAATTACTTACCTTGTATGCTTCTACTTGTGTTTTACTTGCATTGATATTACTTGTGCTTTCTAATAGGATTGAGGAGGTTCGGAAGGCAGTGGCGATGGGAGCACATGGAGGATAGGTTGGTGAAGGCTGTGGGACAGCGGAGGACTGTTAGACTAGTAAATCCCTTAAGTTAGATTACCCCTTAAGTTATGTTAAGTTTTTAAGTTATGTTAAGGTTTTATATATGCTTTACTGTTTTTAATTATGCCTTAAGATTGAATCTTGTGATGGATATGAAGTCTAGGATTGCTTTTGGCATCCTGGGGTCTTATATCTTACATCACTGGGGACTGTTACCATACTGAGAACCTCTGGTTCTCATACTATATTCTGTTATTGTTTTTCAGATGCAGGTCGCAACCCACCTCGGTGAGCTGTTTGGATGGTACAGAAGCAGAGGATCATGATACTTTTTGGGGTCTTTTTTATTATTTTGTTTACATATCTCTCACTTTAGTATCTTGCTTTTGCCTAGAGGCTTGTATTGAGAGAGAAAACCTTGTATAAGCTATTTTAAACTTCAGATTCTATTTTGTCTGTATATATGGCTAGCCGGCTTAAACTCCGTGAGCCGAGGCTAGATTCTTATGATATTAAACTCTTATCTTTTGTTATATTATATCTATATCTTGTGCTTTATGTTAGTAGCTCCGTTAGTATATTTTGCCCTTTTCAAATCCTATTTTTGAGTTATATCCTTCATCTGGCTTCTAGATTATATTAATTCTTTCTATATAGTATATGTATGAGCTTTAGAACTGTCGTAACCTTTGATTAACCTTTGCTTTACGATGCGAGGTAAGGCTTAAGCTAATTAGGGTGTTAGAGTTCTACACTAACTACCATCTTCCCTCTCTTCAATCGGTATACGTGCGCCAAAAGCAAGTCTCAGTTTCAGAATAGGCTATTCAGCAGGTGCTTAATGTCTTACCGGTACCAAGTGACATGGATGGCTACCAAGAGGTCTTACGTCAGCGAGAAAAGTTTGGGTTTGATTGGGACTCGATCCTCCGAGTCATTGCTGAACCAGAGACATTTTGGACCCATGGTCGATTCAGGATGAGGCCCAAGAGCATTGACGCTCGCTTCCTCACTGTAGAAGCTAGAGCTTGGGCCCAGATCCTATCCCACTATGTGCTACCTAGCACCCACAAGTCGTCCTTCACGGCGGATCTCACTTTGCTTGTTTGGTGTGTTCTCACGGAGAGACTGGTGAACATTCCGCCTCTTGTTAAGCAAGCGATGGGTCAAGTCCACAGCCGTGGCAATTTTCCATTTCCAGCTTTGGTATCTGATTTAGTTACTGCTGCGGGTGTTCCTTGGGAAGACATGGACACGAAGGCTATAATTCCAGCTAAGGGCAATGTGGTCCCAAGCGGGAAATACTTACATCTTCCTATGAACAACCCAAGCGTTGACATAGCCCTTCCATCTACTGTTCCTTCCACTTCATCATCACCACCACCGCAAAGATCCACCATCAAAGGATAGAAGATCTACACTGGAAGATTGATAGATATGAGCGGCGCAACCAACACCGATACACTTACATAAAGAAGCTTCTGCGTTGTGTTACCCCTAGCATGGAGGAACCCGAAATATTCACATCCAACTCAAACCCAAGTGATGGGAGCTCTGATGAAGGGGATAGTGAAGGTCCTGGTCCCGACCGTCCTTTGCGCATTGTTGGTAGCACGGAGGACCGTGCTAAATTCTAAGTGTGGGGAGGTCGTTCGACCGATCTCCATGGGTAACAATCTCTTCCTTTCAACACCAATGGATTTATCTTTTGCTTAGTAGTTAGTACATTGCATGTGTAGTTAATCTTGTTTGTAAATACTCCTTGCATGATAGTTAGTTCCTATAGAGTTACTTGGTCAAAATAATGACTTCTTCCCCAAAAAACTATAATTTCAGGGTACCCTACCAATTTTGAAAAATTTTTTGCGGTAAACTTGCTTCGAGAATGTATTTTGGAACATAGTGATTGAGCTAAGAACACAAGCATGCGAGTTTTGAGCCTATTGTGTGGTTATATCTTCTAACCACCATTTCCCATTCTTGTGTGCATTATTCTCTCTCTATGATTGTAATCCTTGCTTTGTCTGATTCTATATGTCCATTATTTTGTGTATGAATGCATTTACATGATTGAGGCCATCATTTCAATAGTCACTTTTCCCAAACGGCCTTAATCCTTTTATCTACCATTGCTAACTAATTTTGAGCCTATGATAAACCTTCTTTGTTCTTAAAAAGAGCACATCAACAACCCTAAGCGAAAAACAATGAATGTCCCTAAATTTGGATCCTTGATTAGCTTAGGTAAGTGAAGGTGTGTATCATTCAATTGGGAGGGTGTACTTGGGAATTTGGGTAGACGTAAAGAAGTGAATTGTAGTTGTAATTGAAAATTCTAGGATTTGCGAACATACTCATGTATTGAATGATTGAACTATATGCATTGAAACTTTTGTATATGAAACCCCAAAAAGGGGACAACCAAAAACTTTTGTGTATAAAACATGTGTATATATGAGCATGAAGAAAAAAGAATACAAGAAAAAGAAATAGAAAAGTAGAAGAAACAAAAAAATGGAAAAAGAAAGCAATAAAAGGGGACAAAAATGCCCTAAGACAAGGTAATAATAACAATGCATATGGGATGTGAATTGAAAAGAATGCATGAGTATGCAAAAAGTGAAACTCATGGGTAGCTAGGTAATGTACTATAGTTGTATAGGTTATTCTATGTGTCTAGTGGGATCCTAGGTTAATCAAGGACTCAAATTTTAAGCTCACTTAACCATATACATCCTTACCTTCACCCTAACCCCATTACAACCCATGAATAAGACCTCATGATACTTGTAAGCATGCATTAAGTAATTGTTGATTATTAGATGAAAGACAAATCTTGGAAAACATGATTAGGAGAGGATTGAGTGACGAACCCTATACACTCGAGCGAATAGAGCGGATACACTTCTGGTGAGGGTTCGATGCTCAACTCCTTGTTCCCGGCTTTCACAAGCGTTCATCTAGCAAGTTATATGCCCTTCATGTTGATGTTCAAATTGGTAGGATTCATGAACTACGTAGCATTTTCACCCCGTATGCTCATATGTGTTCTTGGAGGATAGATTTACCTTTGACCAAGTAGATAGATGATTTTACTTTAGTTGCATGCATTCATTTAGGTAGTTTGCATTTCATAAACCCTTTCTTACCATGATCTTTGGTCTTTTTATTTTTAAGCATGAGGACATGCTTGGTTTAAGTGTGGGGAGATTTGACAAACCTTAATTTTGTGGTTTATATTGTATAGAATTTGGGGGATTTTATCAATATTTTTCACACTTATTCACTAGAATTGCATGGTTTTTGGTTCTCTTCCTAATTTTGCTTCATGATGAAAAACATGCTTATTTTGCCTTAGAATTGCTATATTTTGATCCTCTTTTATTGCCATTCGATGCCGTGATGTATTTGTTGAGTGATTTCAGGATTTATAGGATAAGAATAGCCTAGAAAAGAGAAACAAAGCATGCACAAGAGGAAGGAAAGGTTTGGATTCTGGGAACTTCAGCATGGGCGCACACGCGCACCTCGCGCGCACGCATGGATGAGGACAGCTGGAAGCGGTGCGCAAAGATGGACGTATCCACGCGGATCAGAGAAATCTCACCGACGCGCACGCGCACATGGCGCGCACGCGTGGATCACAAAAGTAATCGGCGCACACGCATGCATGGCGCGCACGCGCGGAAAGCTACACGTGACCTCATTAAAGAAAATTGTGCCTGGCAATTTCTGAGGCTCATCAGGCCCAAATTCAAGCTGGTTCTGCATGGAAAAGACCCAAGGATGCTAGGGGAAAGGGGGGATCAATCATTTTACATTTAGACACAATTTTTGGCTAATTTTTGGTTCTTGTTCTTCTAGAGAGAGAAACCCTTGTTCCTCTCTAGATCTAGCTTTAATTTGATCTTCCCTTGTTGAATACTGAATTGGATCTTGTTAATTACTAGTTTTAATTGTTTAATTTGAATTCTCTAGTATAATTTTGTTTGGATCTTGTGTTAGTTTTATGTTTCCTTGTTGTTTGTCATTTTATACCCATTTCATGAATCTTGTGGATCTTGATTTGTTATTGTTGCATTGATGATTTCTATGATTAATTGTGTTGTTTGAGTGATTGTATGTTGATAATTATTAGTGGGTACTTGTTAGTTCTAATTTAATTGCAATTTGAATAGGTCTTTTGTTAATGCTTACCATGTGTTTGATGAAATGTTTCCTTTGATTATGGAGTAGTTCTCTTTCTCTTGGCCTAGGCTAAGGGAATTGGGTAAACTTGAGTCATTGGGTCTAATGGATTTGATGATTTGGGAACCCTCAGTGGTCAATTTGATAGCCATTGACACTAGTCTATTACTAAGTTAATTAGTAGTTAGGTTGGACCTTATGGGTTGATGTTGACCAAACCATTTAACATACTTCAAGTATAGAAGTAGACTTAATGAGTTTGGTTCCTCATAATTATCAAGATATGGTTATTAGACAAGGATAGTGACCCAAATTCCCGTGTCTAGCTAAGAGTTGCGTTTATCATTCTTATTTGAAAATCCCAAAAATCTTGATTGCTTTGTCTTAGTTGTAGTTACTTGTTTAGTTTAGAATAGAATTACATTGGATGTTATTTTACTAGTTTTGAATTAATTACATCTTGCTTTAGTCAATTGAATTAGTTTCTTGCATCTCAAGATTACTTGCTTGTTAAGACTCCTAGTTTAATTTCTTGCTCATGACTTGCAACCCCGGATTTCTAACCAATGTTGAAGCATATGTTTACCCATTCCTTGTGAGACGATCCGAGATTTGAATACTTCGGTTACTTTTATTGGGGTTGAACTTGTGACAACTAATTCCTTCTAAATTTGATACTCGCGGATCATTTGTCGGTTGAGGACTATACTTGCAACGCGGAAAAAACTTGTGAAATTCCTTATCGACGGTATCCGTGAGCCGATCAAATTTTTGGCGCCGTTGCCGGGGAATGGTTGCAACATATGCCTTGATATTGGTTATGTGAATATGTGAATATTGTAGATAGTTTACCTTCCTTTCAATACTTAGCTATAGTTTAGATTTCTTTTGTATGTGTGCTATAACTCCCAAGTTTGATAACTCGGTCTCAACCAAATTCTAGCTTAGCCGAGTTTGATCCTGAGATTGAAAGAACCTTGTTACACACTCGGCAAGCTAGACGGCGGTTGGATTATACGGCTAATACTTCGGCCTCTCTTGAGGAACATACCGAATCACTAGACGGTACCGAGAGTGACTTGGAGTTCGCTACTTCCTATTCTTCTGTTGGCACTATTAATACATCTTTACATCCTACAGGTGAGCCATACATGGCGGAGCCACGACGGATCACTTTGCATGAGCAAGGAGCTCCGAATATCATACTTCAACCTTTGCAAGCAAGGTATCCCAACCTTGATCCAAACTTTGAGGTGAAGAGTAGCTTGATAAATCTACTTCCTAAGAGACTTTCAAGTTGCTTGTTCTAAGGCATAGAGCCGATGAGTTGGTTATTATGGTTTTTGCCTTCCCTTTCTCTCTTGAAGGGAAAGCAAAGATGTGGTTTTATTCACAACCGGATGAGATTGTGACTAATTGGGATTTCTTGAGAAGAGAGTTTCTAGATAAATTCTTCCCACCGGAGAAGACCGACTACATCCGGAAGGAGATTTCGGGTATAATGCAAAAGGACTAAGAGAGTTTGTATGAGTATTGGACTCGGTTCAAGAGGCTATTGGAATCTTGTCCACACCATGGATTGAACACTCACTTGCTCATTAGTTACTTCACTGGAGGTCTTTGTGCGGAAGATAGAAGATTGCTCACCGCTTCTAGTGGCGGTTCCCTTTCAAAAAACAAGATAGAGGGAGAAGCTTGGAAATTGATAAATGATGTTGCCGAGGCTACACAACATGTAAGGGTGAGAAGTAATCCTCTCAAGGGTGTGGTAGAACCATCCCCTTCCAAAGCAAGCTTAAACAAGGCGCTTAGGGACATGACCACTATCTTCACGCAAATACAAAAAGATCAAAAGGAATACTACTCCATCCAAGCCATCTAAGCCCCACTTCAAGTTGCTCAACTTGAAGGCCCTCCTAGAATTTATGGTTTGTGCTCTAGCACCACACATTACACCGATCAATGCCATCAAATTCAAGAGGAGCATGCCCTTGTCGTGGCCAATGTGAATTATAACAACCGTCCGCCCTATCCTTCTCAAGGCCAAAACAACTACTCTCATGGTAGTAATCAAAATCAAGGGTGGAGGGATAATGCACAAGGGAGTAATCAAAACCAAAGATGGAACAACTCTTCTTCTCATTTCAACAACAACCAATCTTCATCTTAATACCACCACAACAACAACAACCACCAAGCCAACCAAAATCACCACAACCAAAACTAAAACAACTACACCAAATACCAAGCACCAAACCATAGACAACAATCCAACCAATCCTCTTCATCCTCCACCAATCAATTTGATGAGCTTAGAGCCGCTATGGAGAAACGGGACGAGAGCTACAAGGCTCAATTCGACACCATGGGCGCTCAATTGGCCAATTTTACCGACATAATTTTGAAGATGTCCATGTCCTCCTCCAACAACACCAACCAACCCTCAAGCTCTTCTAGCCTTCCTTCCCAACCCCAACCAAACCCCAAGGGTGGTCTCAATGCCATCACTCTGCTGTCGGGGACTACATTGGAGGAGATACCTCCTAGGGTCATGGAAGACATTCATGAGGAAGAAGCGGTTATTGAAGCTCCACATGAAGAGGAGGAGGTAGACAAAAGGCATGATGAAGAAGGAGTAATCCTTAAGGAACCCAAGAGGAAAGCTATAGTGGATGAGTCCATTCCTATCCCATTCCCTTCATTGGTGAAGAAAGCAAAGAAGACCCCGGAATTTGATTTGAACATGCTTCAAGTGTTCAAGAAAGTTGAGGTAACCATACCACTTCTTGATGCTATCCAACAAATTTTGAAGTATGCAAAATTTCTGAAAGACTTGTGCACACACAAGGATAGGATAGGAGAGTTGGAGACATTATCCTTGAGTAGTTCAATCTCTTCCTTGATGGAACCTATTCCAAAGAAATATGGTGACCCTGGACCTTGTTTGGTGTCTTGTTGTATTGGCGGACACACTTTTCATGACTGTATGTGTGATCTAGGAGCTTGTGTAAGCATCATGCCACTCTCTATCTTTGTGCGATTGAATTTAGCCCCATTAAAGAAGTCGACGGTGAAGTTTGCCTTAGCCGATAAGAGTGTGATCACCATGATGGGAATAGCAGAAGATGTACTTGTGGCAATCAAGGACTTGGTCTTTCCGGTTGACTTTTACATCCTTGAAATGTCTCCAACAGAAAATAGAAGCTCATCCTCCGTTCTACTTGGTAGACCCTTCCTTAAGACCTCTAAATTCAAGTTAGATGCCTTCACCGGCACATATTCCTTTGAGGTTGGAGACAAGACTATCAAGTTCAACTTGGAAGAAGCTATGAAGCATCCTCTCAAAGAGCATTCCATTCTCCGATGTGATGTAATTGATGAAGTGGTAGTGGAAGTGCTAGAAGAAGACCATAACAAGTTGTGCTACCATGTTGTTGAAGAGACGGATGACCAAGAGGGTGAACATGAGAAAGTTGTTGAGAATGAACTCCGTGTGCTTGATGAAAAGGAACCTCAGCTTGAGGCAAATAGTGAATTAAAGCCTCTTCCATCTCATTTGAAGTATGCTTTCTTAGAAGACAACCAAAAGTTTCCAGTCATTATTGCTAGTGAGCTTTCTAGTGAAGAAGAAGAAAAGCTCCTAGATGTCCTAAGAAAGTACAAGAAGGCAATTGGTTGGAACCTAGCTGATATTGTGGGGATTGACCCTCGCAAGTGCATGCATCGTATATTTCTCCAAGAGGGAGCTAGGCCGGTTAGGCAACCGCAAAGGAAGCTCAACCCGACCATCCTTGATGTGGTAAAGAAGGAGGTCACTAGGCTACTTGATGCGGGTATCATATACCCAATTTCTGACAGTGAGTGGGTGAGCCCGGTCCAGGTTGTTCCCAAGAAAACGAGCATCACTGCGGTTAAAAAGGATGATGGTAAAGTGGTCACCAAGAGAGTACAAAATGCATGGCAAGTGTGCATCGATTATAGAAGATTGAACGCCGCTACAAGAAAGGACCACTACCTTTTGCCCTTTATCGATCAGATGTTGGACCGTTTGGCGGGTAAATCCCATTATTGCTTTCTTGATGGATTCACTGGTTACTTCCAGATTCACATTGCTCCTAAAGATAAGGAAAAGACCACATTCACTTGCCCTTTTGGCACCTTTGCCTACAAAAGGATGCCATTTGGACTATGTAATGCACCTGCTACTTTTCAGCAGTGTATGACCAGTGTCTTTTCTGATCTAATGGAGAATTGTCTGGAAGTCTTTATGGATGACTTCAGTGTTTATGGAACTTCATTTGATTGTTGCTTAGAGAACTTGGCCAAGGTCCTAGCTAGATGTGTTGACACTAACCTTGTCTTAAACTTTGAAAAATGCCACTTTATGGTAAAGCAAGGTATAGTTTTAGGACAAGTGGTATCTAGTGAAGGCATTTCTGTAGACCCGACCAAGGTCGATGTTATCACCACTTTACCTCACCCCTCATCTGTGAGGGAGGTCCGCTCGTTTTTGGGACATGCAGGATTTTACAGGCGTTTTATCAAAGATTTCAACAAAATTGCTTTGCCATTGTCGCGCCTACTCCAAAAAGATATGGACTTTGAGTTTGACAGTGCATGTGTGAAAGTGTTTGAAGAGCTAAGGAGAGTTCTTACCACGGCACCGATTATGCGAGGCCCCAACTGGACGTTGCCGTTCGAGATAATGTGCGATGCGTCAAACCATGCTATAGGTGCCGCACTTGCACAGCGCGATGGTAAACTCCCTTATGTCATTGCTTACTCTTCTAAAACACTGGATGCAGCACAATCCAACTATACCACTTCAAAAAAGGAACTCCTAGCTATTGTTCATGCTTTAGATAAATTCAGATCTTATTTGCTAGGGTCCAAGATAGTAGTATACACGGATCATGTAGCTTTAAAGTACTTATTAACAAAGAATGAGTCAAAACCTAGACTCATACGTTGGATCTTGCTTTTGCAAGAATTCGACATTGAGATTAGGGACCGGAGTGGGTCTCAAAACTTAGTTGCGGATCATTTAAGCCGCCTTGAGAATTTAAAATTTGACCCATTTCCAATCAATGACTCATTCCCATTGGATAGTTTGCATGCTATGTTGGATAGCTTTCCTTGGTTTGCCCCAATGGCGAACTACTTAGTTGCGAAAATCATCCCTCCCAACTTTTCTAAAAACCAAAGGGACAAGTTGAGGAGTGACTCCAAATACTACATTTGGGATGACCCTCACTTGTGAAAGAGGGGTATGGACCAAGTAATTTGAAGATGTGTACCAGAATCTGAAATTCAACCTATTCTTAAAGCTTGCTGGTGCACGAAATTACAATCACACTTTTGTAATTCCGCACAACTAACCAGCAAGTGCACTGGGTCATCCAAGTAATACCTTACGTGAGTAAGGGTCGATCCCACGGAGATTGTCGGCTTGAAGCAAGCTATGGTTATCCTTGTAAATCTCAGTCAGGAGAATTCAGATAGTTATGAGGTTTTGATAATTGAAATATAATTAAAACAGAAAATAAGATAGAAATACTTATGTAATTCATTGGTAGGATTTCAGATAAGCGTATGGAGATACTTGTTGCTTCTAAACCTCTGCTTTCCTATTGCCTTCATCCAATCATGCGTACTCCCTTCCATGGCAAGCTGTATGTTGGGGGATCACCGTTGTCAATGGCTACCGTCCGTCCTCTCAGTGAAAATGGTCCAGCTACGGGTTACGTAGGGCTAATCATCTGTCGGTTCTCACTCATGTTGGAATAGGATTCATTGATCCTTTTGCATCTGTCACTACACCCAACACTCGCGAGTTTGAAGCTCGTCACAGTCATCCCATCCCAGATCCTACTCGGAATACCACAGACAAGGTTTAGACTTTCCGGATCTCAAGAATGCTGCCAATTGAATCTAGCTTATACCACGAAGACTCTGATCTCATTGAATGGAGGGCTCTGTTGTTAGGAGAGGTAACCATGCGTCGTGAACCAGGAGGCTAAGAGATACACACTCAAGCTATTGCAGATAAAACGCAAGTGGTTGTCAGGCACGCGTTCATAGGTGAGAATGATGATGAGTGTCACGGATCATCACATTCATCAGGTTGAAGTGCGAGCGAATATCTTAGAATAAGAATAAACTTGAATTAAATAGAAAAACAATAGTACTTTGCATTAATTCATGAGGAACAGCAGAGCTCCACACCTTAATCTATGGGGTGTAGAAACTCCACCGTTGAAAATACAAAAGTGATGAAGGTCCAGGCATGGCCAAATGGCCAGCCCCCAAAACATGATCAAGAGATCAAAAGTGATACAAAGATAGTCTCAAAATGATCTCCATATAAAAATACAATAGTAAAAGGTCCTATTTATAATGAACTAGTAGCCTAGGGTTTACAGAAATAAGTAAATGATGCAGAAATCCACTTCTGGACCCACTTGGTGTGTGATTGGGCTGAGCATTGAAGTTTTCATATGTAGAGACTTTTCTTGGAGTTAAACGCCAGCTCTGGTGCCAGTTTGGGCATTTAACTCTAGCTTTTATGCCAGTTCTGGCGTTTAACGCCAAAATAGGGTAGAAAGTGGGCGTTTAAACGCCAGTTTGCGTTATCAAAACTCGGGCAAAGTATGGACTATTATATATTTCTGGAAAGCCCCGAATGTCTACTTTCCAACGCAATTCAGAGCACGCGAATTGAGCTTCTGTAGCTCTAGAAATTCCACTTCGAGTGCAGGGAGGTCAGAATCCAACAGCATCTGCAGTCCTTTTTCAGCCTCTGAATCAGATTTTTGCTCAGGTCCCTCAATTTCAGCCAGAAAATACCTGAAATCATAGAAAAATACACAAACTCATAGTAAAGTCCAGAAATATTATTTTTATTTAAAAACTAATAATTATATACAAAAAAGTAGCTAAATCATACTAAAAACTACCTAAAAACAGTGCCAAAAAGAGTATAAATTATCCGCTCATCACAACACCAAACTTAAATTGTTGCTTGTCCCCAAGAAACTAAAAATAAAGTAGGATAAAAAGAAGAGAATATACAATAAATTCTGAAAACATCTATGAAGATCAGTCTTAATTAGATGAGCGGGGCTCNTGCTTTGGACCACGACTTTAACCGCTCAGTCTCAAGCTTTTCACTTGACACCTTCACGCCACAAGCACATGGTTAGGGACAGCTTGGTTTAGCCGCTTAGGCCAGGATTTTATTCCTTTGGGCCCTCCTATCCATTAATGCTCAAAGCCTTGCATCCTTTTTATCCTTGCCTTTTGGTTTAAAGGGTTACTGGCTTTTTCTGTTTGCTTTTTCTTTTTCTTTCTTTTTCTTTTATTTTTCGCCTTCTTTTTTTTCGCAAGCTTTGTATTCATTACTTTTTCTTGCTTCAAGAATCAATTTTATGATTTTTCAGATTATCAATAATATTTCTCCTTTTTCATTATTCTTTCAAGAGCCAACAAATTTAACATTCATAAACTTCACTATCAAAAATATGCACTGTTCAAGCATTCATTCAGAAAAACAAAAAGTATTGCCACCACATCAAAATAATTAAACTATTTTAAAATTTGAAATTCATGTACTTCTTTTTCTTTTTCAGAAAACATTTTTTTTCATTTTAAGAAAGGTGAAGGATTCATAGGACATTCATAGCTTTAAGACATAGACACTAGACACTAATGATCATGTAATAAAGACACAAACATAGATAAACATAAAGCATAAAAAATCAAAAAACAGAAAATAAAGAACAAGGAAATTAAAGAACAGGTCCACCTTAGTGATGGCGGGTAGTTCTTCTTTTTGAAGATCCAATGGAACGCTTGAGCTCGTCTATGTCTCTTCCTTGCCTTTGTTGCTCTTCCCTCATGGCTGTTTGATCTTCTCTAATTTCATTGAGGAGGATGGACTGCTCTTGATGTTCCACCTTTAGTTGTCCCATGTTGGAACATAATTCTCCTAGGGAGGTGTTAATTCGCTCCCAATAGTTTTGTGGAGGAAAGTGCATCCCTTAAGGCATCTCAGGGATTTCTTGATGAGGGATTTCCTCATGCTCTTGTTGAGGTCCATAAGTGGGCTCTCTTGTTTGCTCCATCCTTTTCTTAGTGATGGACTTGTCCTCATCAATGAAGGTGTCTTCCTCTATGTCAATTCCAGCTAAATTGCATAGGTGACAAATGAGATGAGGGAAGGCTAACCTTGCCAAAGTGGAGGTTTTGTCAGCCACTTTGTAGAGTTCTAGAGATATGACCTCATGAACTTCTACTTCCTCTCCAATCATGATGCTATGGATCATGATAGCCCGGTCTATGGTAACTTCAGACCGGTTGCTAGTAGGAATGATAGAGCGTTGGCTGAACTCCAACCATCCCCTAGCCACAGATTTGAGGTCAAGCCTTCTTAATTGAATCGGCTTGCCTTTGGAGTCTCTTTTCCACTGAGCTCATTCCACACATATGTCCATGAGGACTTGCCTTCTTAGTTGAACCGGCTTCCCTCTTGAATCTCTCTTCCATTGAGCTCCCTCTTCACAAATGTCTATGAGGACTTGGTCCAACCTTTGATCAAAGTTGACCCTTCTAGTGTAGGGGCGTGCATCTCCTTGCATCATTGGCAAGTTGAATGCCAACCTTACATTTTTCGGACTGAAATTTAAGTATTTCCCCCGAACCATTGTAAGCCAATTTTTTGGGTTCGGGTTCACACTTTGATCATGGTTTTGGTGACCCATGCATTAGCATAGAACTCTTGAACCATTAAGATTCTGACTTGTTGAATGGGGTTGATGAGAACTTCCCAACCTCTTTTTCGAATCTCATGTCAGATTTCCAGATACTCATTCCTTTTGAGCATGAAAGGGACCTCAGGGATCACCTTCTTCTTGGCCACAACTTCATAGAAGTGGTCTTGATGGACCTTTGAGATGAATCTCTCCATCTCCCATGACTCAGAGGAGGAAGCTTTTGCCTTCCCTTTCCTCTTTCTAGAGGTTTCTCTGGCCTTAGGTGCCATAAATGGTTATGGAAAAATGAAAAGCAACGCTTTTAGCACACCAAACTTAGAAGGTTTGCTCGTCCTCGAGCAAAGGAAGAAAGAAGGGAGTAGAAGAAGAAGAAAATGAAGGAGATGGAGAGGTGTGAGTGGTTCGGCCAGGGGGGAAGAAGTGTTTATGATGTGTGAAAATGAAGGAGGGATGAGGGGTTTATATAGGAGTGGAGAGGGGTAGGGTTCATTTATTAGGGTTTTGGGTGTGGGAGGGAAAGGATTTGAATTTGAATTGTGAGGTGGGTGTTATAGGGAAGAGTGGTGGAGGTGATTGGTGAGGGGTATTTGAGGAGGGGTGTTATGGGAAGTTGTGAAGAAGAGAGAGAGAGTTGAGGTAGGTGGAGATCCTGTGGGGTCCACAGATCCTGAGGTGTCAAGGATTTCTCATTCCTGCACCATTTTGGCATTTAAACTCCCCTTGGAGTGCCAATCTTGGCGTTAAACGCCAGATTGCTGCCCATTTCTGGCATTTAACGCCAGCTTTTCTTCCCTTTCTGGCGTTAAACGCCAACTTGTTGCCCTTTTCTGGCATTAAACGCCCAGAATGGTTCCAGACTGGGCGTTTAACGCTCATTCTGCTACCCTTACTAGCGTTTAAACACCAGTAAACTCCTCCTCCAGGGTGTGCTATTTTTAATGCTTTTTTTTATTTTGCTTTGATTTTTGCAATTGTTTTTGTGACTCCACATGATCATCATCCTAAGGAAAACATAAAGTAACAATAGATATTTAACATAGATAAGTAAAAATTGGGTTGCCTCCCAACAAGCGCTTCTTTAATTTCAGTAGCTTGATAGTGGGCTCTCATGGAGCCTCACAGAAACTCAGAGCATGATGATGGCCTCTCAACACCAAACTTAGAGTTTGAATATGGGGCTCTGGTTGACTCTGTGTTTAGAGAAGCTTTTCATGCTTCCTCTCCATGGTTACAGAGGAAAATCCTTGAGCCTTGAACACAAGGTAGTCCTCATTCACTTGAAGGACCAACTCTCCTCTGTCAACATCAATCACAGCTTTTGCTGTGGCTAGGAAGGGTCTACCAAGGATGATGGATTCATCCTTATTCTTCCCAGTGTCCAGGATTATAAAGTCAGCAGGGATGTAAAGGCCTTCAACCTTTACCAAGACATTCTCTACAAGTCCATAAGCCTGTTTCCTTGAATTGTCTGCCATCTCTAGTGAGATTCTTGCAGCTTGCACCTCAAGGATCCCTAGTTTTTCCATTACAGAGAGGGGCATGAGGTTTATACTTGACCCTAGGTCACACAGAGCCTTCTCAAAGGTCATGGTGCCTATGGTACAAGGTATTGAGAAATTTCCAGGATCTGGTTTCTTCTGAGGTAATGTCTGCCTAATCAAGTCATTCAGTTCATTGGTGAGCAAGGGGGGTTCTTCCTCCCGAGTCTCATTACCAAATAACTTGGTATTCAGCTTCATGATTGCTCCCAGGTACTTAGCAACTTGCTCTTCAGTGATATCTTCATCCTCTTCAGAGGAAGAATACTCATTAGAGCTCATGAATGGAAGAAGTAGGTTTAATGGAATCTCTATGGTCTCTGTATGAGCCTTAGATTCCCTTGGTTCCTCAAAGGGGAACTTCTTTTCGTTCAGAGGACATCCCATGAGGTTTTTCTCACTGGGAATAACGTCCTCCTTACTCTCTCCAGGTTCGGCGATGTTAGTCATGGTTATGGCCTTGCACTCTCTTGGGATTTTCTTTTGTATTATTTCGGAGAGTGCTAGGAAGAGTTTTAGTAATTTTCTTACTCAGCTGGCCCTCTTGTACCTCCAAATTTCTGATGGAGGACCTTGTTTCAGTCATGAAATTGAGAGTGGTCTTAGATAGATCAGAGACTACAATTGTTAAGTCAGAGTGGCTCTGCTTAGAATTCTCGGTTTGTTGCTGAAAAGATGATGGAAAAAGGTTTGCTGTTGCCAAACCTGTTTCTTCCACCATTATTATTATTATTGAAGCCTTGATTAGGCTTCTGTTGATCCTTCCATGAGAGGTTAGGATGATTCCTCCATGAAGGATTGTAAGTGTTTCCATAGGAATCTCACATGTAACTTACTTCTTCCATTCCATGATTCTCAG
The DNA here is from genome assembly GCF_000816755.2 of Arachis ipaensis. NCBI lineage: Eukaryota > Viridiplantae > Streptophyta > Magnoliopsida > Fabales > Fabaceae > Arachis > Arachis ipaensis. The sequence goes on along the minus strand of NC_029786.2, from coordinate 30,441,975 downwards.
GATCATAAGCTTCTTCTTCAGAGGAAGCTTCCTTAGTACTGCTTGTTGCTGCTTGCATTCCAGACAGACTCTGAGAAATCATATTGACTTGATGAGTCAATATTTTATTCTGAGCTAATATGACATTCAGAGTATCAATCTCAAGAACTCCTTTCTTCTGAGTTGTCCCATTGTTCACAGGATTTCTTTCAAAAGTGTACATGAACTGGTTATTTGCAACCATTTCAATGAGTTTCTGGGCTTCTTCAGGCGTCTTCTTCAGATGAAGAGATCCACCAGCAGAGTTGTCCAATGACATCTTGGATAGTTCAGACAGACCATCATAGAATATGCATATGATGCTCCATTCTGAAAGCATGTCAGAAGGACACCTTCTGATCAACTGCTTGTATCTTTCCCAAGCTTCATAGAGGGATTCGCCTTCCTTCTGTCTGAAGGTCTGGACTTCCACTCTAAGCTTACTCAATTTTTGAGGTGGAAAGAACTTTGCCAAGAAGGCATTGACCAACTTTTCCCAAGAGTTCAGGCTTTCTTTAGGTTGAGAGTCCAACGATGTCCTAGCTCTGTCTCTTACAGCAAAGGGAAAAAACATAAGTCTGTAGACCTCGGGATTAACCCCATTGGTCTTAACAGTGTCACAGATATGCAAGAATTCAGCTAAAAACTGATGAGGATCTTCTAATGGCAGTCCATGAAACTTGCAATTCTGCTGCATTAGAAAAACTAATTGAGGCTTAAGCTCAAAGTTGTTTGCTCCAATTGCAGAAATTGAGATGCTCCTTCCACAGAAGTCAAAAGAGGGTGCAATAAAGTCACCAAGCATCTTCCTTGCATTGTTGGCATTGTTGTTGGGTTCGGCCATGTCTTTTTCTTTTTCAAAAAATTCTGTCAGGTCCTCTCCAGAGTGTTGTGCTTTAGCTTCTCTTAGCTTCCTCTTCAAGGTTCTTTCAGGTTCTGGATCAGCTTCAACAAGAATGTTCTTATCCTTGCTCCTGCTCATATGAAAAAGAAGAGAACAGAAAAGAATAGGAATTCTCTATGTCACAGTATAGAGATTCCTTAAGGTGTCAGAGAAAAATAGGGATAAAGGGATGAGGTAGGTAGATAAGAATTCGAACGTATGAAGAAGGAGAGAGAGTCCGAATTGCTAATTGAGGAGGATTGTTAGTTCTTAAATAAAAGAAGGTGAGAAAGGGAATTTTCAAAAATTTTTAAAAGAAAAATAAAATTAAAATTTAAAACAATTAGTTAAAGAATTTTGAAAAATGGTTAATGGTTTTTCGAAAATTAAAAGTGAGAAAGTTGTTAGGTGATTTTGAAAAATATTTTGAAATCAGTAATCAAAAAGATATAATTGAAAATTATTTTGAAAAAAATATGGTTGAGAAGATATGATTGAAAATTAATGACTTGGCTAACAAGAAATTCAAAAGATATGATTCTAAAATTCAAATATTGAACCTTTCTTAATAGGCAAGTAACAACTTGAAATTTTTGAATCAAATCATCAATTGTAGCAAGGATTTTCGAAAATATTGAAAAATAATTTAAAAAGATTTGATTTTGAAAAAGATATGATTGATAAGAGAGGATATGAAAAAGATAAGATTTTGAAAAATTAGTTTTAAAACTTTCAAAATTGAAAAAGATTTGAATTGAAAACAAAATTACCTCCTTGATGCTATCCTGGCGTTAAACGCCTAGAATGGTATCCATTTTGGCATTTAACGCCTAAAGTACTACCCTTTGGGCGTTTTGAACGCCCAGCTTTTTCTCTGTAATTCCTCTGCTGTATGTTCTGAATCTTCAATTCTCTATATTATTGACTTAAAAAGACATAATTTTGAAAAAATTTTTTGAATTTTTAATGATGAAAGAGAACAACAACAAAATAAAACTAATCATGAAAAACTAAGATCAATAAACAATGCATGCAAGACACTAAACTTAGAAATTTTCATTCTATAGACACTAATAATTCAAAAATGCATATGAAAAACAACAAAAGACACCAAACAAGACAATTCAAAGATTAGACCAGAGAAAATCATCAAGAATAACTTGAAGATCAATGAAGAATATAGTGCATGGAATTTTTTTTCGAGAATTTTTTTAAGATAATTTAAAAAATATGCAATTGACACCAAACTTACAATTTGACACTAGACTCAAACAAGAAACACAAAATATTTTGGTTTTTTTTGTTTTATTAAATTTTTTTTGTATTTTTTTCGAAAATTATTTGGAAAAAGAAAAATAAGGATTTCAAAATTTTTAATAAGAATTCCAGGAATCATGCAATGTTAGTCTAAAGCTTCAGTCTAAAAAGATTAGACATGGCTAGCCAAGCTTCAACAGGACATTACATAGAACAGCTAAATTGATGAAAAAGACAAAGAAGCTCTTCTAAGGATAAGTGGAAACCTCGGTCCAAAAGAATTAGACATGGCTTATCAGCCGGCTAGGATTCAACATATCTCATGAAAATCTAGAAATCATTCTTAAAAATTCTGAAGAACATAGAATAATATATTTTTTGAAATTTTTTTTTCGAAAATAAAAAGAATAAAAACAAAAAGCTTAAAATTAAAATAAAATTACCTAATCTGAGTAACAAGATGAACCGTCAGTTGTCTAAACTCGAACAATCCCCGGTAACAGCGCCAAAAACTTGGTGCACGAAATTACAATCACACTTTTGTAATTCCGCACAACTAACCAGCAAGTGCACTGGGTCGTCCAAGTAATACCTTACGTGAGTAAGGGTTGATCCCACGGAGATTGTCGGCTTAAAGCAAGCTATGGCTATCCTTGTAAATCTCAGTCAGGAAAATTCAGATAGTTATGAGGTTTTGATAATTGAAATATAATTAAAACAGAAAATAAGATAGAAATAGTTATGTAATTCATTGGTAGGATTTCAGAAAAGCGTATGGAGATGCTTGTTGCTTCTGAACCTCTGCTTTCCTATTGCCTTCATCCAATCATGTGTACTCCCTTCCATGGCAAGCTGTATGTTGGGGATCACCGTTGTCAATGGCTACCGTCCGTCCTCTCAGTGAAAATGGTCCGGCTACGGGTTACGTAGGGCTAATCATCTGTCGGTTCTCACTCATGTTGGAATAGGATCCATTGATCCTTTTGCGTCTGTCACTACGCCCAACACTCACGAGTTTGAAGCTCGTCACAGTCATCCCATCCCAGATCCTACTCGGAATATCACATACAAGGTTTAGACTTTCCGGATCTCAAGAATGCTACCAATTGATTCTAGCTTATATCACGAAGACTCTGATCTCACGGAATGGAGGGCTCTGTTGTCAAAAGAGGCAACCATGCATCGTGAACTAGGAGGCTAAGAGATATACACTCAAGCTATTGCAGATAGAACGGAAGTGGTTGTCAGGCACACGTTCATAGGTGAGAATGATGATGAGTGTCACAGATCATCACATTCATCAGGTTGAAGTGCGAGAGAATATCTTAGAATAAGAATAAGCTTGAATTGAATAGAAAAACAATAGTACGTTTCATTAATTCATGAGAAACAACAGAGCTCCACACCTTAATCTATGGGGTGTAGAAACTCCACCGTTGAAAATACAAAAGTGATGAAGGTCCAAGCATGGCCGAATGGCCAGCCCCCAAAACGTGATCAAGAGATCAAAAGTGATACAAAGATAGTCTCAAAATGATCTCCAGATAAAAATACAATAGTAAAAGGTTCTATTTATAATGAACTAGTAGCCTAGGGTTTACAGAAATAAGTAAATGATGCAGAAATCTACTTTCGGGCCCACTTGGTGTGTGCTTGGGCTGAGCATTGAAGTTTTCATATGTAGAGACTTTTCTTGGAGTTAAACGCCAGAATATGGTAGAAAGTGGGCGTTTAAACGCCAGTTTGCGTTATCAAAACTCGGGCAAAGTATGGACTATTATATATTTCTGAAAAGCCCCGGATGTCTACTTTCCAACGCAATTCAGATCGCGTGAATTGAGCTTTTGTAGCTCGATAAATTAAACTTCGAGTGCAGGGAGGTCAGAATCCAACAGCATCTGCAATCCTTTTTCAGCCTCTGAATCAGATTTTAGCTCAGGTCCCTCAATTTCAACCAGAAAATACCTGAAATCACAGAAAAATACACAAACTCATAGTAAAGTCCAGAAATGTGATTTTTATTTAAAAACTAATAATTATATACTAAAAAGTAGCTAAATCATACTAAAAACTGCCTAAAAACAGTGCCAAAAAGCGTATAAATTATCCGCTCATCACTTGCCATTCATCCAAATGTGGTGGCCACTTTGGCCCACAGAGGACCGCTAAAAAGGTGTTGGATTGTGGATTCTGGTCGCCAACCTTATTCAAGGATGCTAACCAGTTCTGTGTGTCTTGCCATCAGCGTTAGAAGTCGGGAAACACGTCCCAAAGGGATGAGATGCCTCAGCAACCTATGTTGTTCTGTGAGATATTTGATGTATGGGACATTGACTTTAAGGGACCGTTTCCCAACTCAAGTGGGTATCTATATATTCTATTAGCGGTTGACTACGTGTCAAAGTGGGTTGAAGCAATACCTACCCGCCTTGACGACGCCAATACCGTCATTTCTTTTATTAGAAACCACATTGTATGCCGTTATGGGTCGCCACGAGCAATCGTGAGCGACCAAGGATCCCACTTTTGTAACAGGAAAGTAGAGGCACTGCTCAAGCGCTATGGGGTATTGCATAAGGTTGCCACTGCTTATCACCCACAGACCAACGGGCAAGCGGAAGTGTCCAACCGTGAGATTAGGAGAATCTTGGAAAAAGTGGTCAATCCACAAAGGAAGGATTGGAGCCTCCATTTAGGAGATGCACTGTGGGCGTATAGGACGGCTTACAAGACTCCGTTGGGATGAGTCCCTTCCGGATCATCTATGGTATGGCATGCCACCTTCTGGTGAAAATTGAGTATAGAGCCTATTGGGCGGTAAAGCAGTGTAACATGGATTTCACCAAGGTGGGTGTGGCCAGGAAATTACAACTAGAGGAGCTCAAGTGCTTGAGGATGGAGGCATATGAGAATGCCCGGATATACAAGGAAAAGACTAAAGCCTTTCACGATCACCACATCCGAAGGAAGGATTTTTAAGAAGGTGATGAGGTTCTCCTCTACAACTCGAGGCTGGGATTTATGCCTGGCAAGCTCCGTTCTAGATGGGAAGGACCCTTCAAGGTGAAGGAGATAAAGCCCTATGGAGTGGTAGAATTGTTTGACCCTCAAAGTGACACAACTTTCAAAGTGAATGGACATAGAGTGAAGAAGTACCATGGCTACAAGTCACCAAGAGAAATGGAAGTGCTCCTACTTGAGGATGCACCAAAGGGAGAGGAAGCTTAAGCAAAGGACCGTCCAACTTAAGGACGTTAAAGAAAAGTGCTTGGTGGGAGGCACCCCACCGTGGTAAGATCTTCCTTGTGAATACCTTCTTGCTTTTAGTTTTAGATTCTTGTGAACTTTGTAACTTCTTGATGTTGTTGATTGCATAGGATTGCTAGTTTTGTTGATCTTGTTGGATAATTAGGATGTCCATATAGATTTCCTCATTTTGGTATAGATAAATTTTTAAAGTAAAGAGAATGATATGTTTTGAATAGTGCATGAACTTGAAAGTGTTCTCTTGCCTACTAGCTTAAACACCTGCCAAGAATGTGTTAGAATAGCCTTTTCTATGTTGTTTAAAAAAAAAGAAGCAAGAGAAAAGGGCATCCGTACGTGAGCGTATTGTGCGCGCGCGTGCCGGTGGTGCATTTCATACTCCTGGGCCAAAAACCCGAGAGTCATGCCCACTTTGTGCCCATTTTGTGCTAGGCACCCACGCGCCAGCGTACGTGCCGCCTGCACGCCCCTTGCAAATTGGCCATCGACGCGCAAGCGCACTGTGCGCGCGCGCGCCGATGGTGCTATAAAAACTCCCTGGTACAAAAACCAGAGAGTTGTGTCATACTTGTACCTAGTCTGTGCCCGCACTGACGCGTCCGCACACTGCACGCATCCGCGCTGGTCGCCAATCCACTCAGGCACGCGTCCGCGCACTGTGCACATCCGCGCGCCTCTGCTGCATGCCAACTCTGGTACAAATTACCCGATACTTAGGCTTACTTTGTGCTAACTCTGTGCCAGGAGCCTAACCAACTTTGCGTGTACGCGCCCCTCGCTCCACCTTCACCGATGCACCAGTGTACCGTGCGCGCGCGCGCCGGTCGCGCGAACCAGTTTTAAAGCTGCGTGCCCTGCTTCTACCCCTTTCCCACCTTCTTTCTTATTTCTTTCTTCTTCCTTCCCCATCACCTCTCTTCTCTTTTTTCTTCTTCCATACTTTACCACCGTTTTCGGCTACTTACTGGCGACCACCACCACTTCCAGTGGCCCTACATCTCTTCTATCTCTTTATCATTTTCACAACAAGAAAATTATACCTTGATTCTGTTACACTTCTCAAGGTTCTACTTCTTCTACATCACTTCTTTTACTCTCTTTTCATAATCTCTTCTTTTACTTAGATGTTTCTTGTTAATTCCCTTATTTTCGCTTTTAGTACTTACTTTTTGTTTGTTTACTTTTCCCTTCTTCTTGTTTTTCCATGGATGTTGAATTTGGATTTTCATTTGCTTTAATAGATCTTTTTTATTGTTTTTCATTATCTTTGTCAGTAAGTGATGTTGTGTGATGATTGATATTTCATTTTAGGCTTCAAATTGGTTGAGTTTCTCATAATTGCTCATTGCTTGATCACTGCATACCAAGTGTTCGAGGAAATGCACGAATGCCATTTTGGTTTATTTTAATCATGTATCTTCAATTTGGTGCTTCCTCCTCACTCACTTGTTGTCTTCTAAATGCATTGAGTCCACTTTGCTTATCACTTGCTAATTAGATACTCATTGAACATGACTTGCTCTTTGTTATGGATGCTTGAGATTATTCTTCTCATGCCATTTTGCATGCTTCACTCCCTCTTGCATCCCATGCCAAGTGTTGTAACCCATGTCTCTATGATTACTTTATTGTAATATTTCTTTTGGGCACTGTCTTTCACTTGCATGTTTTTGTTGAGATGACTCTTTGGGTTTAATGCTTTCCTTTTTCCCTTCCTTTTTCAGGATGGCCACCAAGAAAGGCAAGGAGAAAGCTTCAAGGAAACCGGCCACAAAGAGGGCACCCGAAAAGTCAAACTCTAAGGCGCACTCTTCATTAGGAGCCAAACCCCTATCTAAGAAGGCGAAGGCACCCGCTCCTATTGATGAGAACAAGAAGAGCAAACCGGCAAAGGATTCTTCAAGGTTCCCCAACCGCTTCTGTGAACTTGTGTTTTCCGCCATGGTTGAGAGGAACTATCATGCTGAATATCTACTCACTCCGCCGGACAAGGTCGCTCCTTGTATTTTACCCCGTATTGAACGGCGAGGATGGGAGTTCCTTCTGAGAAAACCACAAGAGGTCAACCTCTCGTGGGTGGTAGAGTTCTACACTAACTACCATTTTCTCTCTCTTCAATCGGTATACGTGCGCCGGAAGCAAGTCTCAGTTTCAGAAGAGGCTATTCAGTAGGTGCTTAATGTCTTACCGGTACCAAGTGATATGGATGGCGACCAAGAGGTCTTACGTCAGCGAGAAAAGTTTGGGTTTGATTGGGACTCGATCCTCCGAGTCATTGCTGAACCAGAGACATTTTGGACCCATGGTCGATTCAGGATGAGACCCAAGTGCATTGACGCTCGCTTCCTCACTGTAGAAGCTAGAGCTTGAGCCCAGATCCTATCCCACTATGTGCCACCTAGCACCCACAAGTCGTCCTTCACGGTGGATCACGCTTTGCTTGTTTGGTGTGTTCTCACGGAGAGACCGGTGAACATTCCGCCTCTTGTTAAGCAAGCGATGGGTCAAGTCCACGGCCGTGGCAATTTGCCATTTCCATCTTTGGTATCTGATTTAGTTGCTGCTGCGGGTGTTCCTTGGGAAGACATGGACACGAAGGCTATAATTCCAGCTAAGGGCAATGTGGTCCCAACCAGGAAATACTTACATCTTCCCATGAACAACCCAAGCCTTGACATAGCCCTTCCATCTACTATTCCTTCCACCTCATCATCACCACCACCGCAAGGATCCACCTATCAAAGGATAGAAGATCTACACCAGAAGATTGATAGATATGAGCAGCACAACCAACGCCGATACACTTACATTAAGAAAATTATGCATTGTGTTACCCCTAGCATGGAGGAACCCGAATTATTCACATCCACCTCAAACCCAAGTGATGGGAGCTCTGATGAAGGGGATAGTGAAGGTCCCGGTCCCGACCGTCCTTTGTGCATTGTTGGTAGCACGGAGGACCGTGCTAAATTCTAAGTGTGGGGAGGTCGTTCGACCGATCTCCATGGGTAACAATCTCTTCCTTTCAACACCCATGGATTTATCTTTTGCTTAGTAGTTAGTACATTGCATGTGTAGTTAGTCTTGCTTGTAAATACCCCTTGCATGATAGTTAGTTCCTATAGAGTTACTTGGTCAAAATAATGACTTCTTCCCCAAGAAATTGTAATTTCAGGGTACCCTACCAATTTTGAAAAATTTTTTGCGGTAAACTTGCTTCTAGAATGTATTTTGGAACATAGTGATTGAGCTAAGAACACAAGCATGCGAGTTTTGAGCCTATTGTGTGGTTATATCTTCTAACCACCATTTCTCATTCTTGTGTGCATTATTCTCTCTCTATGATTATAATCCTTGCTTTGTCTGATTCTATATGTCCATTATTTTGTGTATGAATATATTTACATGATTGAGGCCATCATTTCAATAGTCACTTTTCCCAAATGGCCTTAACCCTTTTATCTACCATTGCTAACCAATTTTGAGCCTATGATAAACCCTCTTTGTTCTTAAAAAGAGCACATCAACAACCCTAAGTGAAAAACAATGAATGTCCCTAAATTTGGATCCTTGATTAGCTTAGGTAAGTGAAGGTGTGTATCATTCAATTGGGAGGTGTAATTGGAAATTTGGGTAGACGTAAAGAGGTGCATTGTAGTTGTAATTGAAAATTCTAAGATTTGGGAACATACTCATGTATTGAATGATTGAACCATATGCTTTGAAACTTTTGTATATGAAACCCCAAAAAGGGGACAACCAAAATATATATATGAGAATGAAGGAAAAAGAATACAAGAAAAAGAAATAGAAAAGTAGAAGAAACAAAAAAAATGGAAAAAGAAAGCAATAAAAGGGGACAAAAATGCCCCAAGACAAGGTAATAATAACAATGCATATGGGATGTGAATTGAAAAGAATGCATGAGTATGCAAAAAGTGAAACTCATGGGTAGCTAGGTAATGTACTATAGTTTTATAGGTTGTTCTATGTGTCTAGTGGGATCCTAGGTTAATCGAGGACTCAAATTTTAAGCTCACTTGACCATATACATCCTTACCTTCACCCTAGCCCCATTACAACCCATGAATAAGACCTCATGATACTTGTAAGCATGCATTAAGTAATTGTTGATTGTTAGATGAAAGACAAATCTTGGAAAGCATGATTAGGAGAGGATTGAGTGACGAACCCTATACACTCGAGCGAATAGAGCAGATACACTTCCGGTGAGGGTTCGATGCTCAGCTCCTTGTTCCCAGCTTTCACAAGCGTTCATCTAGCAAATTATATGCACTTCATGTTGATGTTCAAATTGGTAGGATTCATGAACTACGTAGCATTTTCACCCCGTATGCTCATATGTGTTCTTGGAGGATAGATTTACCCTTGACCAAGTAGATAGATGATTTTACTTTAGTTGCATGCATTCATTTAGGTAGTTTGCACTTCATAAACCCTTTCTTACCATGATCTTTGGTCTTTTTATTTTTAAGCATGAGGGCATGCTTGGTTTAAGTGTGGGGAGATTTGATAAACCTCAATTTTGTTATTTATATTGTGTAGAATTTGGGGGTTTTTGTCAATATTTTTCACACTTATTCACTAGAATTGCATGGTTTTGTGTTCTCTTCCTAATTTTGCTTCATGATGAAAAACATGCTTATTTTGCCTTAGAATTGCTATATTTTGATCCTCTTCTATTGCCATTTGATGCCGTGATGTATTTGTTAAGTGATTTCAGGATTTATAGGATAAGAATGGCCTAGAAGAAAGAAACAAGGAAGAAACATGAAGGTTTGGATTTTGGGAAATTCAGCATGGGCGCGCACGGGCACCTCGCGTGCACGCGTGGATGAGGATAGCTGAAAGCGGCACGCAAGGATGGACGCATCCGCGTGGATCAGAGAAATTCCACCGACGCGCATGCGCACATGGCGTGCACGCGTGGATCACAAAAGCAATCGGCGCGCACGCACGCATGGCGCGCACGCGCAGAAAGCTACACATGACCTCATTAAAGGAAATTGTGCCTGGCAATTTCTGAGGCTCATTAGGCCCAAATTCAAGCTGGTTCTGCATGTAAAAGACCCAAGGATGCTAGGGGAAAGGGGGATCAATCATTTTACACTTAGACACAATTTTTGGCTAGTTTTTGGTTCTTGTTCTTTTAGAGAGAGAAACCCTTGTTCCTCTCTAGATCTAGCTTTAATTTGATCTTCCCTTGTTGAATTCTAAATTGGATCTTGTTAATTACTAGTTTTAATTGTTTAATTTGAATTCTCTAGTATAATTTTGTTTGGATCTTGTGTTAGTTTTATGTTTCCTTGTTGTTTATCATTTTATACACATTTCATGAATCTTGTGGATCTTGATTTGTTATTGTTACATTGATGATTTCTATGATTAATTGTGTTGTTTGAGTGATTGTATGTTGATAATTGTTAGTGGGTACTTGTTAGTTCCAATTTAATTACAATTTGAATAAGTCTTTTATTAATGCTTACCATGTGTTTGATGAAATGTTTCCTTTGATTATGGAGTAGTTCTCTTTACTCTTAGCCTAGGCTAAGGGATTTGGGTAAACTTGAGTCATTGGGTCTAATGGATTTAATGATTTGGGAACCCTCAGTGGTCAATTTGATAGCCATTGACACTAGCCTATTACTAAGTTAATTAGTAGTTAGGTTGGACCTTATGGGTTGATGTTGACCAAACCATTTAACATACTTCAAGTATAGAAGTAGACTTAATGAGTTTGGTTCCTCATAATTGTCAAGATATGGTTATTAGACAAGGATAGTGACCCCAATTCTCGTGTCTAGCCAAGAGTTACTTTTATCATTCTTATTTGAAAACCCCAAAAATCTTGATTTCTTTGTTAGTTTAGAATAGAATTACATTGGATGTTATTTTACTAGTTTTGAATTAATTACATCTTGCTTTAGTTAATTGAATTAGTTTCTTGCATCTCAAGATTACTTGCTTGTTAGGACTCCTAGTTTAATTTCTTGCTCATGACTTGCAACCCCGGATTTCTAACCAATGTTGAAGCACATGTTTTCCCATTCCTTGTGAGACGACCCGAGGTTTGAATACTTCGGTTATTTTTATTGGGGTTGAACTTGTGACAACCAATTCCTTCTAAATTTGATACTCGCGGATCATTTGTCGGTTGAGGACTATACTTGCAACGCGGAAAAATCTTGTGAAATTCCTTATCGACGGTATCCGTGAGCCGATCAGCTTTCTCAAAAGATTGTGCGGAGAGACTTGTTGTGCCCCAGTTAGAAACTTTTCATTTTTCCTCTTGGTGGCCAGCCTGAAAGGAGAGAAGAAGAAAGAAGAAGAAGAGCCCACAAACAAATATATGCAAACAAATAAAATATGGGTGTGCTAATGCCAAGTAATACCGAGGTTCTCAACTACATGGTAGCTACAACATGTGAGTGAGAAAATAATAGAAGCGAAAGGCATTTTAAGTAAGTAGCTGATGAGCGGATAATTTATACGCTTTTTGGCATTATTTTTAGTATCTTTTTAGTAGAATCTAGTTACTTTTAGGGATGTTTTCATTAGTTTTTATGTTAAATTCACATTTCTGGACTTTACTATGAGTTTGTGTGTTTTTCTGTGATTTCAGGTATTTTCTGGCTGAAATTGAGGGACTTGAGCAAAAATCATATTCAGAGGTTGAAGAAGGACTGCTGATGCTGTTGGATTCTGACCTCTCTGCACTCAAAGTGGATTTTCTGGAGCTACAGAACTCAAATGGTGCGCTTCCAATTGCGTTGGAAGGTAGACATCAAGGGCTTTCCAGCAATATATAATAGTCTATACTTTGGCCGAGTTTAGACGACGTAAAAGGGCGTTGAACACCAGTTCTACGCTGCTGTCTGGAGTTAAACGCCAGAAACACGTCACAAGCCAGAGTTGAACGCCAGAAATACGTTACAAATTGGCGTTCAACTCTAAGATTGACCTCTACACGTGTAACATTCAAGCTCAGCCCAAGCACACACCAAGTGGGCCCCGGAAGTAGATTTATGCATCAATTACTTACTTCTGTAAACCCTAGTAACTAGTTTAGTATAAATAGGACTTTTTACTATTGTATTAGACATCTTTGGACGCCTAGTTCTTAGATCATGGGGGCTGGCCATTTGGCCATGCCTGAACCTTTCACTTATGTATTTTTCAACGGTAGAGTTTCTGCACTCCATAGATTAAGGTGTGGAGCTCTGCTGTTCTTCAGGAATTAATGCAAAGTACTACTGTTTTCTATTCAATTCAACTTATTCTGCTTCTAAGATATTCATTCGCACTTCAACATGAATGTGATGAACGTGACAATCATCATCATTCCCTATGAACGCGTGCCTGACAACCACTTCCGTTCTACCTTAGATTGAATGAGTATCTCTTAGATCTCTTAATCAGAATCTTCGTGGTGTAAGCTAGATTGATGGTGGCATTCATGAGAATCCGGAAAGTCTAAACCTTGTCTGTGGTATTCCGAGTATGATTCAGGGATTGAATGACTGTGACGAGCTTCAAACTCGCGAGTGCTGGGCGTAGTGACAGACGCAAAAGGAGGGTGAATCCTATTCCAGTATGATCGAGAACCTCAGATGATTAGCCGTGCTGTAACAGAGCATGTGGACTATTTTCACAAGAGGATGGGATGTAGCCATTGACAACGGTGATGCCCTTACATAAAGCCAGCCATGGAAAGGAGTACGATTGATTGTATGAAGACAGCAGGAAAGCAGAAGTTCAGAGGAACGAACGCATCTCCATACACTTATCTGAAATTATCACCAATGATATACATAAGTATTTCTATCTTTATTGTCTGTCTATTTATTATTAATATTCGAAAACTCCATAACTATTTGATATCCGCCTGACTGAGATTTACAAGGTGACCATAGCTTGCTTCAAGCCGACAATCTCCGTGGGATCGACCCTTACTCACGTAAGGTTTATTACTTGGACGACCCAGTGCACTTGCTAGTTAGTTGTATCGAAGTTGTGAATGAAAAATGATTTATTAAGACGTGCGTACAGAGTTTCTGGTGCCGTTGCCTGAGATCACAATTTCGTGCACCAGTAGCAGACAAGTCAAGAAGCACCCAAAACAATGCAAGAAATATGCAACGATTGAGTAAGAGCAGTCAAAATCAATAGTATAATATCAAACTTAGAGAAGAAAATAAGAACAAGCAACAAAGTTAAAATGCAATGAATGAAAGTATGCAAATGCAATAAATGAGAGAGAATAAAGATAAGAAGGGAAAGGAATGAAGAAGAAGAAAGGTAGAAAGGAAGAAGAACGAGAGAAGAAAGAAGAAGAAAGGAGAGAAGAAATATTAAGGAAGTAAAACATGAAGCGGCGCGTAAACGTCGCCCACGCGTATGCGTGGGTTGCAGGATAAGGACGTGACGTGTACGCGTCAGTCACGTGTACGCGTGGAAGTGAACTGTGCTCCGCGCACAACACTCCGCAGCCCAACTCTCTGTTTGTAGTACTGAACATTCAAAATTTTGAGTCAACGCGCACGCGTCGTTAACGCCTACACATGGGTGGAAAAAAAATGCAAATGAGACGTACGCATCAGTGACGCGCACGCGTGGATTGGGTTATGCACCTGGCACCCCACCAGTGCGGTCCTGGCACAACTCTCTGTCCAGGCCGCGCGCTCGCATCGTCCCAGCACCGTTTTCGCATGGTCCATTTTATGGGGTTCTACTCGTGCGTGTCTACCATGCGCACGCGTGGTATTTTTTTTTATAGCAACGCCAGAAATTATTAAACAACTAAACCATAAATTAAACTAAATAAACATAACTAAAAATAAAAATTTAACTTATTACTAATATAAACAAAAGGGAAATTAGAAAGAATTTACCATGGTGGGGTGTCTCCCACCTAACACTTTTAGTTAAAGTCCTTAAGTTGGACATTAGGTGAGCTCTTTATCATGGTTGGTTGTGCTTGAACTCATCTTGAAACTTCCACCAACACTTGGACTTCCAATATGCTCCAACATTTCCAAGTGAATTCACCAAGCCTTGATGAGGTTCTTCACAAGCTTTGAGCTCCCAAAGTTGATCCTCTTGTATGCCGGGATCCCAAATCTTGTTTCTACACCCATCTTTAAATGAATCATCATTGTTCCAACCGGGTGGCAAGCAATCCAAATTCTCAATGAAGTACCAAACTCTTCTCTTAGATCCCACCAATTGATCACTAGTCCAACCCTTGCATATAGCTCTTGAAATCTCAACCTTGATGAGTCTTGATTTGCAACTCCAACCACTAAACATCCTTCTCTTACACTTCATTCCACAAAGCCTCCTAATTTGGCCATCTATTTCAAGAATACCATACTCAAGTGGGACAGTAAAGCGAATAGAGATAAGTTTTACCCATCCAAATAAAGGAGTAGACAGCAACCTAGGTAGAGAAGTCTCCAACGATCTTGACAAAGGACTTCCACCTTTTGAAAAGATTCTTCACTTTCAAGCTCTTCTTCATTGAATTCATCCAACTCTTCTCCGTCACTCAAATCATAAATATGAGGTTGAAAGAAATCTACCTCAATGTCGCTTCCAATGCCATCAGGAGAAGGCTCTTCTAACTCAAGGGGTTCACTTGTGGATGCAAATTCATTACTAGGATGGCTTGATTCATGATCATCATCACCAAGGGAACTTGCCTCTTGATCTATTCCGTCAAATTCTTCATAGGGAATTGCCTTGGAGGTTGTGCACTACCCTTCTCAACATCAATTTCAAGCTTCTTGGAGGAATACTTTACAACTCTAGATTCCCATGGAGGTTCAGCATCTCCTAAGTCTTCGACCACTTCTTCCTCTGCAACAATTACAGCTTCCTCCAATTGTTCCAATACAAAGTCACATTCCTCACTTTCCACCGGAGTTCCTAATCTCTTCTTCATGCTACGCTATTCATTAGATTATCCACATGCGGCCATGGGTGTACTTTAAGTGTCCAAACGTTGTGAAGCTAATCGACTTACTACCTCAGTCAAGGCAGCCGTGAATTCTAATACCTCCCATTGTATCTCTCTTTGCCCTTGAATAAGAACACCAAGAGTGTTATCTATTGGAGATTGGAGTGGATATGAGGGTTCATTGCTTGGGAGGAAATGTTCATGATAAGAGGGTGGTTCATCATGATAAGGATGTGGCAGTTCAACACTCTCCATCTTTTCCACTTGTTGTACAACACACTTTAGTCCCTTGTTCTCAAGTTGAGATTTGTTAGCCATGAGAGCTTCGTGTGCTTTTCGGCTTTCCTCTCGCTCCATTTGATGGATGGTTGCTTGAAGTTGATCCATTGCCTCCTTAAAATGATCCCGTGGCGCTTGTTCCGCTAGGCTAACATAATTAGGATCATATTGCTCTTGGATTGATGGATATGGACATGGTGTATATGGAGGTAGTGGTTCTTGGGAGTAATTGTGTTGGAATTGGGGTGGTTCTATATATGGTGGCTCATAAGGTGGTTGGTATGGTGGGTATGGGTTAGGGTCATATGGAAGTATTTGGTAACATGGGGCTTGTGAGTATGGTGGTTGAGGGCTATATTGAGGAGGGGATTCATAAGTATATGGTGGTGGTTGTTGATTATCACGAAGAGTTCCACCATAACCATTGTCTTGGTATGCATCATGGAATGGTTGTTGCTCATAGTACATTGGAAGAGGTTGTTGCCAAGAAGGTTGATCAAATCCTTGTGGCTCCTCCCATCTTTAAGTGTCCCATCCTTGATGCAAGCCTTCATTGTAATCTCCACTTTCTACAACATAATTGTAACCATACTCATAGTCAAAGGGGTGAGAATTCATAGTAACAAGAGAAAAAAATAAAAACCAATAAGAAATAATGAAAATAAACTCTTAAAACTAGAAGAAACTAACAAAGAAACAAAAAGGCAAACATATTCACAATATTCACAATAACCAATAATAAGGCACACATTTGCAATTCCCCGGCAACGGTGCCAAAAACTTGACGGAGGAAAAATGTCGGTAAAGATTTTCACAAAAATGTCACGTTGCAAGTATAGTTCTAAACCAACAAATTATCCTCAATCAATGTTTAAATTGTTTGTCACTTAAGCAAACCCAACAAAATTAACTGAAGTATTTAAACATCGGGTCGTCTCTCAAGGAATTGCAGGGAAGTGTATTTATTATTGGTTATGGGAAAGTATCTTTTTGAGTTTTTGAAATAAGGAACAAGAAAATATAGATTGCGAGAAAAATAGACTAATAACTAAGAAAGCTCTTAGCAAGGATTGAGAATTAGAAGTCCTATCCTTATTATCATCATCAATTGTGATGGTAAAAGCGAATTTCCTTCACTTAGTTAACCTCTAACCAATGAAGGAAGGTCAAGTGCATACAATTAACTTGATTTGACAAGTCCTAGTCAACTTACAGTGAGAGACTAGATTTAGTGAAGTTCAAGCTAACCGGCAATCTTCAATATCATTCAACAAAAGACTTTTGATAACTCAAGAGTCTCTAAATAACCAATCCAAGTTAAGAACATAGAAATCTAATTTAAAACCTAACCAAGCATTTTATCAAACACTTGGAAGGCATAAAATAAAAACATAGAAAATTAACAAGGAATATTAAATCTAAACAACCAATTGCAAGCATCAATGACTAACAATTAAAGAGAGTAACAATAAACATGGGAAACATAAATTATATTAAAAGAAATCAAACGTAACAAGAGCTCATAAACATAAAAATGGCGAAAAAAAATTAACAAGAGAAGAGGATGAACTAAAGTGCTTAAACAAATAAAAGTAAGACAAAAACTAAATTAAAGTAAGATTGAACCTGAACATAAAGAGAAATTGGAAGAAGAAACCCTAAACCTAGAGAGAGGAGAGAGCTTCTCTCTCTAGAAAACTACATCAAAACCTAAAATTATGTATGAATGAAAAGTGAATGAATTATTCCCCCTTCCAACTCCACTCTGCAGCCTCTAATCTGTATTTTCGGGCCTGAAACTGGGTCCAAATCAGCCCAGAAATTGCCCCCAGCGTTTTCTGTTAATTGGAGCACGTGACGCTCTGTCACGCGTACACGTCAGCCACGCATATGTGTCGTTGAACTTTTCATTGGCCACGCGTAGGTGTCAGCCACGCGTAGGCGTCAGCCACGCCTGTGCATCATTTGTCTTCTACACCAGTCACGCATACGCATCGTCCATGCGTGCGCGTTGCTACCAGATTCTCAAAACTTCAATTTCTTGTCTTTCTTCCACTTTTGCATGCTTCTTTTCCATCCTCTAAGTCACTCCTGCCCTATAAATCCTGAAAACACTTAACACACATATCACGGCATCAAATGGTAATAAGAGAGGATTAAATTTAGCAAATTTAAGGCCAAAGAAGCATGTTCTCAATCATAGCACAAAATTAGGAAGGAAAATGTAAAACATGCGAAATATATGAATAAGGGTGAGAATAATAGATAAAATCCACTCAATTCAATACAAAATAAACCGCAAAATAGTGGTTTATCAATGATCAAATCGGCGACCGCAGTCGCAGTGTTGTAGCCATATCTCTTTGTTGAAATGACCAGTATAGTTTGCCATCTCTCGCGACAAAAATCTCAAGGCATCCATGTACCACTCGTACCCAGCTTTGCTTGGACTATAAGCGGCGTTTATAAGGTATCGCTTGCCCTCAGTCGACTCGAAACTAGACATAAAGTTTGCGGCCATGTGTCTAATACAATAAGCGTAGAACGCCCTAAGAGGTTGCCAACCATTATCATCGGTCTTCATGTAGCCTTGATCGCCTATGATCTATCAGAAATAATCAACAGGCCTTCCTGTGGGGTGACATGTTGTCTCAGATTTGTCAGGAAGAACGACCATGACTCCATACTCTCGGACTCCACAATTGCAAAAGCAATAGGTAGGATATTGCTGTTGCCGTCTTAAGCCACTGCAATAAGCAACACACCACCATATCTGCCATACAAATGCGTGCCATCGACAGAATAAACGGCTTGCAATGCTTGAAAGCCTCAACACAGGATAGGAAAGCCCAAAAGACTTTGTCAAACATACAACAGTCACGGACCAGAAGGTGCCCATCGTAGTGAGGTATAGCCATAAGCTCATAAATAGTTTCCGGATAACAACTCTGCAGTGCCTGCAATAGCTTCGGCACCTTGTTGTATGACTCCTCCCAGTCTTTGTAAATCTACGCAATTGCCTTCTACTTCGCCATCCAGACCTTTCTATACGAGGGTTTGAAGTGATAGCTCTGCCGGACTGCACCTTGCAGGATAGGGATACTGACGGATGGGTTAGACTGTATCGATGACAGAATGACCTTGTAGATGAGGCTACTGTCTAACTATCGATGGTCTTGCGACATGGTGGGTATTAAACAAGTATGCGCTTCACCAACCTTCCGAACCTCCCTAACGAAATAAAACATTCATGGTTGGAAACTACTCAATATATAGCAATCATAAATGAGTAAGTACACCACAGTTAAACTTGAACTCACCAGTATCTGAAGTTCTGTCTGAGGACAACACAGAGACTTCAGGGACATCCATTTGCATCTTGATGGTAATGCACATGGTACTTTAATCGGTCCGATTCGACCACTCAGTACTCAGCACTTCTGTGAATACTATAGTTTTTCACCCCCTGCATTATTGCATCTCTACATTTGAATCTGTGGCCGACCCAAAACTTTACCCCACCGTCTAAGTTGTAATCCTCTTTCCTGGTGTTAGAAAACATAGATTTCTCATGCATGACATGTAGATCTAATGTATGATAGTGACTTGGTACATCCGATGGCACCGGAATCGGGTGGGGGGTAGGCAAAACATAGCGCACTACTGTCTCAGCAGTGTCTCCGGTACAAATTCTTCCTCATCATCATCTTTAGAAGAATCACTATCATTGCTATCCACAACGTACTCTTCGTCGGAGTCTTCCTCACCCATCTCTGTTTCTTCCACTGGACTGGCAACATGAGTCGGTGGTGGTGCGAGAGGTGGGTCATCCTGCACAAAGGTCGAGTGTACAGAATCACCACCACCAACATCACCAACTTCGGCGGAAAGCTCCATCACTTGTTCTGCCATGATTCTTCCGTGGAGTCAAACATGAGTTGCATATACTCGTCGCCCTAGAGGCGAAACCGTCGAAACCAAAAAACGCCATTACCTGATGGTGCTAGCAACCTATACCCCATCCTTCCGATCTCTCTTCTCCCTATGCCACCAAGGTTGCTTAAACTTTTCAACTCGGACAACAAACTTATGTGCCAAGTGTGCAATAGTAACAGATTCTCACACTCAAATATCACCCCATTGTCGATGTTTCTCATACTGTATACTACTTCTACAAAAATACTCTAACTATGGCAACACATTTATGGTTTAACATAAATATAAAACGAAGAACACCAACCTTAAAGTTGGTCGTTCCATTAATGTGCCACGTCGCATTCAGTCGATTGATGTCCGCATCATAATTATCGGCATACGTCATAATCTTGAAGTAATTCGTAAATTTTATTAGAGAAGAGTAAAAAGTTGGAGAAAAGTTGAAGAAATTGATGGTTTAAGGTATAAACAGCCTCTATGGACAAAATGCATATATATAAGTCTCGTTCAGTCTTATTTCATTTACAGTGTAAACGAAATAATACTATACGTATTTTGTTTACACTATAAATGAAATAAAGGCGTTACACATACATTATGTGTACAAACGTGATATGGCCACCTTATTTCATGCTTTATTTTGTTTACACAAAATAATATATTATAAACGAAATAAGACATAGAATACATTTTGATAAAAAATATTATAAATAGTCTATTTTAATAAATAAAATATTTATTTTATTTAGTTTATTAAAGATTTTTTTTAAAAAAAATATTTATTCTAAAATGTTTAAGCTAATATAATATGGTATGTAAATAATGGTATCTTAACGCTTTTGCTTAAAATGAGTTGCAATTTAAATTATATATAGATACGTGTCTAGTGTATATAGCTTGGGTGATTGTATTTTCACATTATATTAACCATTTGCTTTTATTAACAAAATGTAATACAGTAGATAAAAGAAATATTATCCATTTCCGTCGCCTCTTTTAATGAGGTCAGCAATTTTAAATATATATTTTTTTTGGATTAACTACTAATTTGGTACGTATTCAAAAAATTTAACCATTGACAAAATGA
>NC_029786.2:30412681-30420427 GCF_000816755.2 Arachis ipaensis | reverse complement strand
ATAACTACTACTACTATAAATAATATAATTCCTTATATTAGAGAACTATCTTTAAATTACTCTTTAATAGAATAGTTTTACTTCAATAATTAATACTCTCTTTCTCTAGAGCTAGTACAATTCCATGGAAGAAAATTCAGAAACAATAAAAAATATTGATCCCACCATCAAAAACAACAACAAAAATTCTGCTCAAATCATGAATCTTGTTGCATCAAATTCAACGAAACCACTTGCTATTCTCTTGCTGACAATCTCTCAGAAAACAATTTTTCACATGGCGCCATCAAGCTATGATTACTATTCAACTACGGATCCAGAAAATTTCTCATGTTCAAGAAATCTTGTTTGCTGATTTTATTTCTGTCTTCTATGCTTTCAGACACAACCTGGTGGCCTTCTATTTACGAAGTTTGGGAGCAATCAGACAGCACTACTAGATCTTGCTTTTCCGGTAAATAATAGTAACCATTTCGCTTCATATAATTCTTTAAATAATGATGTAATTCTTTCTTGGAAGTTGCCAGTCTTGTCTGGGCTATGCCCTTGAATATTTTTTTTGTGTCTCTTTATATATATATATATATATATTGTTAAATAATTATTTAAAAATATTTAAAATCCATCTTTCATACAATTAGCTCTGATCTTAATGATATTCATAGTTGAAAAAGTTTATTCAATTAGTGTAATCGTTATGAAAAAAAATAAAACTAATTTCAAAAGAAAAAAATACCAATGGATAGATAATATTCTTTCAAGTCGATTTCTAAGAAAGAACACCAATCTCATTTAAATTTGAAAATTTATCATTATAATGCACATCTAATATGAAGTTTTTAAATTGACTATCAAAAGTTGAATAAAAAATTATTGTGAAGTCAAATTTAATAATTTAATAGGGACAAATAAATATTATTATTATTTTGTACTATTCAAAAAAATTTCAAATTGTAGTGGGGTACTTGCCCCCACTACAATATAAGTAGATTCGTCCCTAATTTGCAGTCAAGAATTGCAAGATCATCTAGACAAGAATTAGATTCTAACTCGTTTTGCAAGCACGGCTGATGAACTCATGGGAATAAAGACAAAGCAGTATAAAGAATGGAGGACAGATGATTACAAAATAAATTCCTAATTTTTTGCATTTATGGATGCCTCCTTCAAGCATAGGGTCATTGGTTATCAATTTGCACACGAAGTATAGGAAAAAATACACACTATAAAAAAAACATTGAGTACTGTTGAAATTATTGTTGGAAAAACGAATAAATTCGACGGTAAGTTAATTACCGGCAGGTTTACTGTCGGAAGTAATCCGACGGTATAAATCTCGCTAGTAATTAGTTATTGTCGAATTTTTTCGCCCGACAGTAACCTCAGCGAGGTATGTCACGTCCTGTATCTGAAAACAGAAAATTCCCAAAATGGATGAGAACCAACAGGTTCCCAGCAGGGTAATAGTTCCAAATAGAGACGATGTAAACCTACCCAAACCCACCAGGTAATCCTAAGCTCCAACATCCAAAATCCAAGCCAAGGGTTATACTAATCCAAAACCAGATAAAACACTCTACATACTTCACTATGTTCATGGTCCAAATCGTAGTCTCATCCACACTCCACTCATCCTGTCTCTTTTCAATTCAATACCACAGAATTTTAGTATTGATTTCAGTAATTGTAACCAATAGATGCAAACACAAATAATAGGGTACAAACACAATCAAGAATAGCTATAACATATACAAAAATTAGCGATTAAGTAAAGATATACAAGTAGGCAAATCAAAACAAGGCACACTGAAATAATTTCACATAAATGCATATGATGCATGCATGTTCTACTGGCCATGAGCTCACATGATGGTTACAATATCAGAACCCAATACATCCGGTAGCTAACCTAGACATTATCCCGCTGCTGTATTCTCGCATATATGTATAATATGTATCTCACAGGGTGAGTGTCCTATACACCTCGCAGACAGCATTTCCTGTATATCTCGCAAAGTGAGTGTCCTGTACACCTCGTAGACAGAGCGAGCCACGAAACAAGCTAGATCAACCACGGTCCTTGTTTTGGCATAACTCAGCTCAGCACAGGTGGGATTCACCACCGTCCTTGCCGAGTCCTTGCCAAGAGTAAGATCAATCCATATGGAAGTAGGTTATACTACTGACCTTGCCATAATACATCTCAATTCAGTTCACATCAAGATCTTTACTCAATTACATTAGCCACAAGCCTTCATCAATAATCATTCAGTTTAATCCACAACCTCTTCTAAAACATCAATTTATTAAAATCCATAAGTTCACACTCGTTTTCAAGCCTGCAAACTAGTTGTCGGACCTTAATTAGGAGTTATGGAAGTTTACAAACTTGTCGGGAAAGTCAAACAGTTAAAAACAGAGTTTAAGTGTGAAAACAAGACTTGTGCGTATGCACGGACCCGAATGCAACTCCCAGCTTGTGTGTACACACACTATCGTGAGTACGCACAACTTGCACAATTTCCTTGTCATACGTACGCACACACTCGTGTGTACGCATGAGCACTTACACTTGCTCTGTCTCGTGCGTGGGCACCATTGTGTGCATGGGCACACATGCCAAAATTCTGATTTTCTGCAACATTTCATATTTCAACTCTAAACCTCAATTTTTAAACATTCATAACTTCTTCTACAAAATTCCGTTTTCTCTCATCCTTATATAGTTTTAAAGATCTTTTATCTAGCATTAAATTAAGACTAATTTCATTCGATTCCAAACTCCGAGCGCCAAGTCATGACTCGTCGAAGTTGGTAAAAAATTAGTTTTACCAAATATTGCACAATACTCATTTTGACAAATTCTTTAAATCTAACTTGGTTCAAATCACTCCAATACCCTTTCTAAACATGACAAATACTCAATCATCAACCCTCAATCATTCCAAGCCTAATCACAACAATTCTAACTTATATATATCCCAATCAATCAAATTATCCATTCAAAACACAACAAGCAATACTTATACATCCAAAATTCACATTCACACTAAACATCACCCATCATCATCATTATTTCAACATATTGCAACGAGGTAACACCACCACTTATCGTGACTTACCATATAGAGAATATCTCACCCTATCTCGCCCTCCGGCTCAATATCCACATAAATCATCCTCCTAATCAAACATACCATAACAATTCAACTCATAATCATACTCATACACATATCCACTCAACTAATCATAATCACAACTAAAATTCATTCAATCCTATCCTAGAGACAA
Source organism: Arachis ipaensis (assembly GCF_000816755.2). Taxonomy (NCBI): domain Eukaryota; kingdom Viridiplantae; phylum Streptophyta; class Magnoliopsida; order Fabales; family Fabaceae; genus Arachis; species Arachis ipaensis. Next base: position 30,417,136 of record NC_029786.2, on the reverse strand, counting down.
TTATCCTAGGTATTTACATAATTTTACATAATGCCTACTCGAAACTAAAATATGTACCTCTTAGACGGAGGTTCCTCTAACACTTTGATTTTTTTCCGAGCCATACCAAGGCTGTCTCCAATTTTGCACCAAAATACACCGAGCTAGTTTCGCTTCTTCTCAAAATTAAATCCAAACAAGCTCTATTTCATCTAATCACATAATTTACATAATTCATCCTAGGTTCTTCACATAAAATGGGAAATTTTGGAAAATTGAGATTTCTTACCTTGTCTTACACAACCTTGGTTTAAAACTCTATTAGAACTCAAGGTTGAACCTCCCCTAAACATAAAAAATTCAAGATTTTCTCAAAACTCAAACCAAAAATTCGAAATCGAATAGAAGGAAGAACTGTCTGAAAAATTTTGAGTTTCTTACTACTTTGTTCAGATAAAATCGAAGAAGATTCTGAGTCAAACGTGTGGTCATAAACTGCTCGTCAATCGGAGCTTTGGATTCAAAAGTTATGGGCAATGAAATTTAAAAATGAATAGTGACAAGGTTTTGTATTCTTCCCTTCAGTCTCTTCTCCATGGAACACAACTCAAAAAAAGGGGGAGTGATTGAATGTTTGCTTATTATTGGAGTTATATATGTGGGCTTGGGCCCACTTAGGCCCGGTTCACTTATTTTAGCCCATTGATCCAATTTTGGGTCAAAATCTTTAAGATTAGCATTTTAATTCGTAGCCACTTAGGCCCGGTTCACTTATTTTAGCCCATTGATCCAATTTTGGGTCAAAATCTTTAAGATTAGCATTTTAATTCGTATTCTAATTATTTTCACTTTTCTAAATTATAAATTTTAAATTCTTAATATTCTTGGCTCATAATTAATTTATTAATTATAATTTAACCTGATTTTACAATGGTGACATACCACCCGGCTACGAGGACTCACCACCTCCACCCCCGCCTCCACCACCACCAGGGTCACAGTCACAGCCAGTTCGGGACAATCCTTTTGCGTCCCCACCTGGCTGGGTGGATCTCGGGGCATCGAGCAGTCGTCACAAGGCCTCCATGGTCGATGAGGCATTCCAAATTCATTCCACTGACCAGCAGACCATGCAACGTATCACGGAGCAGTTTTGCATGGGCAGAGAGCAGAGTCTTAGACAGGGTCATCATCATTCGTCTACTCCTGTATCTACCTCAGTTTGGGTACCATACTTGTCACATGGGCCTTCCACCTCATACGGCACAGATGTCCACCCTGATTCTCAGTATGCATCATCCCTATCGTCAATTATGAGCAGTTGATGACTGCATCCCAGCCGATCCCGCCACCACCATGTTTTCCACAGGCCAGCTTCAGTATCAGACACAACCATATTCTCATGTCCAGTACTATGATACTCACATTGCCCCTCATCATCCACCACACCCACCGCCTCCACCACACTCATAGGATCCCTTACCGCACACAACCTCCTCTGATTCCACGACCTAGCAGACCCTCTTGACAGGCACAACCTGCACCCTGTGGCACTAGACATCGCTTGCATTACCCGTCTGACCAACATTGATAATGTTGTTGTGTTGCTTTTTGTATGATTCAAACTGTCTTTTGTAATTTATTTATTTTTGTATGCATGTCTTATGTAACTTGTGTTATCTATGTTATTCAGTTTGTATCTCCATACTTTATTTAATTTATTGGAATTTTTAAATTTTATTCACCGTCATCTATTAGTTTATAAACTCATTTGAAGTTTACATGAACAAAGTAACTCTAATAGTTATTCAAATTTTGCATTCAAGTAAATATAAACGAACTAAATAAAAAACAATCGCAAATGACATCCAACAAATGTAGGACACGAACAATGCAAACGATATACGGCAACAAATACGACACTGCTAAGTTTTATCTGTGGGTTGATTGGGATAGCCTCTCTGAGTATGCCCTATTTGCTTGCATAACCTACACCATTTTTCTTGGCGCTCTCCCACATCCATTTCGTTACGAAATCTCGTGGAAACTGGTCTGCCGGTTGCTTTCCTGCGCATGGCAGGATTAGGATGCAACTGTGTCCTGTACCACTTCGGCTGCAACTTCTCGTCTAGTATCAGTAGGATCTCTATCTCTTACACCTTGAATACAACCTCTTGCCTGTACACCGGATGAACATATGTCCCCCACTCGACACTTACGGCGGCACAAGCAATAAGTGCATGACGTCATGGTAAATGAAGTGACTGAAAAATACCACAGTCACACATGCCCACACTCAACCGAACACGGAATGAACCTTGAGACCAACCCTCAAAAGGCTCTAACTCTTCCACCACAAATACTGAGGCACTTCTGTTGCAGTACATAACACGCATCTTGGAGATTCTCTCCATGTTCTTCTCGACAGCAGCTATTAGCCATTGAGAAAATTGATTCCCTGCGGCCAGCTGTGCCTGTGCCTTCCTGCCCTTTCTGACGAACAATTGATGAAGCCTCTCATAAGTGCATCGCACAATGGTCATAGTCAGTAAATAATGCGTACCCTTAAGTACAACATTCATGCATTCAGAGAGGTTCATTGTCATGTGTCCAAACCTGCGACTGCCATCACAGTGTTGTAACCATATTTTCTTGTTAAATCTATCAGCCCAGTCTGCCATCTCACGTGACAAACCTCTTAAGGCATCCATGTACCACATGTACCCAGCCTTGCTTGGACTATAAGCAGCATTTATGAGATATCACTTGCCCTTGGCAGATTTGAAATGAGACATGAAGTTCATGGCCATGTGCCTAACAATAAGCATGGAATGCTCTACGAGGGTTCCAACCACTATCGTTGGCTCTCAATGCAGCCTTGATCGCCTGTGATTTATCAAATATAACCAACAGGCCATCTTGTGGTGTCACATGCGTCTCAAGTTGGTAAGGAAGAATGACCAGGACACAATCTCAAACTCAACAATTGGAAACGCCACATGAAGGATATTACTATTATTGTCTTGTGCCACTCCAATTAGCAACACACCAACATATTTGCCATACATATGCGTGCCATCGATGGAGATGAAGGGCTTACAATGCTTGAAATCCTCTACACAAGTAGGAAAGACCCAAAATACCTTATTAAATCGGCTGCAGTCGCGGACCACCAAGTGCCTATCGTAGTATGGTACGGCCCTAAAATCACATATTTTTCCAGGACAACAACTCTATAATGCTTGGAGCAACCTCAGCACCTTATTATATCACTCCTCTCAATCACCATATATATGCATAATTGCCTTTTGCTTTACCATCCAAACCTTTCTGTATGAAGGTTTGAAGTGATAACTTTGCCTAACTGCACCTTGTAGAACAGGGATACTGACTGATGGGATGGACTGTATTAGGGCAGGATGACACTACAAATGAGGTTGCTGTCCAACTATCGATGGTCCTGAGACATGGTGGGGCTAAACAGGTATGTACACTGGTGCACAAAATTGTGATCATCAATGGCGCCATCAACATGGTGAGTTCGTCACAGTCATTCAATCCCAGAGTCCTACTCGGAATACCACAGACAAGGTTTAGACTTTCCGGACTCTCATGAATGCTACCATCAATCTAGCTTACACCACGAAGATTCTGATTAAGAGATCCAAGAGATACCCATTCAATCTAAGGTAGAACGGAAGTGGTTGTCAGGCACGCGTTCATAAGGAATGATGATGATTGTCATGTTCATCACATTCAGGTTGAAGTGTGAATGAATATCTTAGAAGCGGAATAAGTTGAATTGAATAGAAAAACAGTAGTACTTTGCATTAATCTCTGAGGAACAGCAGAGCTCCACACCTTAATCTATGGAGTGCAGAAACTCTACCGTTGAAAATACATAAGAGAAAGGTCCAGGCATGGCCGAATGGCCAGCCCCCAAAACGTGATCACAGGATCAAAAATACAATCCAGGATCTCTAATACAATAGTAAAAAGTCCTATTTATAATAAACTAGCTACTAAGGTTTACAGAAGTAAGTAATTGATGCATAAATCTACTTCCGGGGCCTACTTGGTGTGTGCTTGGGCTGAGCTTGAATGTTATACGTGCAGAGGCTCTTTCTGGAGTTGAACACCAGGTTGTAACGTATTTCTGGCGTTCAACTCTGGTTTGTGACTTGTTTCTGGCGTTTAACTCCAGATAGCAGCGTAGAACTGGCGTTCAACGCCCTTTTACGTCGTCTAAACTCGTTCAAAGTATGGACTATTATACATTGATGGAAAGTCCTGGATGTCTACTTTCCAACGCAATTAGAAGCGCGCCATTTTGAGTTCTGTAGCTCCAGAAAATCCACTTTGAGTGCAGGGAGGTCAGAATCCAAGAGTATCAGCAGTCCTTCTTCAACCTCTGAATCTGATTTTTGCTCAAGTCCCTCAATTTCAGCCAGAAAATACCTGAAATCACAGAAAAAT
>NC_029786.2:30410240-30412600 GCF_000816755.2 Arachis ipaensis | reverse complement strand
CTTTTGTCTTCCATTTCCCTTTTCTAGAGGATTCTCCGGTCTTAGGTGCCATCAATGGTAATGGAAAAACAAAAAGCTTATACTTTTACCACACCAAACTTAAAATATTGCTCGCCCTCGAGCAAGAGAAGAAAGAAGAGATGAAGAAGAAGAAGAAATAGAGGAGAGTGAGAGAGAGATGTGTTTCGGCCAAGAAGGGGAAGAGAGGGTTGTGTTGTGTGAAAATGAGGAGGAATGGAGGGCTATATATAGGGAAAGGAGGGGGGTAAGGTTCGGCCATAAGGTGGGTTTGGGTGGGAAATTGATTTTGAATTTTGAAGGTAGGTGGAGTTTATGAGGTAGGTTTATGGGGAAGAGTGGATGGATGTGAGTGGTTAAGTGGTTAGAGGGAAGATGTTCCACCCTTAGTTGTCCCATGTTGGAACTTAATTCTCCTAGGGAGGTGTTGATTTGCTCCCAATAGTTTTGTTGAGGGAAATGCATTTGAGGCATCTCCGGGATCTCATAGTGATGAGCTTCATGTGCCTCTCGAGCTCCATGAATGGGCTCTCTTGCTTGCTCCATCCTTTTCTTAGTGATGGGCTTCTCTTCCTCAATGGGAATGTCTCCTTCTATGAAAGCTCCAACTGAGTAACATAGATGGCAAATAAGATGAGGAAAAGCTAGCCTTGCCATGGGGAATGACTTTTCGGCTATTTTAGGTGGGTGGGGTGTGGGGTCTACAGATCCTGAGGTGATCCTGTGGGGTCCACAGATCTTGAGGTGTTCAAGGATTTACAACCTTGCACCAAATTAGGCATGCAAAATGCCCTTGCACACAACTCTGGGCGTTCAGCGCCAGATTGGTGCTTGTTCTGGGCGTTGAACGCCCATTTGTTGCCCATTTCTGGCGTTGAACGCCAGAACCATGCTTGTTCTGGGCGTTCAGTGCCAGCTCTTCTCCAGGGTGCAATTCTGGCGTTCAGCGCCAGAACCATGCTCTGTTCTGCCGTTGAACGCCAGCCAGATGCTTCTTACTGGCGTTTAAACGCCAGTGAGATCCTCCTCCAGGGTGTGATTTTTCTTCTGCTGTTTTTGATTCCATTTTCACTTTTTATATTTATTTTGTGACTCCACATGATCATGAACCTAATAAAACATGAAAGAACAAGAAAAATAAAATTTGATAAAAATTGGGTTGCCTCCCAACAAGCGCTTCTTTAATGTCAATAGCTTGACAGTGGGCTCTCATGGAGCCTCACAGATGTTCAGAGCATTGTTGAGATTCCCCAACACCAAACTTAGAGTTTGGATATGGGAGTTCAACACCAAACTTAGAGTTTGGTTGTGGCCTCCCAACACCAAACTTAAAGTTTGACTGTGGGGGCTCTGGTTGACTCTGTAGTGAGAGAAGCTTCTTATGCTTCCTCTCCATTGGTACAGAGAGAGATCCTTGGGTTTTAAACACAAGGTTGTCCTCATTTAATTGAAGGATCAATTCTCCTCTGTCCACATCAATCATAGCTCTTGCTGTGGCTAGGAAGGGTCTTCAAAGGATGATGAATTCATCCTCATCCTTCCCAGTATCTAGGACTATGAAATCAGCAGGGATGTAAAGGCCTTCAACCTTTACTAACACGTCCTCTACTTGTCCATAAGCCTGTTTTCTTGAATTGTCATCTTAGCTAATTCAGACAGACCATCATATAATATATCCAGGATGGTCCATTCTGAAAGCATGTCAGAAGGACACTTTTTGGTCAGTCCTTTGTATCTCTCCCAAGCTTCATAGAGGGATTCACCTTCTTTCTGTCTGAAGGTCTGAACATCCACTCTAAGCTTACTCAGCTTTTGAGGAGGAAAGAACTTGGCTAAGAAAGTCTTGACCAACTTATCCCAAGAGTTCAGGCTATCCTTAGGTTGAGAGTCCAACCATACTCTAGCTCTGTCTCTTACAGCAAAAGGGAAAAGCATGAGCCTGTAGACTTCAGGATCTACTCCATTAGTCTTAACAGTATCACATATCTGCAAGAATTCAGTTAAGAACTGAAAAGGATCTTCAGATGGAAGTCCATAAAACTTGCAATTCTGTTGCATCAGAGAAACTAATTGAGGTTTAAGCTCAAAATTGTTTGCTCCAATGGCAGGAATGGAGATGCTTCTTCCATGTAAATTGGAATTAGGTGTAGTAAAGTCACCAAGCATCCTCCTCCTTGCATTATTATTATTTTCGGCTGCCATCTCCTCTTCTTGTTCGAAAATTTCTGAAAGGTGCTTGCTGGATTGTTGTAATTTAGCTTCTCTTAGTTTCCTCTTCAGAGTCCTTTCAGGTTCTGTATCTGCTTCAACAAGAATATTCTTGTCCTTGCTCCTGCTCATAT
>NC_029786.2:30402991-30410176 GCF_000816755.2 Arachis ipaensis | reverse complement strand
GAAGAAAAGAAGAAGAGAAAATCTGAACTCAGAGAGAGAGAGGGGGTTCGGATTTTTGGTGAGTGAGGAAGAGATGTTAGTGAATAAATAAACAAATAGAAGAAGATGAGAGGGGGAAGTGAATTTTCGAAAATAATTTTTGAAAAAGAGTTAGTGGTTTTCGAAAATAGTTTTTGAAAAAGGTTAGTAATTTTTGAAATTTTAAAATCAAAAATTAAAATAATTAGTTAATTAAAAAGAAATTTTGAAAAAGAGGGAGGATATTTTCGAAAATTAGAGAGAGAGGGAGTTAGTTAGGTAGTTTTGAAAAAGATAAGAAACAAACAAAAAGTTAGTTAGTTAGTTGAAACAAATTTTGAAAATCAATTTTGAAGAGATAAGAGGATAAGAAGTTAGAAAGGATATTTTAAAATCAAATTTTGAATAAGATAAGATAAAGAGATATTTTTGAAAAGATATGATTGAAATTAGTTTTGAAAAAGATTTGATTTTTTTAAAATCACAATTAATGACTTGATTCACAAGAAATCACAAGATATGATTCTAGAACTTAAAGTTTGAATCTTTCTTAACAAGTAAGTGACAAACTTAAAATTTTTGAATCAAAACATTAATTGATGATGTTATTTTCGAAAATTAGGAGATAAAGATAAGAAAAATATTTTTGAAAAATATTTTTAAAATTTTCGAAAATAAATAAGAAAAAATGAAAAAGATTTGATTTTTGAAAAAGATTTTGAAAAAAGATGAGATTTTTAAATTGAAAATTTGATTTGACTCATAAAAACAACTAGATTTTAAAAATTTTGGAAAAAGTCAACTCAAATTTTTGAAATTTATGAGTGAAAAAGGGAAAGATATTTTTTATTTTTGATTTTTTTTTTTTTGATGAGAGGGAAAAACATGAAAAAGACTCAATGCATGAAAATTTTGGATCAAAACAATGAATGCATGCAAAAATGCTATGAATGTCAAGATGAACACCAAAAACACTTTGAATGTCATGATGAACATCAAGAACATATTTTTGAAAAAATTTTTAATGCAAAGAAAACATGCAAGACACCAAACTTAGAAATCTTTAATGCTTAGATACTAAGATTTCAAGAATGCATATGAAAAACATGAAAAGATACAAAACCAGAAAACATCAAGATCAAATAAGAAGACTTACCAAGAACAACTTGAAGATCATGAAGAACACCATGAATGTATGAGTTTTTCGAAAATTTTATGCAAATTTCAAAACATGCAATTGACACCAAACTTATAACATGACACATGACTCAAACAAGAAACACAAAAATATTTTTGATTTTTTTTTTGATTTTATGAATTTTTTGTATTTTCTTTTAATTTTTTTGAAAATCATTTTGAAAAAGAAAAATAAGGATTCCAAAATTTTTAATATGAATTCCAGGAATCTTATGCTCTTTAAACTAAAGCTCCAATCAAAGGGTCAGGCATGGCTTAATAGCCAGCCAAGCTTTAGCATGAATATGGGAGTAATTCATTCAATTTTAGGCCAAAACCTCTGTCCAAAAGAATTTAGACATGATTTTATAGCCAGCCATGCTTCAACATGCTTCATGAAACACTAGAATTCATTCTTAAAAATTCAGAAGAAAAATATATTTTTGAAAACATTTTTATTTAAAAATTTTTTCGAAAACAGATGAGAAATTTTTGAAAGATTTTTTGAAAAATTTTTGAAAAGAAAACAAAAAGAAAATTACCTAATCTGAGCAACAAGATGAAGAATGAATATCTTAGAAGCGGAATAAGTTGAATTGAATAGAAAAACAGTAGTACTTTGCATTAATCTCTGAGGAACAGCAGAGCTCCACACCTTAATCTATGGAGTGCAAAAACTCTACCGTTGAAAATACATAAGTGAAAGGTCCAGGCATGGCCGAATGGCCAGCCCCCAAAACATGATCACAGGATCAAAAATACAATCCAGGATCTCTAATACAATAGTAAAAAGTCCTATTTATAATAAACTAGCTACTAGGGTTTACAGAAGTAAGTAATTGATGCATAAATCCACTTCCGGGGTCCACTTGGTGTGTGCTTGGGCTGAGCTTGAATGTTACATGTGCAGAGGCTCTTTTTGGAGTTGAATACCAGGTTGTAACGTCTTTCTGGCGTTCAACTCTGGTTTGTGACTTGTTTCTGGCGTTTAACTCCAGACAGCAGCGTAGAACTGGCGTTCAACGCCCTTTTACGTCGTCTAAACTCGTTCAAAGTATGGACTATTATACATTTCTGGAAAGTCCTGGATGTCTACTTTCCAACGCAATTAAAAGTGTGCCATTTTGAGTTCTGTAGCTCCAGAAAATCCACTTTGAGTGCAGGGAGGTCAGAATCCAACAGCATCAGCAGTCCTTCTTCAACCTCTGAATCTGATTTTTGCTCAAGTCCCTCAATTTCAGCCAGAAAATACCTGAAATCACAGAAAAACACACAAACTCATAGTAAAGTCCAGAAATGTGAATTTAACATAAAAACTAATGAAAACATCCTTAAAAGTAACTGGATTCTACTAAAAACATACTAAAAATAATGCCAAAAAGCGTATAAATTTTCCGCTCATCATACACCTCCAAACCTACGCACCTCCCTAACAAAATAAAATATACATGATAGGCATTTATAACCAAAATAATCATGATAAATAAGAAAATATACCACAATTAAACTTGACCCACCAATATTTGAGATTCTGTTGGAGGACAACACGGAGACTTCAAGGACATCCAGCTGCAAATTGCCGGCAATGCACATGTTACTTTAATTGATCTGACTCCACTACTCGATACTCATCACTTCTACGAATACTATAATTCTTAACACCTTGCTATACTACCTCTCTGCTTTTAAATCTGTGCCAATGATGAGCGGATAATTTATACGCTTTTTGGCATTGTTTTTAGTATGTTTTTAGTAGAATCTAGTTACTTCCAGGGATGTTTTCATTAGTTTTTATGTTAAATTCACATTTCTGGACTTTACTATGAGTTTGTGTGTTTTTCTGTGATTTCAGGTATTTTCTGGCTGAAATTAAGGGACTTGAGCAAAAATCAGATTCAGAGGTTAAAGAAGGACTCCTGATGCTGTTGGATTCTGACCTCCCTGCACTCAAAATGGATTTTCTGGAGCTACAAAACTCAAAATGGCGCGCTTTTAATTGCATTGGAAATTAGCCATCCAGGGCTTTCCAGCAATATATAATAGTCCATACTTTGCCCAAGTTTAGACGACGCAAACTGGCGTTCAATGCCAGCTCTCTGCCCAATTCTGGCGTCCAGCGCCAGAAACAAGCTGCAAAGTGGAGTTCAACGCCCAAACTGGCACAAAAGCTGACGTTCAACTCCAAGAAGAACCTCTACACGTGTAACCTTCAAGCTCAGCCCAAGCACACACCAAGTGGGCCCCGGAAGTGGATTTATGCATCAATTACATACTTCTGTAAACCCTAGTAGCTAGTTTATTATAAATAGAATTTGTTATCATTGTATTCACAGTCTTGGTTACTCCGGTTCCCCCTCTGGGGCCAAGACCAATGAACTCCATTATCACTTATGTATTTTCAACGGTAGAGTTTCTACACTCCATAGATTAAGGTGTGGAGCTCTGCTGTTCCTCAAAGATTAATGCAAAGTACTACTGTTTTCTATTCAATTCATCTTATTTCGCTTCTAAGATATTCATTCGACCTAAATGTGATGAACGTGAGAATCATCATCATTCCTTATGAACGCGTGCCTGACAACCACTTCCGTTCTACGTTAGATTGAATGAGTATCTCTTAGATCTCTTAATCGGAATCTTCGTGGTGTAAGCTAGAATGATGGCGGCATTCAAGAGAATCCGAAAAGTCTAAACCTTGTCTATGGTATTCCGAGTAGGATTCAATGATTGAATGACTGTGACGAGCTTCAAACTCGCGAGTGCTGGGCGTTAGTGACAGACGCAAAAGGATAGTAAATCCTATTCCAGCAGGATCGAGAACCGACAGATGAATAGTCGTGCCGTGACAGGGTGCGTTGACCATTTTCACTGAGAGGATAGGATGAAACCATTGACAAGGGTGATGCCTCCAGACGATTAGCCGTGCCGTGACAGGGCATCTGGATCATTTTCTCGAGAGAAGACCGAAAGTAGCCATTGACAATGGTGATGTATCACATAAAGCCAGCCATGGAAAGGAGTAAGACTGATTGGATGAAGGCAGCAGGAAAGCAGAGGTTCAGAGGAACGAAAGCATCTCTATTCGCTTATCTGAAATTCTCACCAATGATTTACATAAGTATTTCTATCCCTATTTTATTAATTATTTTCGAAAACCCCATTACTATTTTATATCCGCCTGACTGAGATTTACAAGGTGACCATAGCTTGCTTCATACCAACAATCTCCGTGGGATTCGACCCTTACTCACGTAAGGTATTACTTGGACGACCCAGTGCACTTGCTGGTTAGTTGTGCGAAGTTGTGAACCATGGTATTGGCATCATGTGATTGGCGCCATTACCAGGGAAAGAAAGAGCAATGAATTTTACATAATTAAAGTGTAATCACAATTTCTGCGCACCAAGTTTTTGGTGCCGTTGCCGGGGATTGTTCGAGTTTGGACAACTGACGGTTCATCCTGTTGCTCAGATTAGGTAATTTTCTTTTTGTTTTGTTTTCAAAAAAATTTTCAAAAATGTTTCAAAAATTTTTCTTTTGTTTTCGAAAAAAATAATAATAAAATAATGTTTTCAAAAATAAATTATTCTATGGCTTCAAAACTTTTAAGAATGAATTCTAGAGTTTCATGGTAACATGTTGAATCCTATCTGGCTGAAAAGCCATACCCAAACTCCTTTGGGATTGGTCTTCAACTAATCACCTCAATGGATGTAATTTACATGCTAGAGCTTGGATGGCTATTAAGCCATGCCTGACCCTTTGATTGGAGCTTTAGTTTAAAGAGCATAAGATTCCTGGAATTCATATTAAAAATTTTGGAATCCTTATTTTTGTTTTTTCAAATAATTTTCGAAAAAAATACAAAAAAATTAGAAAATCATAAAAATCAAAAATAATTTTTGTGTTCTTGTTTGAGTCTTGAGTCATGTTATAAGCTTGGTGTCTATTGCATGTGCATCTTGCATTTTTCGAAATTTTCATGCATTCATAGTGTTCTTCATGATCTTCAAGTTGTTCTTGGTAAGTCTTCTTGTTTGATCTTGATGTTTTCTTGTTTTGTGTTGTATGGTGTTTTTCATATGCATTCTTGCATCCATAGAGTCTAAGCATCAAAGATTTCTAAGTTTGGTGTCTTGCATGTTTTCTTTGCATTAAAAATTTTTCAAAAATATGTTCTTGGTGTTCATCATGATCTTCATAGTGTTCTTGGTGTTCATCTTGACATTCATAGCATTCATGCATGCATTCATTGTTTTGATCTAAAATTCTCATGCATTGCATCATTTTTCTTGTTTTTCCCTCTCATCATAAAAATTCAAAAATCAAAAAAAATATCTTTCCCTTTTTCTCTCTTAAAATTTCGAAAATTAGATTTGACTTTTTCAAAAATTTTTAAAAATCTAGTTGTTTCTTATGAGTCAAATCAAATTTTCAATTTAAAAAAATCTAATCTTTTTCAAAATCTTTTTCAAAAATCAAATCTTTTTCAAATTTCTTAGTTATTTTCGAAAATTATAAAAATGTTTTTCAAAAATCTTTTTCCTAATTTTTCTACCAAATTGTCGAAAATAACAATAACAATTAATGTTTTGATTCAAAAATTTCAAGTTTGTTACTTGCTTGTTAAGAAAGATTCAAACTTTGAGTTCTAGAATCATATCTTGTGATTTCTTGTGAATCAAGTCATTAATTGTGATTTTAAAAAAATCAAATCTTTTTCAAAACTAATTTCAATCATATCTTTTCAAAAATATCTCTTTATCTTATCCTTTTCAAAATTTGATTTTAAAATATCTTTTCTAACTTCCTATCTTCTTATCTTTTCAAAATTGATTTTCAAATTTGTTTTAACTAACTAGCTAACTTTTTGTTTGTTTATCACCTTTTTCAAAACTACCTAACTAACTCCCTATCTCTCTAATTTTCGAAAATATCTTCCCTCTTTTTCAAAAATTCTTTTTAATTAACTAATTATTTTAACTTTTAAATCTTAATTTTCGAAAATTACTAACATTTTTCAAAAACTATTTTCAAAAATCACTAACTCTTTTTCAAAAAGTATTTTCGAAAATTCCTTCTCTCTCATCCCCTTCTATTTATTTATTCATCTACTAACATCTCTTCCTCACACCACCAAAAATCCGAACCCTCTCTCTCTCTGAGTTCAGATTTTTTTTCTTCTTTTCTTCTACTAACACAAGGACCTTTATACTGTGGTATAAAGGATTCATATTATTATTATTATTATTTTCTGTGCCCTCTTCTTTGTCATATGAGCAGGAGCAAGGACAAGAATATTCTTGTTGAAGCAGATCCAGAACCTGAAAGGACTCTGAAGAGAAAACTAAGAGAAGCTAAAATACAACAATTCAGAGATAACCTTTCAGAAATTTTCGAACAAGAAGAGGAGATGGCAGCCGAAAATAATAATAATGCAAGGAGGATGCTTGGTGACTTTACTGCACCTAATTCCAATTTACATGGAAAAAGCATCTCCATTCCTACCATTGGAGCAAACAATTTTGAGCTGAAACCTCAGCTAGTTTCTCTAATGCAGCAGAACTGCAAGTTTCATAGACTTCCATCTGAAGATCCTTTTTAGTTCTTAACAGAATTCTTGCAGATCTGTGATACTGTTAAGACTAATGGAGTAGATCCTGAAGTCTACAGGCTCATGCTTTTCCCTTTTGCTGTAAGAGACAGAGCTAGAATATGGTTGGACTCTCAACCTAAAGACAGCCTGAACTCTTGGGATAAGCTGGTCACGGCTTTCTTAGCCAAGTTCTTTCCTCCTCAAAAGCTGAGCAAGCTTAGAGTGGATGTTCAAACCTTCAAACAAAAAGATGGTGAATCCCTCTATGAAGCTTGGGAAAGATACAAACAGTTGACCAAAAAGTGTCCCTCTGACATGTTTTCAGAATGGACCATCCTGGATATATTCTATGATGGTTTATCTAAGCTATCAAAGATGTCATTGGATACTTCTG
>NC_029786.2:30397657-30402964 GCF_000816755.2 Arachis ipaensis | reverse complement strand
TGAATGCCATATTGGCTCAGAATAAAATATTGACTCAGCAAGTCAATATGATTTCTCAGAGTCTGAATGGAATGCAAGCTGCATCCAACAGTACTCAAGAGGCTTCTTATGCAGAAGAAGCTTATGATCCTGAAAACCCTGCAATAGCAGAGGTGAATTACTTAGGTGAACCTTATGGAAACACCTATAATCCATCATGGAGAAATCATCCAAATCTCTCATGGAAGGATCAAAGGCCTCAACAAGGCTTTAATAATGGTGGAAGAAACAGGTTTAACAATAATAAACCTTTTCCATCATCCACTCAGTAACAGACAGAGAACTCTGAACAAAATACTTCTAATTTAGCAAACGTAGTCTCTGATCTATCTAAGGCCACTGTAAGTTTCATGAATGAAACAAGGTCTTCCATTAGAAATTTGGAAGCACAAGTGGGCCAGCTGAGTAAAAGGATCACTGAAATCCCTCTTAGTGCTCTCCCAAGCAATACAAAAGAGAATCCAAAAGGAGAGTGCAAGGCCATTGACATAAGCACCATGGCCGAACCTGTAAGGGAAGGAGAGGACGTGAATCCCAAGGGGGAAGACCCCCTGGGACGTCCAGTGATCAATAAGGAGTTTCCTTCTGAGGAACCAAAGGAATCTGAGACTCATCTAGAGACCATAGAGATTCCATTGAACCTCCTTATGCCATTCATGAGCTCTGATGAGTACTCCTCTTCTGAAGAGAATGAGGATGTTATAGAAGAGCAAACTGCCAAGTTTCTTGGTGCAATCATGAAGCTGAATGCCAAATTATTTGGTATTGAAACTTGGGAAGATGAACCTCCCTTGTTCACCAATGAACTAAGTGATCTGGATCAACTGACATTGCCTCAGAAGAGACAGGATCGTGGAAAGTTCATAATACCTTGTACCATAGGCACCATGATCTTTAAGGCTCTGTGTGACCTTGGTTCAGGAATAAACCTCATGCCCCTCTCTGTAATAGAGAAACTGGGAATCTATGGGGTGCAAGCTGCTAGAATCTCATTAGAGATGGCAGATAATTCAAGGAAACATGCTTATGGACAAGTAGAGGATGTATTAGTAAAGGTTGAAGGCCTTTACATCCCTGCTAATTTCATAGTCCTGGATACTGGAAAGGAAGAGGATGAATCCATCATCCGAGGAAGACCTTTCCTAGCCACAGCAAGAGCTGTGATTGATGTGGACAGAGGAGAATTGATCCTTCAATTAAATAAGGAAAACCTTGTGTTTACAACTCAAGGATCTCTCTCTGCATCCATGGAGAGAAAGCAGAAAAAGCTTCTCTCAAAGCAGAGTCAAACAAAGCCCCCACAGTCAAACTCTAAGTTTGGCGTTGGGAGGCCACAACCAAACTCTAAGTTTGGTGTCAAACCCCCATATCCAAACTCTAAGTTTGGTGTTGGGAGGTCTCAACAAAGCTCTACACATTTGTGAGGCTCCATGAGAGCCCACTGTCAAGCTATTGACATTAAAGAAGCGCTTGTTGGGAGGTAACCCAATGTTTATTTATCTAATTTTGTTTTTGTTTTTCATGTTATCTTAGGTTCATGATCATGTGGAGTCACAAAATAAACAAAAAATTTAGAAACAGAATCAAAAACAGCAGAAGAAAAATCACACCCTGGAGGAAGCACCTGTCTGGCGTTCAATGCTAGAACAGAGCATGGTTCTGGCGCTGAATGCCCAAAATGGGTAGTGTCTGGGCGCTGAACGCCCAAAATGGGCATCATCTGGGCGCTGAACGCCAGAATGGCACCCTGGAGAAGAGCTGGCGCTAAACGCCCAGAACAAGCATGGTTCTAGCGTTCAACGCCAGAAATGGCCAACAAATGGGCGTTGAACGCCCAAAATGGGCACCAACCTGGCGCTGAACGCCCAGAGTTGTGTGCAAGGGCTTTTTACATGCCTAATGGGTGCAGGGATGTAAATCCTTGACACCTCCGGATCTGTGGACACCACAGGATCACCTCAAGATCTGTAGACACCACAGGATCATCTCAGGATCTGTGAATCCCACAGGATCCCCACTCACCTCACCCTCTCTCTCTCTCCATTCATGGTCATCCCTTCTGTTTTACATTCACCACTCACATCCATACACACATCCCTCCATCTCCTCCATATCTTTTTCTTCTTCTTCTATTATTTCTTCTTTTGCTCGAGGGCGAGCAACATTCTAAGTTTGGTGTGGTAAAAGCATAAGCTTTTTATTTTTCCATTACCATTACTGGCACCTAAGGCCAAAGAAACCTCAAAGAGGAAAGGGAAGGCAAGTGCTTCCACCTCTGAGCTATGGGAGATGGAAAGATTCATCTCACAAGCCCATCACTAAGAAAAAGATGGAGCAAACAAGAGGGCCCACTCATGGAGCTCAAGAAACATATGAGGAAGCTCACCATCAAGGGATCCCTGAGATACCTCAAGGGATGCACCTTCCTCCAAAGAATTTTTGGGAGCAAATCAACACCTCCCTAGGAGAATTAAGTTCCAACATGGGACAACTAACGGTGGAACATCAAGAGCACTCCATTATCCTTCATGAAATTAGAGAAGATCAAAGAGCAATGAGGGAGGAGCAACAAAGACAAAGAAGAGACAGAGAAGAGCTCAAGGACATCATTGGTTCCTCAAGAAGGAAACAGTGGATAGGAGGGCCTAAAGGAATAAAATCCTGGCCTAAGCGGCTAAACCAAGCTTTCCCTAACCATGTGCTTGTGGCGTGTAGGTGTCAAGTGAAAGCAGATTCAGAGGTTGAAGAAGGACTGCTGATGCTGTTGGATTCTGACCTCCCTGCACTCAAAATGGATTTTCTGGAGCTACGAAACTCAAAATGGCGCGCTTCCAATTGCATTGGAAAGTATACATCCAGGGCTTTCCAGAAATATATAATAGTCCATACTTTGCCCAAGTTTAGATGACGCAAACTGGCGTTCAACACCAGCTCTCTGCCCAATTCTGGCGTCCAGCGCCAGAAACAAGCTGCAAAGTGGAGTTCAACGCCCAAACTGGCACAAAAGCTGGCGTTCAACTCCAAGAAGGACCTCTACACGTGTAACCTTCAAGCTCAGCCCAAGCACACACCAAGTGGGTCCCGGAAGTGGATTTATACATCAATTACTTACTTCTGTAAACCCTAGTAGCTAGTTTATTATAAATAGAACTTGTTATCATTGTATTCACAGTCTTGGTTACTCCGGTTCCCCCTCTGGGGCCGAGACCAATGAACTCCATTATCACTTATGTATTTTCAACGATAGAGTTTCTACACTCCATAGATTAAGGTGTGGAGCTCTGCTGTTCCTCAAAGATTAACGCAAAGTACTACTGTTTTCTATTCAATTCATCTTATTTCGCTTCTAAGATATTCATTCGCACTCCAACCTGAATGTGATGAACGTGACAATCATCATCATTCCTTATGAATGCGTGCCTGACAACCACTTCCGTTCTACATTAGATTGAATGAGTATCTCTTAGATCTCTTAATTGGAATCTTCGTGGTGTAAGCTAGAATGATGGCGGCATTCAAGAGAATCCGGAAAGTCTAAACCTTGTCTGTGGTATTCCGAGTAGGATTCAATGATTGAATGACTGTGACGAGCTTCAAACTCGCGAGTGCTAGGCGTTAGTGACAGACGCAAAAGGATAGTAAATCCTATTCCAGCAGGATCGAGAACGACAGATGAATAGCCGTGCCGTGACAGGGTGCGTTGACCATTTTCACTGAGAGGATAGGATGAAACCATTGACAAGGGTGATGCCTCCAGACGATTAGCCGTGCCGTGACAGGGCATTTGGATCATTTTCCCGAGAGAAGACCGAAAGTAGCCATTGACAATGGTGATGTATCACATAAAGCCAGCCATGGAAAGGAGTAAGACTGATTGGATGAAGGCAGCAGGAAAGCAGAAGTTCAGAGGAACGAAAGCATCTCTATTCGCTTATCTGAAATTCTCACCAATGATTTACATAAGTATTTCTATCCCTATTTTATTAATTATTTTCGAAAACCCCATTATTATTTTATATCCGCCTGACTGAGATTTACAAGGTGACCATAGCTTGCTTCATACCAACAATCTCCGTGGGATTCGACCCTTACTCACGTAAGGTATTACTTGGACGACCCAGTGCACTTGCTGGTTAGTTGTGCGAAGTTGTGAACCATGGTATTGGCATCATGTGTTTGGCGCCATTACCAGGGAAAGAAAGAGCAATGAATTTTACATAATTAAAGTGTAATCACAATTTCTGCGCACCAGCCAACTTTAAACTTCACACCACCGTCTATGTTGTAATCGCCCCACCCATATTGGAAAATGGAATTTTTTTCGTGCATCACGTCCAAATTCGATGTATGATAGTGACTGCATACAGCTGATAAGACCGGAATTGGTTGCGGGACAGGTAGAAGATACCGAACTGATGTGTTGACTGGAGTCTCTGGTATAAACTCCTCCTCCTCATCATCATCCTCAGAAGAACTACTATCGTTGCTATTGGTAACATACTCCTCATCAGACTCCTCACCATCCACGTCCATGTCTTCCACTAGACTAGCACAATGTAGCGGTGGTCGTGAAAGAGGTGGGTCATCCTGCACAAAATTCGAGTGGCCAGATCCACCGCCACCAACATCACCAACCTCCGCATAAAGTTCCATAACTTGTTCCGCCATGATTCTCTCGTAGATATCAAACATGAGGTGCACATGCTCATCGCCAAGGAGGCAAAACAAACAAAACCGGAAAATTACATTTTTCATTGGTGCTAGTAACCTATACCCAACTCTTCCGACCACTTTTCTCCCATTAGCATCAATGCTCCTCCTCAATATTAGACTCTTTGGCTTGGACAAAGAACTTACTCTCTGAGTGCGCAACAGAATGGGATTATCACACTCAAATATCACCCGTATCACTATTTGTCATATGACAATTGGGATACCCACCTAAAACCACATATCCACTACCACTAGACATTCTCTCTTAATTTTTGGAAGAAAACCAAAGGAAAAGAAAAAGTGAAATATTTTTGAAGAATATAAATGGTTGCAGATCCTTTTATAGCTGTTCAAAATTTGTCGTACCATATCTCGTTTATAATGTAAACGTCATAAATTATCGTTGATCTCATATACAATGTAAACGAGATATACACAGTATTATTTTGTTTATACTGTAAATGAAATAAATCATAGAGTGTAAATCGATAAAAACACTATAAATTATCTATCTCTATAAATAAAAGATTTATTTTATTTATTTAAAAAAAATTA
>NC_029786.2:30395730-30397587 GCF_000816755.2 Arachis ipaensis | reverse complement strand
AGTGTTTCTTATGCTTCAATCATTTTTGTTATTGATCTCGTAGAAATATTATGATTAAGATTAATGGTTAATATTGTCACAAAAACACTTGAAACACTAAATCTCTAAAAACATTTTTTATATTTATCAGAAATTCTCACACGTACAATGTACAGCACTGGAACATTGTACTCTCTTCGTCTTTAAAAGGAAAAAAAATCTAGAACGACAAAATTAGGCATATTATTTATTTTTATTTTCTAGGACAAAATTAAATCAACAAATGAAGTATTTAGCCATTGTGTTCTTCCCTCCTTTTCACTCTTATCAAGTGGCTTGATGGACAGCACATCTCCCTTCCTCTATGAATTGAACTTGGAAAAATCCAACCCAACCAATAAAATCTTACCAAAATCTCCACCATCTACGTATCTTAATATAAATCATATTTACCTAAAAATTAACAATGGAACGTCATGTCAATAAAATACATTGATATATACATGTAAAACTCTTCCTATTTTATAAACGATTTATGAAAAATGATAAACTCTATGTCCCTGTATGCCTAAACACCGTAAGACTGCATTTGTTTTTGAGAATAAAATAAAAAAAAATATTAAAAATAAGACACAAAAATAAAAATATAAAATTGTGTTTTTATATTTTATTTGGTGATAAATTAAAATAAATTATAAAAATTTAATTTATTATCATTTTTTTCATCCAAAAATGTTTTAGAAAAAAAATATAATAGTAAAAAAATATAATTATAAAAAATTAATAAGAATAATAAAAGAAAAAAATAAGTTATATCCTTTGTTAGTATTTCTGTATTTTTTTTGTCAGGATGAATACAAAATACATTAATTTAATATCTCTAAATACAATATCTTTGTTCATATCTCATATCTCATCCGTCAAACACAATTTTATATTTTTGTATCCGTATCTCAATGTTCTATTCTATAAACAAACGCAGCCTAACAGAATTATTTTTTAGAAAACAAAAATAAAATGAATTAACTAACTTGCGTTTTGGTGGCTTATAGGAAGATTCCATACAGTTTACACGAAACAGATGAGAAACTCACAACACCATATCCTCGTTTCAACTTTCAAGCAGCCAAAATAAAGAAGTAAATCAAGCTAAACACACCACTGAAAAATCTTTAACACACCATATTAATAAAGGAAAAGTATAGGTAACCAACAAGGTTTTTGAACAATGTGTAAACAATGTGAATTAATAGGATTAAAAGAGTAAATTTGATTAGTAGCATTAAATTAGGGTGTAGTGTATTTTTATTTGATTGGTGGTTGTTCATGTTGTTCAAAATTTTCATTGTTCCCTAGCACTCTCCATTAATAAAATGCTCTTTCCTTTTAATTAATAATGTTTAGTCCAAATCTTGGGAAGTAGCAAATTAAAGTATTAATGTTTCTCGTATGATCAAATGACACCGCTCATATTTTTTTGATAAAAATTTACTTTTTTTTTTAATGTTAAATAATTACAATGACCTAAATAATTTTGAACATTATCCGTGCCAAATTTTGTAAAAATTAAAGATGGAATAAATTATATAATCCAACAACTCAAATTTATGTACATTTTAATTTTATATTATCATCAAGTTTTATCTAGCAAAAATTATGTCTAAATGAATTTGGATTGGTATACAATTTTATAGGAAAAACGCTTAGCAGACCATACAATTCACCCAAAACAACTTTTCATTTCTTTAAGTTATTTATTTCATTCATCAATAACATTTAAACGTCGTACCATCATGCTTTTTATCATTTTTATTGAGGTTTTAAAAATCGAACCAATCATCGAACTGTTTTGGTTATTGATTTATTAAATTACTAATT
>NC_029786.2:30389323-30395062 GCF_000816755.2 Arachis ipaensis | reverse complement strand
TCAGGAAAATTTGTACCACAAAGACTAACATAATAAATAATTAAACAAACAACACGAGTTAAGTCTTAAAGTAGTCTCTGAACTTGCACTCTAACCTCAAAATAATCTCTGAAGTTAATAATACTCAAATTCGTCCCCAAACTTGTACTCTAAGATTCATAATAGTCCCTAAACTTGTACTCCGAGACTCATAATAGTCCCTCAAGCATTTTCCATTCATCGGAACTTTAAAACGACGTCGTTTTGAACAAAAAAAAAAAAAAAAAAAAAAAAGAAAGCGACGTCGTTTTGAACAAAAAAAAAAGAAGTACGCGTCGTTTTATATTAGAAAAAAAAAAAGAATTCCCTTCTTCTTCTTCAACGCTGTTCTTCTTCTTCTTCTTCAACTCTGTTCTAATTCTTCTTTTTCAAAAGGTCACAAAAATAAAAACCAATACTACAAAATATCACAAAAAAATCAGCATTAATAAGAAAAGTTCAATCAAGTTAAATAGCATGTATCAATCAACTTAAACAGTAACAAGCACAAAAAATTAGAAACAATAAAAAAAACCAATAATAATTACAGAATAAAAAACAATTAAAATTAACCATTGTTGTTATATTAAAATAGGATCAACAGCAACAATCACCCAGAACATTAGAGAACAATGATTGAATAACTAAAAAAATTAGAGAAAAAGAAATTATCATGGCCGAGAGAAAGAACCGTGCCAGAGGAGAGAAGAGGGAGACCGGTTGGAGATGGAGGCTGTCGAGCAGCGGCGGCAGTGAAACAGAAGTCAGCGAAAGGCAGCGGCAGCGAAGGTTGAGAAGAGCTCTTATGAGTGTGAAAGTATGGTTGGAAAAAGAGAAGGCATCAGATTAAAAAGGAGAAAGAAAAGGAAAAGAATCTCAGGTTGGGGGAGCAGAAGAGGAAAGGGAAGGAGAAGGGCGTTGGGGAAGAAGAAGAAAAAGGAAAAGGGAAAATGTTGGAGGAGGAAAAAAAGACGGGTTGGAGATGGAGAAGGGAAAGGGAAAGGTTGGGAGAGGGAAAGGGGTTGGGAATGGGGAAGGGAACAGATTGGGGGTGGGGGTGAGGGTGGGTACGCTACACGTTCTTTCTTTCTTTTTTGGATTGGGGGTTTTATGCTACGTTTCTTTTTTCTTTTTTTTTTAATTTTTTTTGTTCAAAACAACGTCGTTTTAAGATTTTGATGAACGAAAAATGTTTGAGGGACTATTATGAGTCCCGAAGTATAAGTTCGGGGACAAATTTGAGTAATTATTAACTTTAGGAATTACTTTGAAACTCGAGTGCAAGTTCAGGGACTACTTTGAGACTTAACTCCAAACAACACCAACAAGAAGTACAATTGAAAGTTACACAATAACAACCTCAACAATTAAATTACAATAACAAAATAAAAAATTATACAGCAACGATAAATGTTTTTAAAGATTAACAAAAATATCAAGATTTCAGGTTTTTAGCATAATTTTTTTAACTAAAATTAACAAAGTTTTCAAAATAATTTTTATAGTACAAACTCAAAAGTCAAATAACTTAATTTTATCAAAAACAGAATTAATCAACCAAAAACAAATAAAAATGAGTAACAAATTAGTATCAATTTATCATCAAGTAGTAAATCAGTAACAGAATTAATCAACCCAGAACAAGCTAAGCTAGTAATAATATTATAGGCTTACAGTAACTCAATTATTTCAACAGTCAACATAAATCCAGTGATACATCAAATATCAACAACAACAAAGTTTGAATCAAGAATATCAGAATCAATTCAATCAATTAATAAAATCAGAGCATATCAGAATTAATATTCAAGATCATCCACCATCCTAAACCACAATAATGACTAATGATAACAATAATTGAAGAAAAAAAATAAAAAATTACATATTAACTAGCCAATTAAAACAATAATTACTTAATGATAGTTAAAAAAACCTTCTAGAGAGAGCAAAGTAGTAGACAGAGCACAGATGGGGACAAGGAGCATGACGGAAGGGTTGACGCGGCTGAAGGGATGAAGCGCAGTGAAACAGAGCCAGCGCAACGGGACAGTGGCTGCGCGATGGAGGAACGAGATGAGATCAATGGCAATGGTGGCTTCAAAGTTCGAATAGTGAAAGAGACAACGCTGCGGCGGGACAGTGGTTGCGCGATTGAGGCACGAGGCGAGACCTGTTGCAGTGGCGACGGTGGCTTCAAAGTTCGAATGGTGGCGAAGACGCCATAGTAGGAAAGGCAGCTTCCAGCAGTTGCGACGGCGGCAGTGACAAGGCGGTGGCTAGACAGAAGTGAAAGACTGAGAGAAGAGCTCGAAATGAGAGGCAGCAGTGCGAAGAAGTAGAAGGAGTGACTGAGTGTGAGTGAGTGAGAGAGACAAAGACAAGAGTACTGCACAGCTTTGGCTAGAGTTCCTTGAAAAAATGGCACTGTTTTGGACAAAAAATTAAAAACCAAACAGATTTCGATTCAATTCGATCGGTCGATTCTTAATCGGTTTGGTGGTCCAAATGTGATTTTTAAATTCAGCGGTTATAGTTTTTGATTGATCCTCTTTTTCATTGATTTATGGTTCGACCAATCTATTCGAATCGGTTTTTAAAACCTTGCATTTTATTGTTGATATTGATGTTATCAATGGTGTTTAATGTGGGGACCAGTGATTGCATTAATAGAATACAGTTATAGTATATAGGGTAAAGTATTAAATTGGTCTTCTACATTTAGGCGTAATTCTGTTTTGGTCTTTAAGGTTTAAAGTGTCTCATTTGAATATAAAAAAGTTTCATTTAGCTTCAATGTAGTTCCACCGTGAGGTTAAAGTTAAATAATTAATAGAATGTCTTACATGACAGTAGTACAAAAACAAAGTCGATAATCTGGAGAACAAGTACAAACTCAAGAAGCACAAAATCAACCGTGATGCATTAATATATTTATTTATCATTCTTCTTATAATTTAAATGAAGTATTTTTTATAAAACTAAATAGAATGATGAAAAAAGCTGCTCAAACAAACAGAAGCATACAAAGAATGGAAGCTCCAAGATTTGTCATCATGACATGGTTGTTAGCATCAATCAACACCAACTTCAAAAACAAGTTAATTCATTGCAAATTCTTCTACCAAATGTGGGACACGATTGAAGCCAGCCTTCTTTATTGCATTTTCTAGAGCACAGGTCCAAACCTTAAAAACACAACTCAACTTAATTGGTGGATTCTTTGATTGCCCTAGATTCACCATTCTCTGATGATGATCATATTCAGGCTATTTTAGATGGCTTAACAAAAGAGTACCAAAGTTATATTGGCACTATTAAGGCAAAAATGGGAAGAATCACAATTATTGAAGCTGAATCTTAGTTAATTGCATATGAGGATATGTTAAATCGTTTCAAGAAGCCAGATCATTCTATACCAATTGCAAATTTGTCTCAATCCACATTCTTTCCTACTCAGAATTTTCCAAGAAACAATCCACCAAGAACAAACACAAACAATCGATTGTTTTGTCAAATTTGTAATCAAGTTGGTCATGCGGCTTGGAGTTGTTATTATAGGTTTGATCAGAATTATGAATACCAATGCTTCATCATCAGCTCAATCCTACCAACCACCAGTTCCATTTTCATCCAGGGCATTCTTGGCTGCACCTTCAACCTCCTTATCATTGTAAAGCTCAGGTTGGTACCCAGATTCAAGGGCCAGCCACCATGTCACAGCTGAAGCAAGCAATCTCTTTCAATCTACAGAATCTCAAACAGGTTTAGATTAATTGTACATAGATAATAACCAAGGTATTCTTTATGATTCAAAATTTGATTTTTCTTTCAAATTGAATAATCTATTAGTTGTGCCGCAAATAACTCAAAATCTACTGTTGATAATGTTGTCTTTTTTGAATTCTAGCCTCATCATTATTTTATTCGTTACTTCAAGGGATAGCTAAGAGTGAAATTTATGTTTTTCCCAATTTAATTGTATCTAGACAAATTAACCCTACCCCTAAGTGTGTAACAAATAAAACAACATTGACTGCTACTACTAGTTCTAATAATTCTGTGGATATATGGCACAAACGTTTAGGCAACCCTTCCATCAAAATTGTCTTGGAAATTCTTAATAAATCTCATATTTCATATTCAAATTGTTCAAATTTCGCTCTATGACAAAACTAGATCAATTCTATGTATGCTTATCCCTTAGAACTAGTTTATGTAGATATATGTGGCCTAACTCCTATGAAATCTAGGGTTTGTTGAGAGGCTCATACTACCTATACATCTATTTCACTCTTAGTTAACAAATCTGAGGCATTGACAGCATTCAAGAATTATAAGACTCTATTTGGAAAGCAAAAAGGATATAAACTGAAAGCTTTTACAAACAAATCATAGTTCAGAATTTCTATCTCATTCCTTTAAATTTTTTTAATTGAACAAGACATTATTTCATAGGTTATTATGTCCCTATATACACCAACAACAAGGGACAATGGAAAGTAAACATAGACACATTACTGAAGTAAGTCTATCTTTGCTGCCACTATTGCCCTGCCTTTACAATTCTGGAATAATGTTTTCCAAACTGCTATGTATATAATTAGTAGACTCCTCACTGTTGTCTTAGATCATATTTCACCATTTGAAAAACTATTTCATTAAAAAACAGATTATCAATTTCTCAAAATATTTGGTTGTGCGTGTGATCCTCCTTTAGGACCTTCACAAGTACAAATATGCTTATTCTTGGGTTTACAAGTGTTTATCTCTAAATGGAAAATTGTATCTTTCAAGAAATGTTGTATTTGATGAATTTAAATTTTTCTATGCTTCTCATTTTTCTATTAACAATGTTTTTTAGTCTACAATGACTACTACTCCTCCTCTAGAGCCTCAAATCATTGCTAATCCTACAATGAGAACCAGAGAGCCTTAAGGATTTTGTGATGCTAATCCTACTTTGCTTTGCAGGTTAAAGAAAGTTATTTATGGTCTCAAATAGGCTCCTAGAGCTTGGTTCTTAACCTTATCATCTACTTTACAGAAATTTGGATTGAAAAGCAAAAATCAGATCCATCATTGTTTGTGAGAAACACATCTAACTCTATGATTCTTCTCTGTGCATATGTTGATGATATCCTATTGACTGGTGATAATCCTCATGAACTTCAACTATTAATCAACTAACTTCATTCAAAAGACCTTAGTAAATTTAATTTCTTTCTTGGCTTAGATGCCACTTATAGAAACAGTAGTAAGATTATATTACCTCAAAAGAAATGTGTTACCGATTTATTAGAAAGAACTAACATGACTATGGTTAATCTAACTCCCACTCCTACGGTTTTTTCCTCCAAATTAAGGGTAATGATTCTCCTCATCTAACATGACTATGGCTAATGGCTAATCTAAATTGTTCAGATCCATTGCAGGAGATATTTGACATCTAATATGCTGGTAAACTTTGATTACCAAAAGACAATACGACGAATAATTAGTAGGAAGCATTGATCATTTATTTTAATTTTGTAAATATTTAATTCTTATTTACGATATAATAATTCTTTTATATTCATTGCTTTTATTTTTTTCATTCTTGTTCGATATTGTTTAATCTTTTTATGCACCCATAATATTTAAAATTTGTTGCATAATTTTTTTCATATTTCAATTTTATTTATAACATTCTATGTAAAATATGTTTAACTTAACATTTATAAT
>NC_029786.2:30388548-30389273 GCF_000816755.2 Arachis ipaensis | reverse complement strand
AATTTTATACGGGTAATATTCATAATTTTATACACGTAACATCTATAATTTCATACATATAATATTCATAATTTTATACATATAATATTTATAATTCCATGTATTTAACATTTATAATTACGCATTTATTGCATATAATATCACTCATTATTTTCTAATTGTTCTGGTTATTATTATGTGTGTGTGTTTATTTGTTTATTCTAATATGATCACATCAAAATAATATTTAAAATTTACTTCATAATTTTCTCCCACATTATATTTTTTATTTTTTACTTATAACATTTTATGTACACATTGCGTTACATAGTAAAAGATGATAAAATATCTTTAACTTAATATCCATAATTACATATTTATTACATTTAATATTATCTAATTCCAAAATATATATTATTAACTAAAAGTTTGAATATTGTTTATTATTTTTTATTTTATAGGTCACAAACTAATTTTTTTTAGATATTTCTAATTTTCAATAAATTGAAATTGATTAGGTTTGAGATGTTTGGGGTTTTTATAAAATGTGTTGTGATAATTTAAAAATTTTTTAGAATTAATGTTATGAAAATTTGAGATTTTTATTTGGGATGGAAAAAATTGCATAATTATGGGTGGTAAAAGTCATGATTATATAGAGAGAGAGCTTTTCTAAAATTAGTGTAATTAAATAAATAAAGATAGTTATAAAAAAATTTATTATATCAATTAAAAATCTAAAATGT
>NC_029786.2:30388154-30388500 GCF_000816755.2 Arachis ipaensis | reverse complement strand
AATGGTACACTTTGCTTGTATGTCATTTAATATGCACTGTGGAAAAGAATATATATTTTTTTTAAAAGTTAGGAATGAACCTGAAACTTATAAATGAAGATGAAGAGATTATATTATTTAAATTATAGTTCGTTGGATTATCCAAAAAAATATTTATTGCGAAAAAAACACACAAAAATATAAAATACTTATTTTGGCTAACTTATTTTTTGTCATTATATTTTCTATGCGAGACACATGAAAGAGAAAAACAACCTAAAAACGACGCAACAAAATCAGAATCTCAAAGAGAACTTAATTTTTTTCAGCATATCTATTTTATTATATAAAAAATTATGCTTTTACA
>NC_029786.2:30386704-30388021 GCF_000816755.2 Arachis ipaensis | reverse complement strand
TTATTATATAAAAATTAATTATTCTTTTAATTTGTTCGTCTGATTTGTTTTATATTATCATTTGGTTTTATATTTTTCATCTAAAAATATATACGTTTGATTAAGTTTATACACAAATTTGTCATGTTAATGAATAAATATTAAATGTATATGTTCTCTTACTCTCTTATGAGCTTATGGCTATGACGAAGGCTATTAGGATATGAAAGTTTTCATTTGAAGAAAAAAAAAAAGAAATTAAACTCACCAAAATATATTTACATTAAAATGTTAATAAATATAAATTTATTAGTATTTTATTCTCTAATATTTTAAAAAATTTATCAGTTCTTTTACAAAAAATTATATTTTGTTTGGTAAAATTAAATTCTTCTATTCTTTTAAAATATAAATATTTTTACCTTTTTCATACATTTTATTTATTCTATTATATAAAAATCAAATTTTTACGCTTAATGATGAAACGGATGTGGCATGCTTCTAAAAGTGTTTTTCGATTTATTTTTTAACTCATTAAATATTTAAATATCACACAATTTATATAATTTTAATTTATTTTTTAATTTATTAAACCAAATTAATTATACTAATTATATGTATTAATTAATTGATTTGATTAATTTGTTAGTCATTATTAAAATAATAAATCTATAAATAAAATAGACAACTGAAATATTTTTAATTAATAATTAAATTAAATAAAATCAAATCATATCTACTGAGCAAAATTAAAATAAAGTGAATTAAAGACCAAACTAAAATAAGATGATTTCTTATTTGTTCAAATTAAATACAATAAATATGAATTAATTTTGTTAGATAATCATGGTCTTCTGGTCTTCTATATATAGATGGCCGAACAAAATTATAAGAATCATCATTTTTATTGCTCTTGTATTTTAGCTCTCCTTTTCTTCTTTTTTTTTTCTTTATGTATAATTGTTTTTATGTATAAATGTACTCAAAATGAGAAGGCATGGACGAGTGTTTCATTGATTATTTGTTAGATGAATACCATATCCCAGAAATCACTCAATTTAGGCATTCTATCGCTGCCCAATGAAAATTAGACCTGTAGTAATTCAGGGTGGCTAGTGTATTTTTTTAAAATGAATATACCCATTGTAGTGATTTTTTTTATCGATTTATTATTTTTTACCTAACAAATAACATCCATGTTAAATATATTATTTTCATAAAAAATCATACATGATTGATTGATATTTCTATATAAAAATATTCTTGTGGTGACTAAACACCATACCATTAACTCGCTAAAGTTAATTCTCCTATGATTATGCTAATGTATAACACTAT
>NC_029786.2:30354924-30386519 GCF_000816755.2 Arachis ipaensis | reverse complement strand
ATACAATTACAAAGTTAAAGCTAAAATATATAGGTTGAAATTGTAACCAAATTTATGTATTCTGTTGAGCTGAATTTATGGGTTGGTATGAGACTTCTTTGTTGTTGTCATGGGTAAGGTGGACGAGTGATTTAATACACCTCCGCAAGCTGGAGCATGAAAGATATCAAGAACACCAAGTTTATTGAGATTAAGATTAAAGAGATGAGGAGACAAAGGCTTGATGAAGATATCAGTTAGCTAATTAGAAAAGGGAATGGGAAGAAGTTTCATCACTCTTGAGCTCTCTGTCGAACTAAATGACAATCAACCTCTAAATATTTGGTCAGTTCATGAAAAACTGGATTAGTAATAATATAAAGGGAACTTTGATTATCACAATATAAAACTGGTGAGCAGATAGAAAACATGTGTATAAATTATAACACATTTAGTATCTATTCAAGTTCACAAGTTGTATTGGCAAGTGCACTATATTCTGCACGGACAACAGTGGTTTATTTTTTGGTCTTCCAAGAAACTAAAGAGCAAACAATAGCCTATTAAAGATCGCTGAATATCAAGACATCCGACCCAATCAAAGTCACTAAAGTCGAGAAGCTGAATTTCTGATTCTCTTGGAAAAAAAAGTCCTTTGTCGGGACTAGTTTTCAAATATCGTAACACATGGTTAGCAGCTTGAAAATGAGAGTCAATAAGTGATGTCATAAATTGACTTAATTGTTGAGTGGCATACATGATGTTTGGTTGAGTAGTGGTGAGATAGATAAGTCGCCCAACTAAACGGCGATAAACAAAAGGGTCAAATAGTAGGGGACTATTGTCTTGATATAGTCTTGTGGTACTATCCATTGGAATAGAGGCAGGTTTGGTCCCTAGTAAACCAGAATCTTCTAAAAGATCAAGACAATATTTTTTCTGAGATAAGTAAATTTTCTTTTTTGATTGAGAAATCTCAATACCCAAAAAATATTTTCATAGGCCCAAGTCTTGAATTCAGAAGTCTTGGTACAAAATAGACTTAATGGCAGCAAGTTCAGAAATGAAAGTACCAGTAAAAATGATGTTGTCAACATAAACTAGAAGTATAGAAATTTGAACACCAGTGAATTTAACAAATAAACTATAATCAGATAAGGTCTTCTGATATCCATGAGATAGCAAAAGATGAGAAAGTTTGTGATACCATATACGACTAGATTGTCGTAAACCATACAATGACTTCAGCAGCTTGCAACATTAATTTGGTTAAGGAGATGCAAACCCGAGTGGCAGAGTCATGTAAACATCTTTAGAAAGATCCCCATGTAAGAAAGCAATATTGACATCCAATTAATGTATGAGACAATGCTTCATAGAGGCCAATGCCAAAACTAATCTGATGGTGGCAGGCTTGACAATAGGAGAGAAGGTTTTCAAGAAATCAACACCTTTAGTCTGAGTGAATCCTTTAGCCACAAAGCGTATCTTATATCGATCAACTGAACTATTAGGCTTGCGTTTGATGCGATAGAACCATTTACAATCAACCGGTTTAACACATGTAGGACAATCAATAAGATGCTAAGTTTTATTCAACTCAAGAGCATCCAGCTCATCTTTATTAGCACTACGCCAATTAGAGTGTTGATTGACATCCTTAAAGGACTTTAGCTCAATATTAGAATGTAGAGATAAAAGAAACTTATTATATGAAGATGAATGAGAAGAAAAAGACATGACTAAAGATAAAGGATACCTGCAATTTGAGGAAGAATGATTTGTGGAGGTAAGAGAGGAATTACACAAGTAATCAGAGAGATATTGTAAACCCCATAAAATTAGCAAATAATTAATCAATAAATTAAATTTTAATAAAAAAAATTAGAAATGTGAATTTTATAGCAAAATTGGATAGAGCTAATTAAAATAAGAATTTTGACACTAATTTCAAAGAATTTGGCCCAAAATTGGGCTAAATGGGCCGAACTGGTCGAACAGGGCCCAAAATAATCCCAAGGCTCAACCTATTGGCCCAATAACTTAATGAAGAGAGTCCCTCTTCCCCTCCATTCAGCCAAGAACGCTGAAGAAAACACAAGGGTGAGGAAGGGTAGGTTCCAAAACCCTTGCTTTGATTTCAAACCACCATATCTCCTCATTCCGAGCTCTGATCGCCGCACTGTTTGTGGTCACGCGTCTGCAACGTTGAGCTCTACAAATCTACCAGAACAATTTCATAGGTAGGCCTCACTCTCACTCCAGTTGCTCTACCCCTTTGATTTTCAAAATTTGTGAGGATATATGTTGAGATTTTTTTGGTTTTGGTACTTTAGGTTCGATCTAGCTTGCAAGAATTATTGGACTTGGTTCGTTTGGTCCGTGGGTACGATAATAATTCTCAACCTATAGTGAATTCGTTGGTTAAGTGTGTACCATGTGGGTATTGAATTTTGTGTATGTATATGTGATAAATGTGAATTAGGTTTGTGTATTTGTAAATTGGAGCTTGATTGTATACATTGGAGGCTTGGTGGAGTTTGGGTGTCATTACTTTAGAGATTTTGTACCTTTGGGGTTGTGTTTAGTGCCTTGGTGGTGTCTCGGGTTATACGTGAAAATCGGCCAAGGTATGGTTTAGGTTTCTCGTATTTAATATATAATGTTTTGTAAAAACTTAGGCTAGGTGACCATAGGATAGGAATAACTGCATGTGTATATTAAATTGTTTAGTGCCTTGAGAATAATTGTGAACTAAGTTGGGAGTTGGATGTTGTTTGATATTGAGGATGAGGTATAGAATGTTATATGATGCTTTAATGATGATTGATAAGGTGTTAAAATTGAATAAGTGTATATGATGAATGATTAATGACCTTGTTAGTTAATTGAGGAAATTTATGTATGAAATGGTGTAATATTGAGGAACGGTTGATTAGGGTGATGGTGATGCTCTAAATGGTAAGTTGTGGTGCTATTTGTATGAGTGGAATATGGTATTGAATTTGATTTTTGGTAAAAATAGAGGTTTTAAGAACTTTGGTGAAAAACTGATTTTTGGTCGAACTTTGGTGAGCCATAACTCGACTTCCAGACCCTCAAATTGTTTCAAACTTGTTTTATACAAAAAACTGGGTCCACTAAGTTTACACTGTTCGAAGAATGGAAGAAAAATGTTTTGAAACAAAAAGGTTATGCGCATCGAAAGTTCGGTGGGTAAAATTGAAATTCTGCAGCACTTAACCAAATTTTCTTCTCTGCAAGATTTGCGTACACGAACTGTAAGAACCACAACTAAGCAACTGGTTAATTAAGTAATTAATATTGCCCAAATTAGATTCCAAAAAGTTAGAGAGAGAATTTGAGGATTTAAAGGTGATTTTTGGACTCAGTGGATTTTTCTGAGTAAAAAAATGTGCCTTCTGCGAAAAACCGTGAAAACCGCGAACTGACAGTTGAACCGATTCAAGTTTGTCCGGTACCACACGAGAAAAGTGAAAACCATCAAAAACCTTAGAAAAATGTTAGAAATGAAAAACCGGGCATTAATTTTAAAGGTTTGGCCCGAAGTTGGGCCAAACAGGCTAAAAAACGCTAATGGGTTAGACCGGGCCCAAGTTGGGCCTAAGCCCAACATATAATGGGGTTTATAAGTGAATCCATTTCAGCATAACACACAAACAAACACACTCATACATGCTAAAAAGAGAAGAAGAGAGAAACCCCATGGTTACTATTCATTACCATCTTCACAAGCTCATATCTTGAGCTATAGAGCTCCGATCGCCGCACCGTTTACGGCTATGCATTCCTCGTGAAGAGCTCTACAAAACCCATACAAGAAACTGGAGAGATAACCAAGAATTATTTTCTATTTTTCTCTCCAAAATTTTGGTTCGTAGGGTTTATGATTAAGTAAGTTTTTGTGATTTTGGATGTTTAGGTTCACTATAATCTTTGCTTAGCTTTGAGTTTTGACATCTAAATCAGTTGGAAAAGGTAAGAGACACTAAACCCTTGTAAATTTATGTTTGATTGGAACCCTAGGTTGATTTGAGGTGATTTATATGCATATAGTTTGATTGTTGTTGCTTTGGGAGCTATTGGAACTTAATTGTGCTTATTGGAGTGGAATTGAAAGTTTGGATTGTGGTTTGGAGCTTGTTTGTGCTAATTGGAGTTTTTGGTGCATATAGGAAATTGGCCAAGGTATGGTTTCGGTTTCCTCTATGTAGTATATAATATTCATGGACACTTAGGCTAGTGACCTATAGGATAGGTTGGATTTATATGGTTGTTGATGATAGTTGGTTGAAGTTGTATGCTAAATTGATGTTGTTTTGTTAGGAAATGATGATGTTGAGTTGAGATGTTTGATGATTTGAATGATTGTATGTGGTGAGATATTGATATAAGTATAAATGAAATTGATAATGAGAATTGATAGGAATAAATTGATGGTCGGTAAATGTGTTGGTGGAACAATTGAGCTTAGTGTCACATATTTTGTGTTTGATGATTGAGAATGGTGCAATGTGAGTTAAAAGGGTAGATTGTGCTGGAAATGGAAGTTTGGTATTGATCTAGTTGGGTGTGACTTGTGAATTTGGTAAATTTGGGTACATGTGAAAATTGGGAGAAAAGGGAATTTTGGTAAACTTTGTTCAATCATAACTTTTTCTTCGGTTTTTGAAATTAATTGAAATTTGTTTAGAATTAAAGATCTTTGAAAATCCTTTAAATTGATATAAAGTTTGTGAAAATTAGAATTTTGTAGAGGAAGTTATGATCATTCAAAATTGGTGTTAAAAATCTGAAATTCTGCAAGGTCGCAGAATTTCATGATTTCTGATATGTGCGAGCACCCACCCTTGTGCGGACGCACACCCTGCGAAAATTTTGACCTGTGCGGACACACACACCTGTGCGTGCACATATCTAAGGAAGAATTTCAACCTGTGCGGACGCACACGTTGGGAAGGCCAGTCTATTAGGGGCGCTGGAAAAGGTTGTGCGAGTGAACAGATTCTGTAAGTTTTTCCACATGTGTGTACGCACACTCCTGTGCGTATGCACACATTTTAAAATTTCCTGGGTGTGCGCACGCACAGACCCCTGTGCGGCCGCACACATCCTGTTTCTCAAATTTTACTTGTTTTTCAACTATTCTACCTTCCCAACAAGGTTGTAAGCTTCTATAACACCATTTTAAGACTTTTGGGCCTAGTTTTGAGTATTAGAACATGGGATATAACTTAAGGGATCTAGTACATGATTTTATGATAAGTTAGAAAATGGAGGCCTAGGTTTCTGGCGTGCTGAGAATGGTTTGACGTTAGGTGAAGGATGATTGATATATGAGATGAGGAATGATGAACTGTTGATATTTGGAAACTAAGTTATGAATGGGCAGTGGTTGAGATGAGTCACGGACTCTGAATGAGATGATGGATCCATGTATACTGAAAAATATTTTCTGAAAACCACTGAAATATTATTTTTACTGAGATTAAGAGACGCTATGCGCCCGGCAGAGACGGCGGTTGGATCCTGCCTGTCGAGGTAGCGGCGGCGGCGTAAGGGCGGTGGTTCGTCCCGCTTGCGTTGAGATGTGAGGTCTGTGGCAAGAGTATCCTGCTCGCATCCCTTCGGATCAATAGAGCGTGCAAGCGCCGGTACCTGGATAGTGATCCGGGCACTATATCTCGGGGGTTCTCATATGAGAATATCCGAAGGGTGACGTCTCCATGGAGATGTGTCGGGTTGGCAGTTGAACCGACAATGTGATATCATAGCCAGTAGGGCAGGCATTCATCATATACATCTTCTATCTGTTTGTTTGCTTTGCCGACTTGTAATTGTATGCCTAATTGAATAACATGTCTATTTGTTTACTTGATCTACTTGCCTTGTATGCTTTTACTTGTGAATTACTTGCATTGTTATTAATTGTGCTTTCTACTGGGATTGAGGAGGTTCGGAAGGCGGTGGCGATGGGATCACATGGAGGATAGGTTGGTGAAGGCTGTGGGACAGCGGTGTTTGGTTAGAATAGTATTTCTCTAAGATAGAGTACCCTATTTAGTTATGTTAAGGTTTCATATAATTATGCTTATTTGTTTTAGAATGCTTTAAGTTGAATCTTGTGATGAATATGGAGCTAGGATTGCCTTTGGCGTCCCGGGGTCTTATATCCTACATCACTGGGCACTGTTACCATACTGAGAACCTCCGATTCTCATACCATATTTCTGTTGTATTTTTCAGATGCAGGTCGCAACCCACCTCGGTGAGTTGCTTTGGATGGTGACAGAAGCGGAGGATCTTGGCTTCTTTTGGAGTCTTTTTATTTTATCTTGATTATACATCTCTCCTTTTGTATTTTGTCTTTGCCTAGAGGCTTGTATTATGAGAGAGAAACTTGTATAAACTGTTTTAAACTGTCAGGCTTCTGTATGGTTCTGTATACTTGTATATGGCTAGCCGGCTTAAACTCCGCGAGCCGTGGCTAGATTCTTATGATATTATACTACTATCTTTTGATATATCTTATCCGTACCTTGTGTTTTAAGCTAGTAGCTTTGTTAGTACGTTTTGTGCTTTTCAAATCAAATAAAATTGAGCTATATCTTTCATCGGACTTCTAGATTATATTATTCTTTCTATATATTATACGTATGAGCTTTAGAACTGTCGTAATCTCTGGTTAACCTTAGCTTTACGACGCGAGGTAAAGCTTAGGCTAATTAGGGTGTTACACAAACCCTGCAAGTGATGAGGCCAACCCATTCGGGTTTGGTGTTTCGCATACACGAGCAGGCGTATGCGTACGCGAAAGGTGAGTTTTAAAAGGTTGCGTACGTGACCACCTGCATACGACGCGACCAATCCCTTCGGGTTGGGCATCTCGCGTACGCGAGCAAGGTGCGTGATGGGGGACATGTAACGACCCAATTTTCAGTATGTCTAGATCATACCGGAAACTGAGTGCTACCAATTTTTCTTCCTAATTATTATGTATTATTTATCATATGAGCCTGATTGTTGTTAAAAGCGTAGTTAATTTGCGAGGTATATTATTTTTTTAAAACGTTTGGATTAACAGACGGAATCATTCATAATCAACTCACAACTGATAACAGATAAAACAGTTATAAGCAACCACACATAAATACATCACAAGTAGCTAGCAACATTCAGTGATCCAGCCTTTATTAGAGTATAGACCTTTAGTTAGAACACCCCTAGATATAGCTAGATAATAACTATATACATATACATACATACAACATCCCAGGTCCTGACCTGTTCAAGAGGTCCCTAAGCTGGCACCTAGGCTAGTCTAGACTCTATACTCACCTAGTCCCTCTAAACTTCTAAAGCGAGGGAAAATACGTTCTAAGCCTTCAAAACTCAAGTCAGGTGGAATGTCATCAAAAGGTAGAACATAATCTGCTACTCCTCTGCACGATCAGACATTGCCATAGGACGTCTCTCTGGTACCTCATCAAGTAGCCACACAGCAGGAGTCTCGTACACAGGATTTAGGTTAAAGTTCATGTACAAACGGGGTGTAGACATTGGCTGGTCTCACAGTATATACATATAAACAGAGAACGATATTCACCCTAGACTCAGAAGACTATCTAGAGCGGAATCCTCTTTGCAGAACCATCATCAACGAACTACGGTAAGGTACTCTCACTTCCATCTGAAGGGGGAAAGGAGAGACAAGGGGTAAAAACTGGGGAGTTCTTAGTAGGGCCAGGGTTATTAGTTAAGTTCATTAATTCCGTATTATTTAGCAAATGAATAGCAAAATACCGAGAAGTAGTGAACAGAAGATACAGATAGATAGAGAAAATAGAGAAACAGAAAGCAGAACACAAACAGAAGAATACAAGAAAATAACACGAACACAAACACAGAAAATAGAATACAAACAAGGGACGCATACATTCATGCAACAATCATAATAGAGAAAATGCACAACCAAGTATGATGCATGTCTAGCCCTAGTGCAGGTAATGAGCTCATTTGTCGGTTTCTACCCGCTCCCGACGTAACCCGAAGCAGCTGAAACGGGTATGGCTTTCCTGTTGGCTATACCCCTGTGTACAGGAAATAACCCCTCTGCCACCACAGGGTCCACTGCACGCAGGAAATAACACATCTGCCATTGCAGGGATGTATGCCGACACACCTTCTGTATACAGGAAATAACCCCTCTGCCACTACAGAAATGGAACAGGTGGTGTAGCAGGAAATAACCCTACTTCCTTACAGAAATAAAGTGTGGATCTGTACTGTAGGAAAGCATTCTCAGTGGTCGCACCACCATCTATCTGACTGCCTCAATGCAGCAGATGAATAAACAAATAACTCTGGAGTTACCTTAATGCAACAAATAAACAAACAAGCATCTCTTGGGTTGCTTCAAACCACAAATGACCCTTCAACAGGTCCTCTGCTTTTTATCATACTACTCTTTTCTCTTTGTTTCTTTACTTTGCTCTGATTACTCTCTTCTCTGTATCTCTTTACTTTTATCTGATTACTCTGCTTAACGGATGTATTTAAAGCTTATGTAAATTTCGGTATGAATAGTTAGCCTGTCCCAAGTATAGGTTCATTAAGTCTATACTGAAATAGTTTAACTTTTCATATAATACCTAACCCTAGTCGCAACTCAAGGACTAACTATGTTGCCCTAGTTTGTTCACTAATCTCTGTCTATTTTTCTGTCATTAAAATTTTACAGACTTTTTCTTTGGTTTTTATCTTTTCTTTAACTTTTTATCTTTTCTTTATCTTTGCCTCACTAATATGTTCTTACCTCTCCCTAAGTGTTTTATGAAGGTAATTATGAGATTCTACACTTAAAGTTGTCTTTCTAAAGCTTTTACAGAAAGGAAAAACTACCAAAAGTACTAATGAAGTTTACGAACGCTGACAAAAATACCCATAAACTAAGAAAATTAACGTTGTACCCCCCTACCTTGATTTGCTGCTCCAAAT
The DNA here is from genome assembly GCF_000816755.2 of Arachis ipaensis. Taxonomy (NCBI): domain Eukaryota; kingdom Viridiplantae; phylum Streptophyta; class Magnoliopsida; order Fabales; family Fabaceae; genus Arachis; species Arachis ipaensis. The sequence continues at coordinate 30,377,522 of NC_029786.2, read as the reverse complement.
CCGGTTACTCTTTGAAGTGTTCTTAAAGCACTTTTTCCTCCTAAAATACATCAAGAACAACTTTAAAACTCTAAACCATAAACTAAACGAACTTCAGCAGCATCTTTGGAAGGTTATCCTCACCTTAAACGTGCAGGAAATCAGATATCTTTGGCCCACAAGTCAAGCTAAGCAAGAGATCTAAGGAAGAACATCAAGAAAACACTTGTTTAAGCATGTTTCCTTGAAAACCAAATTAAAGAGGGAGGGAGACAGCCATCTCACCTTATTTCCAGCCTTGATAAGTCACATGGTTATGTAGAGGAATAAGAGATGATCATTTTGGTGAAATCGGAGTTTTGATTTGAGTTTTAGTTCAGAAGAAATCAAGCTTTGAAGATTAAGTGTTCATGAAAGTTTCTCTCTTTTCTCTCTTGTTATTTTCGGCCAAAATGATGAAATGAGACAAACTTGGAGATCTTTGGGGTGTAAAGTGAGTTGTGATTGGTTGGCTTGGAGGTGGATTAAAATAATATTAAAATATCTTTGGTGTACAACTACTAAAACTAGATGTATCGGAACACTCGTAAAAATATCTCTAAAAAATATTTTATGAGCTACTAGCATAAATGACACTAGTAACATATTTATTGTGAGAATAAAATATGTATGATGAGGCCTTAGAATTGCTAAAGTCATCAGAGAGTGCTGGTGCTAAGCTGCACCAGTAAACCGTAAACCTGGTTAAACCGATTTTCTGTTTTTAACTAAAACAGACCAGGTAACCTTATAATATCATTCAAGAATTTTCTAATACTAATATTATACTATTATCTCTCTTCTCTCATGAATCGAGTCCGGTTCGTCAAACTGAGACTATTTACGAAAACTAGAATCAAAACTCCTAAACGATTCGGTTCAAAAACTAGGTTCTTCGTGATTGCATTATCGAGCTTGCCTCAGAAGAGGTTCTAGCTTAAGGATGACATAATGACAATGAGGATTGAGATGCTTGATGATATATCAGAGGTGTTCCCTTTACTGATCTTCCGGAGAAATCCGTACTTTCAGAAAAGATCTTATGTACTCGAAAATCAGGGTTGTTACATTCCACCCTCCTAAAAGAAAATTTTGCCCTCAAAATTTCAGTTACCTAGGAATAGATGCGGGTAATCAGCTTTCATCTTATCTTCCAGTTCCCAAGTGCGCTCTTCTTCTCCTCTTGGTTCCCATGCTACTTTGGCTAAGCGAACAGTCTTGCCTCTTAGCTGCTTATCACTTCTTTCTACGATCTGAACTGGTGATGCTTGATATATCAAATCATTTCATAACTGTACTATTTCTGGTTGTAAAACGTGACTCTTGTCGGTAATATATTTCTTAAGTTGCGAGACATGAAAATCATCATGAAAGTTTGATAAATTAGGAGGAAAGGTTATTTGATAAGCTACTAGACTGACTCTTTTAAGTGTTTGGAAAGGTTCTATGTATTGCGGGTTAAGCCTTTTAGTCTTAAGGGCTCTACCTATTCCAGTAATTGAAGTTACTTTTAGAAAGACATGGTTTCCATCACTAAACTCTAAGGGTCTACGTCTATTATCGGCATAGCTCTTTTGACGGCTTTGTGCTATCTGGATCTTCCGACGAATCTCCTTTATCTTCTCAGTAGTTTCTTACACTAAGTCTGGACCTAAGACACTAGCTTCTCCATCGTCATTCCAATATAATGGTGTCCGACATCTTCTTCCATAGAGAGCTTCATATGGTGCCATCCCCGATACTTTGTTGGTAACTGTTGTTGTAGATGAATTCGACCAACAGCAAATACCTATCCCAGCTGCTTTGTTTGTCTATCATACATGATCGTAACATGTCTTCTAACGTCTGGATTGTCTGCTATGATTGTTCGTCTATCTGAGGATGGTATGTTATACTCGTGGCAATTCTGTTTCCAATGCTTTCTGAAAAGCTCCCCAAAATCTAGTAGTAAAACTCGAAACTCGATCTGAGACAATTTACGAAGGTATCCCATGTAGTCGTACGATTTCTTGAATATATATATTCGTTCCAGCCTTTCTAAAGTATAGTCAACTCGAATCGGAAAGAAGCATGCTGATTTTGGCAACCTGTCCACAATTACCCAAATGGCATTACGTCCTGTTGAGGTTCTTGGCAATCTCGTGATAAAATCCATAGTGATCTGCTCCCATTTCCATTGTGGTATTTCTAAGGGTTGCATGGTTCCTGACGGCTTCTGATGTTCCACCTTCACCTTCTGGCAGGTTAAACATTTTAAGACATAATCAGCTACCTCTTTCTTTAAGCCTGGCCACCAGAATATCTGTTTCAAATCTTGATACATCTTTGTCACTCCAGGATGCATAGAAAATCTACTTTAGTGAGTTTTAGTAAGAATCTTTTGTCACAATTCTCCAGAGTTAGGCACACAAATTATGTTATTGTACCTCCATAGGCCACTACGATCCTGTCTCACAGCTTCTTCAGCTCGGCAAGCAATGGTGACATCCGGTACGATGCTATGGAAATCGCTTCGGTTCTAGGTACTAGATCAATGCTGAATTCTATCTGTTGCTGAGGAGGAAACTCAGGTATGTCATCCAAGAAAACATCAGGAAATTCCTTCACCATTCGGATTCGTTCTAAGCTTAATTCACTATCGTTCGAGCTAGCCGCTAACAGAACGTACCCCTCACAATCACTCCCGTCTAAGGTAACTCTTATAGAATTCAGATATAAGGTGTGGGACAGAAATGGTTTAGTACATAGACTATCAGATGGAATAACAGCAGTTCTTTTAAAATAATCAAGGAAAACATGATACTTAGATAACCAATCTAATCCTAAAATAACTTCTAAACCACATAGTGTAACACCCTAACTACCAGAGCTCACACTTCCGGCTGCGCGACTCTGATAGCTCGGACATTACGACGACACTGGTTTAGGGGTAATTTGGTAATTTCAAATAAAATTGGGTATAATATAATAATTGAAACTCAAATTAAATCCAACACTAGTTGTATATAGAAAATACTATTTGCTCATCAATTTCACAAATTATTTTCAATAAAATGCTCAAATCCAAAAATTAGAAATAATATACTTAATTTCTTCATTTTTCCAAAATAGCAGTAATAATATTTAAATATTACTTATCTAATCCAAATCTTATAAAATCCTTATTATTTCATAACTATCAACCTTATACTTTAAATATAGAAAATAATCCAATAATTATAAAATTGGATAATAATCATAACTTATCTCAAATCCAATAAATCAAAACTTGCCTTAATTATCTTTAATAAAATAATCTCTGAAATTAAGGCTATAAATAATTGTAGGATTTGAGACTTGATCATAATAAGACTTTTCAAAGATTCTGGGCCTTACACATAGAGGCAAACATATTAGATCATGTATAAAAGTCCGATTCCTAATAGCATGTGGTACTTGCAGGTACATTAAACTGGTCAAAGCATTTTGGGATGCAGGTGTATGAACAATCAAGTAAAAATTCAATTTAAAGAAATATAATCCTAACTTGTGAGCAACAGTTAGAGAAATAAAGAATGCGATGCACCTGAATCATACAGTACAGTTAGAAATCGATTCTTGACATAACACTGACCTTGAATGAGGGCGTCCGATTGCACAACATCGTCAATAGTGATAGCAAACACTCGTCCTTGTTGTTGGGTTCTGACTGGAGTTCGAGTAGATCCCTTCGGACAATCCTTGGCAATATGTCCAAGTTCTCCACAAACATAGCAGTTAGGTGATCCAAACTGGCAAGGCCTGTTACCATGCTCTTTTCCGCATTGCTTACATGCAGGGTTTATGTAAGCCTGATGGGCTCGTTTACCATTTCCTTGCCTTACTTTACCTCTATTCTTACCTGTACGGTGAGCAGTAATGTTACCAACTTGTAGGTTCTTATGCTGTCGTATGTCACGTGCTTTAAAATGCACCCTTCACCCAGCTGCCTGATGATTGCTAAGACGCCTTGGTGGAAATCCTTGGTGACTCACCTTGGCCACAATCACTTTCTTAATACATTCTTCCACTAACTTGCTCTTGTTGACTAATTCGGAAAAATTACGTATCTCCAGCGGAACTATTGAACTCATCAGATCATCACGAAGGCCTCCTTCAAACTTCAAGCACTTACATTCTTCAAAGTCAGCAGGATTCCCTTGACAGATCTTAGAGAAACGACACAAGACATCGAAATTACGAGCATACTCAGCCACAGTCATATCCCCTTGCCTCAGCTGCATAAGCTTTATTTCCTTAGCATCATGCACTGCTCTCTGGAAATATTTTTTGTAGAATTCATCTTTAAAAATATCCCAAGGAATGTCACCTTCATTACATTGTAGCAGTTGCTGTATCCCCTGCCACCAGTACTCAGCTTCTCCCTCGAGCATATAAGTAGCAAACTCCACATGTTGTCCTTCCAGAACATGCTGCGCTCTCAGTGATCATTCAATACCTCAAAACCAGTTATCAGCGTCAGTCGCAACAAGTGTACCCTTGAACTTAGGCGGATTAACCTTCAGAAAGGTCGCAAGGGTCATAGGTCTTTCAGGATGCCCTAAGTTATTCTCATCATTCCCATTATCTCACTCCAAGACGTTCAACAGCCTTAGCCGCTGCTACCACAGCTTCACGCACTACTTCAGCCACGTTGTTCATGGTAGCCATAAACATTTCCTGTTCCCTCTCGTAGTTAATATTAGGAATTCCTTCCCGTATGCCTCGTCTCCGTGAACCCATTGTAGTCCTGTTCACACCAAACAATCATTGTTAAGGTGATCAGTCTTAACACTTCAAGTCAAGTGTGAACATTTCCAAAATGAAAACACAGAAACAATCATGCAACATATATCACTGGGATATCCTATACGCTTGAGACACACAACAGAGTATGCGATGAAGCATAGTCAGTCCACTCCCCAGGCTCTACTGGGAACGAACTGCTCTGATACCAAATTGTAATGACTCAATTTTCAGTATGTCTAGATCATACCAGAAACTGAGTGCTACCAATTTGTCTTCCTAATTATTATCTATTATTTATCATATGAGCCTGATTCGTTGTTAAAAGCGTAGTTAATTTGCGAGGTATATTATTTTTTTTAAAATGTTTGGATTAATAGACGGAATCATTCATAATCAACTCACAACTGATAACAGATAAAACAGTTATAAGCAACCACACATAAATACATCACAAGTAGCTAGCAACATTCAGTGATCCAGCCTTTATTAGAGTATAGACCTTTAGTTAGAACACCCCTAGATATAGCTAGATAGTAACTATATACATATACATACATACAACATCCCAGGTTCTGACCTGTTCAAGAGGTCCCTAAGCCAGCACCAAGGCTAGCCTAGACTCTATACTCACCAAGTCCCTCTAAACTTCTAAGGCGAGGGAAAATACGTTCTAAGCCTTCAAAACTCAAGTCAGGTGGAACGTCATCAAAAGGTAGAACATAATCTGCTACTCCTCTGCACGATCAGACATTGCCATAGGACGTCTCTCTAGTACCTCATCAAGTAGCCACACAGCAGGAGTCTCGTACACAGGATTTAGGTTAAAGTTCACATACAAACGGGGTGTAGACATTGGCTGGTCTCACAGTATATACATATAAACAGAGAACGATATTCACCCTAGACTCAGAAGACTATCTAGAGCGGAATTCTCTTTGCAGAACCATCATCAACGAACTACGATAAGGTACTCTCACTTCCATCTGAAGGGGGAAAGGAGAGAGAAGGGGTAAGAACTGGGGAGTTCTTAGTAGGGCCGAGGTTATTAGTTAAGTTCATTAATTCCGTGTTGCTTAGCAAACGAATAGCAAAATACCGAGAAGTAGTGAACAGAAGATACAGATAAATAGAGAAAATAGAGAAACAGAAAGCAGAACACAAACAGAAGAATACAAGAAAAAAACACGAACACAAACACAGATAATAGAATACAAACAAGGAACGCATACGTTCCTGCAACAATCATAATAGAGAAAATGCACAACCAAGTATGATGCATGTCTAACCCTAGTGCAGGTAATGAGCTCATTTGTCGGTTTCTACCCGCTCCCGACGTAACCCGAAGCAGCTGAAACGGGTATGGCTTTCCTGTTGGCTATACCCCTGTGTATAGGAAATAACCCCTCTGCCACCACAGGGTCCACTGCACGCAGGAAATAACACATCTGCCATTGTAGGGATGTATGCCGACACACCTTCTGTATACAGGAAATAACCCCTCTGCCACTACAGAAATGGAACAGGTGGTGTAGCAAGAAATAACCCCTCTGCCTTACAGAAATAAAGTGTGGATCTGTACCGTAGGAAAGCATTCTCAGTGGTCGCACCACCATCTATCTGACTGCCTCAATGCAGCAGATGAACAAACAAATAACTCTGGAGTTGCCTTAATGCAACAAATAAACAAACAAGCATCTCTTGGGTTGCTTTAAGCAACAAATGACCCTTCAATAGGTCCTCTGCTTTTTATCATACTACTCTTTTCTCTTTATTTCTTTACTTTGCTCTGATTACTCTCTTCTCTGTATCTCTTTACTTTTATCTGATTACTCTGCTTAACGTATGTATTTAAAGCTTATGTAAATTTCGGTATGAATAGTTAGCCTGTCCCAAGTATAGGTTCATTAAGTCTATACTGAAACAGTTTAAATTTTCATATAATACCTAACCCTAGTCGCAACTCAAGGACTAACTATGTTGCCCTAGTTCGTTCACTAATCTCTGTCTGTTTTTCTGTCATTAAAATTTTACAGACTTTTTCTTTGGTTTTTATCTTTTCTTTAACTTTTTATCTTTTCTTTATCTTTACCTCACTAATATGTTCTTATCTCTCCCTAAGTGTTTTATGAAGGTAATTATGAGATTCTGCACTTAAAGTTGTCTTTCTAAAGCTTTTACAGAAAACTGCATTTTTCGCATTATTTTATTATTTTATTAAAATATTATTTTTAATTAAATATTATTATTTAATATTTTATTATTATTTATTATTTTATTAATATATTTTCTAAAATTACCTTCCTTTAACCTTTTACTTTATAAATTCACTTTTTACCACCCGTAACTTTTAATATTTCTACTTTAACCACCCTAACTTTCAGAAATTACAAAATAACCCCTCAAACACCAAAATATTTACTTCCTTGCCCTTTCTAAGATATAAAAGGTGTTCTTCAATTCTCTTCACCACACTCAAAGTATTCTTCATGTTCTTCGTATATTCTTCAGATTCTTTCTCTGTTTTTACCCGTTTTTCAGTCTTTTCAGCAACCGATTTTTACCAAAATTCAAAATAAATTCCCAGCCACTAAAATCCCATCTTTTCCACATGATTTCAACACAAATTGAACATCAATTTAAGCTCTAGGGTTTTGTTTTCCAGCAGCCACAAGAACACACATTCATAGCTTGAATTTCATCAAATTTCATCAAATTATCACCAAAATTTCAACAAGAATTACTCATACAAACAATCAATTTCAAGTACAGCCAAACCATATCATAATCACACAACTCAAACACAATCAATCAAGATTAAATTCGTCAAACCCTACCTTGATTTGCTACTCCAAATCCGGTTACTCTTTGAAGTGTTCTTAAAGCACTTTTTCCTCCTAAAACACATCAAGAACAACTTTAAAACTCTAAACCATCAACTAAACGAACTTCAGCAGAATCTTAGGAAGGTTATCCTCACCTTAAACGTGCAGGAAATCAAATATCTTTGGCCCACAAGTCAAGCTAAGCAAGAGATCTAAGGAAGAACATCAAGAAAACACTTGTTTAAGCATGTTTCCTTGAAAACCGAATTAAAGAGGGAGGGAGACAGCCATCTCACCTTATTTCCAGCCTTGATAAGTCACATGGCTATGTAGAGGAAGAATAGAGGATCATTTTGGTGAAATCGGAGTTTTGATTTGAGTTTTAGTTCAGAAGAAATCAAGCTTTGAAGATTAAGTGTTCATGAAAGTTTCTCTCTTTTCTCTCTTGTTATTTTCTGCCAAAATGATGAAATGAGACAGCCTTGGAGGTCTTGGGGGTGTAAGGTGAGTTGTGATTGGTTGGCTTGGAGGTGGATTAAAATAATATTAAAATATCTCTTGTGTATAACTACTAAAACTAGATGTATCGGAACACTCGTAAAAACATCTCTAAAAAATATTTTCTGAGCTACTAGCATAAATGACACTAGTAACATATTTATTGTGAGAATAAAACATGTATGATGAGGCCTTAGCATTGCTAAAGTCATCAGAGAGTGCTGGTGCTAAGCTGCACCAGTAAACCGTAAACCCAGTTAAACCGATTTTCTGTTTTTAACTAAAACAGACCAGGTAACCTTATAATATCATTCAAGCAATTTCTAATACTAATATAATACTAATATTATACTATTATCTCTCTTCTCTCATGAATCGAGTTCGGTTCATCAAACTGAGACTATTTACGAAAACTAGAATCAAAACTCCTAAACGATACGGTTCAAAAACTAGGTTCTTCGTGATTGCATTTTCGAGCTTGTCTCAGAAGAGGTTCTAGCTTAAGGATGACATAATGACAATGAGGATTGAGATACTTGATGATATATCAGAGGTGTTTCCTTTACTGATCTTCCGGAGAAATCCGTACTTTCAGAAAAGATCTTATGTACTCAAAAATTAGGGTTGTTATAGGATAAATGTCGGTCTAAAATTTCTCAAAGGAATTTTGTTGCAAGCATAGTCTATACCAATAATTTATCCACTAATCAAAGTTTAAAATGGTTTGTCACAATACAAATCAAAATAACCGGGAGTATTAATCCCGGGTCGTTCTCCCTAGGAATTGCAATGAAGTGCTCTATTATTGGCTATGAAGGGATATTTAGGGTTGAGGTAGTGATTGACAAGAATTGTACGTAACAAGAAATTAAAGGACAATTAACTAATAAAGGCAAATAAATTCAAATGGTAAAAATGTCTTGGCAAGGGTTGATGGTTAAGGATCTCTATCCTTGTTACCAACTACAATATGATAATTATAAGGATCAATCCCATTTAGTCATCCTCTAACAATTGAAGGAAAGTCAAATGAGCTTTATTAATCCCAATCCATAAGTCCTAGCCACTCACTAATTGAATTAGTGAAGACTAGTGTCAATAGACAGCAATTATCAATCACTTGGGCATTAGCAACTCAAGGTCACCTAAGTTACCAACCCAACTCAAGAATAGGAAAATCTACTCTATAGCTAAAAGAAACATTTCATCAAACACCTAGAATGCAATAAAAGAAAACGTCATAAAATACAAGAATTAATGAAAGCTATAACTAACATAAGCAAGAAATTAACAATAGCAACTAAGGTAAACATAAAAGACATGGAAACATAAAATTGTATTAAAAGAGAATTGAAATTGATAAGAGAGTTCATAAAATAAATTGGCAAAATAAAGAAATTAACAAGAGAAGTAGATAAACTAAAGTGGTAGAACAAATAAAAGTAAAGGAAATACTAAATTAAAGCAAGAATAACATCTAGATCTAAGAAGAAATTGAAATAAGAACCCTAAAACCTAGAGAGAGGAGAGAGCCTCTCTCTCTAGAATTCTACATCTATCTCAAACTAAACTAATGTGTGTATAATGTGTGAATGGTTTCTGTTCCGAGGGTTACCTGAAACTGGAGGTCGATCTCGGAGGAGATCTTCTGTACTGGTCGAAGATAACGTGTCTGGCTGGCTGATGGCAGTCGGAGCTGTTGTGTCCGACTTGCTGGACTTGCTGCATTGCTGATCCTGGGCCACCGGAGGGTGGGGGGTACCTGCAAGAGACTCCGATGCTTAAGTTAGCATGGGTATTAAACAGGTTTATTGTAGAATCAGAGTATGAGTTATACCTGGGTGCTCCAGTGTATTTATAGTAGCGTGGGCTGACCTTTCTGAGAAGATAAGTTAGTTATCTTATCTTATCCTATCTTATCTTGAGTGAAGTCAGCTTATCTTCAAGGGAACCGCCTTTATCTCTATAGGCCGGGATTGCCTTTGGATTCTGGGTCGTGTTCCTCTATTTGGGCCCTTTTATTGGGCTTTGCTGTCGATTTGGCCGAGTTCTTCGTAAAGAAGTCAGTCCGCTTGACCTGAACAGGTCGGTCGCTTCGCCACTGAACATCCCGGTTTTGACAGTTCGGCACCGGGTATGAACAGTGCCCCTGCTTGAGCTCGGTCTTCTTTTTGAGGCTGAGTTCTTGACTTCGGTCCTTCTTTAGTGAAGCCGAACTCAAGCATTTTGTCGATTCCTTTGTAGAAGCTTTTTTGAATGTAGAACGTTTTTTTCCTCTAAAAGCGCGCGCTTTTATTTCGGCGCTTTGGAAACGTGCGTGGGTTTAATGCTTTCATTTAATTTTAACATTAATTGCCCCGTTTCCTTTTTGGTTCTTTATTTTGATTTTTGAAAAACCCAGAGACGGTTTCTCTCCCTCGCCTTTTTCGTAACTTCTTCGCACTTATTCCTTCGTTCTCTGCTTTTTACCCTTACTTCAATTTTTCTTGCGTTGCAGCGTCTGAAGCTTCTGTTTTCTCCTGGAGTTTCGCGTTTCTTTCCGCGATACTGCTTCTGTTTGTACTTTCTGCTTTGTGAGGGGCAATTCCGGATTTCGTCTTTCATCCTCAATTTGCTGCTTTTTCCAGGTTGGTACTAGCTTTCTTGCTTCTTTCATGGCTTTGTCTTCAGTTTTGATTTTGCATGTTTGAAAGTTTGAATCTTTTTTGTGGTCTTTGTATTTTCTTGTCACTTGTAATGTGTTTTTCCTGACTTCTTTTTGTGCTTTCTCTTGGTATTTTCATCGAGGCTTTCTAGGATTTTGTTGCTTCTGGTTGTTTTCTGTCTGGTACCGATAGAAAATCTGCGTCCGTTCCTTGTTTTGTTTGGAGATTTCTTTTTCGTCCGATTCTGAAAAAGTTTGCACCTTTGATGATTTCCTCTTGGTGTGCTTTGATTTTGGAAATGCTTTTTGCTTGGTAAACTATAATTTCTGTGTTTTATTGTGATGAAAAAATGTTTGCTGTTTGAATGCTTTCTGAGAGATGCTGGGATGCGAGCTGTAGATTTTTCCTGAAAACCTTGCCTGATTATAGCCTCCGAAGGATGCCCCAGGACTTTGGTTTGGATCTTGGGGTTTTCCTTTTTCTGCGTGTTCGTCTATATCGTGTTTGAGTTGTTTTCTCCCTTGTCCGAGATGTTTTTAGTAATTCCATCTTTTTTCTTACTTGTAGGATTAGTTGGCCTCATGTCTTCTCGCAATAACATTGTAGAGATGTCTTCCAGAGTTCCCGAGGGGATGTCCGATTGGCTGGACTCCCTTGTCTTATTGTGTGTTTCCATTGTGGATGCTGAATTTTGCACAGAGCTGAGGAAGCGCCATAGGATTTGTGGTAGTAGTGCCCGCGAGGGGGATTATGAGCTTGTTGCTCCTGATTCCGATGAGAGAGTTTGTTTTTCGACCTCCGTCGAGGGGGAGCGTCCTTCCTTCTATGCTTATGAATACTTCTTCAGTCAATTAAACGTTACTTTCCCTTTTACTGCTTTTGAAACCGACTTGTTGTGGTCTTGTAATATTGCTCCGTCTCAGCTTCATCCAAACTCCTGGGGTTTTATCAAGATATTTCAACTTCTTTGTCAGAAGTTGGACATAACACCTTCTGAAACTCTTTTCCTTTATCTTTTTGTCTCGGCTAAACCTGGAGGCTCCTCCAAAAAGAAAGCTTCCTGGGTTTCTTTCAAGTCGGCCCAGGGGCATAAAGTTTTTGCCATGTATGATGAGTCGTTCAAAGATTTTAAGAACTATTTCTTCCGAGTCCGTGCCATTGAGGGGGTTCGCCCCTTCTTTCTTGATGAAAATGATGAACCTGCTTTTCCTCTGGAGTGGCAAAAGAATGTAAGAGTGCCACGTTACACGTGGGAAATGCTTAGTGAGGTTGAGCGGGCCTTTGTGGTCGTTCTTGAAGATTTGTGGGGGAAGCCACCCCATCTGGACACGAAGAGATTTTTAAGTGATCCCTCTTTGGTTCGGGCTGCTTTGGGTACTGTCTGATTTGTTTTTATACTTGCTCCCGAGTTTTACTTCTCCTGTGTTGTAACTTGTCTTCTATGGTTGATTTTGTGTTTTTTCAGAGATGTCGAAGAATAATGATTCTATGAGGGCCTATAAGAAGGCAAAGAAGGCGACCGCAGCTTTAAACATCTCGGCCAAGGCGGCCGGAGAGGGATCTTCTCAGCCTCCAGTTAAACCTCCGATACCGAGTTCTCCCGGGCCGAGGGAAGCAATTCCTACTCCTCGGGTCCGTCTGGTTGATCCTCCACAATCTTCTGTTGCAGCTTCTGGTGCTCCTCCTAGTAAAAAGCAAAAAACCATGGAGCCTTTCAACCTGGATGCTCCTGACTTTGACGCGGTTGAGTTTGTAGACCAACAAATCGGCCCTTATGGTGCTCTTTCAATGGACGACGTGTCGCTTCTTCATCACTTTGATTATATTACCCGGAGTGGTATCAAGTTGGCACACATGGGAGCGGCCCTGTATCGAACTGCTCAAAGTCTTCCTCTCCATGCTACTAAAGCTTTTATGGAGGAGGCCAAATAGGAGTTCGATCGGATGAAGGGCTTGAAGGAGGAGCTGGAAGTGAGGGTGGCCAAGTTGGAGAAAGATTTGGAGAACGAGAAGGGTTGTTCCACTTCTCTGGCTGCTTCTCTGAGACTGGCCGAGGATACGGCTATGAGGCATAAGGACAGTTATGTGACGTCTTACCGGGAGGTGTTGCGTCTGAGAGAAGAGTTGGAGAATGCCCGGGCTAATTATTCCGAACTCCAAGGTCATCTTGTCGGCAGTGTAACTGCTGCTTATGAGAACCTGAAGGAACAAGTTCGGGTTATTGCTCCCGAGGCTGACCTGACCCTTTTTAGCTTGGAGAATGTTGTCAGGGATGGCAAGGATGTCCCTGATGACGAGGATGAGGATGATGTCGATCCTCCCCCTGTAACCTCTACCAAGGTGTTGACTTCTGCTGCCCCAGCCGAGATTGGTCCTCCCGCTTCTGATCCCGACTGCCAGATTTTGAATCGGGATGACGGTACTGTAGATGCCGTTCCTCTCCAGACTCGGCCTCCGTCTCCTCAGCCTGATGCTGCTAAAAAATCTTCTGATTCTTAGCTTTTATCTTTATTCTGGACATGTAGTTGGCCCGGCTTGTGGGCTTTTTTAAACTCTTTATGTTTTGCTGACACTTTTCCTGTTGCTTGCCTAGCAACTTTTGTTTTTTTTTTTATAAAAACAAATGGTAGCATGCTTTAGCTTCTTTGCGGTAGGTTTTGATTGCCTCCGAGGCTTTTTAACTTTGTGGATGATAACTTTGTCTTTTGTGCTTGACTTGGTATTTCTTTGTCGGAACCCTACAGCTTAACCTCTTTTGGATTGCTTTTGTATTTTGTATTTTGAATCCTTTGTGGTTGTGGCTAGGTAGGTCTAACTTGATTTTTTGGCTCGTTCTCGCTCTGGTTTATTTCTGACGATTCGTAGCCGGTTCCTTCAAGTTGGTCTTCGAGTTGTTTTCGCAGTCCATTTCCAAGTTATATTTGTAATCCCTTTCCCGGATCTTTGTCAGATCTCTTTTCGGGAGCTATTTTGATAACTTGCTTGTAGTAGGAGTCCGACTTGGTTATATCGGTCTTCTTTAAGTTGTTTGTAGTCCTCTTTCTTGGATCTTTGTCAGATCTCTTTCAGGGACTACTTTGATAACTTTTAGTAGTAGGAGTCCGCCTTGGTTATGTCGGTCTCCTTTAAGTTATTTGTAGTCCTCTTTCTTGGATCTTTGTTAGATCTCTTTCAGGGACTACTTTGATAACTTTTAGTAGTAGGAGTCCGACTTGGTTATGTCGGTCTCCTTTAAGTTATTTGTAGTCCTGTTTCTTGGATCTTTGTTAGATCTCTTTCAGGGACTACTTTGATAACTTTTGGTAGTAGTAGGAGTCCGACTTGGTTATATCGGTCTCCTTTAAGTTATTTGTAGTCCTCTTTCTTGGATCTTTATCAGATCTCTTTCAGGGACTACTTTGATAACTTTTAGTTGTAGGAGTCCGCCTTGGTTATGTCGGTCTCCTTTAAGTTATTTGTAGTCCTCTTTCTTGGATCTTTGTTAGATCTCTTTCAGGGACTACTTTGATAACTTTTAGTTTGGGCTGACTTTGTCATGTCGGGCCCTTCTAAGTTAAAGTAATCCTCTTTAATAGGGTTGGCCAGACCTCTTTCCAGGGTTTACTTATAACTTGGGTTGACTTGGTCCGACTTCTTAACGTCGGCCAGTCATAAAGTTATTATTTTAGCGATCCGTAAGACCTCGTCAGGTTCTTTTTTTGATCACTTTCAATAACTTCTTACATTATTCTGTGTTCATCTTTGCCGATTTGTAGAAAGTGGTTGTCATCTCTAGATCGTCTTTTGGGTGAATCGCGTTTTCACCTTTATCGGACGATTTGTCTTTATCGTGATCGTACAGTGAAATTGTTTTTCACTTTATGTCGATCTGTCGCTTTATAATCAAACGATGAATACTTCAGATTAATGCGTCTTGAAATCTTTGTAGAATATCTCAAAAATATTTTATTTAAAAGAAAAGGTAGAAATATATACATATGGGATCATCTGAGTCTCAATCTTGGTGCCTCATTAAAAAACCTTTTCAGGAAAAAGAGTGCATCCAATAATGAGATCTTTTATATACTTTTTTCTAACTGTAGTACCTTCTGAGGTTACAGGCGTGCCATGACCTGGGAAGCTCTCGTCCGTCGAGTTCGGACAGTCTGTAGTAGCCCTTTCCAAGTACTTCTATAACTCGGTAGGGTCCTTTCCAGTTTGCTGCCAGCTTTCCCTCTCCTGGTCGAGTTGTTCCGATATCATTTCGGATTAGAATGAGATCATTTTCTGTGAAACTTCTCGGTACTACCTTTTGATTATATCTGGAGGCCATTCGGCGTTTTAGAGCTTCTTCCCTGATTCTAGCTCTTTCTTGGATTTCGGGTAACAAGTCGAGCTCTTCTCTCTGAAGTTGGAAGTTTGCTTCCTCATTGTAGTGAACTACTCTAGACGACCCTTCCTCAATCTCTATTGGAATCATCGCCTCTGTTCCGTATGCTAATCGGAAGGGGGATTCCTTCGTGGTGGAATGTGGCGTTGTTCGATATGCCCACAGGACCTGTGGGAGCTCTTCTGCCCAGGCTCCCTTTGCATCTTGTAATCTCCGTTTCAATCCAGCTAATATGACTTTGTTAGCAGCTTCGGCTTGCCCGTTGGCTTGTGGATGTTCGACGGAGGTGTATTGGTGCTTTATATTCAAGTCGGCTACTAGTTTTCTGAAGCCTGCATCTGTGAATTGGGTGCCATTGTCTGTGGTTATTGAGTATGGAACCCCGAACCTTGTGACAATGTTTCGATATAAGAATTTCCGGCTTCTTTGAGCGGTGGCGTTGGCTAGGGGTTCTGCCTCAATCCACTTTGTAAAGTAATCTACTCCCACTATGAGAAATTTAACTTGTCCTGATCCCTGTGGGAACGGGCCGAGAAGATCGAGTCCCCATTTTGCAAACGGCCAAGGTGAAGTCACGCTGATGAGCTCTTCTGGCGGGGCGATGTGAAAGTTGGCATGTTTTTGGCATGGTGGACATGTCTTTACAAATTCTGTGGCTTCTTTCTGTAGAGTTGGCCAATAAAATCCTGCCCGGAGTACTTTTTTGGCGAGAGCTCGCGCTCCGAGATGATTGCCACAAATGCCGCTATGTATTTCTTCTAGCACTTCCTTTGTGTTGGAGGTCGGCACGCATTTTAGTAAAGGTATTGAGATTTCTCTTTTGTATAGGATGTTGTTTATAATGGTGTAGTACTGTGCCTCCCTTTTTAACTTTTTTGCCTCCTTTTCTTTTGCGGGGAGTGTTCCTTCTTTGAGGTAGTTGATTATGGGGGTCATCCATCCTTGGTCCTGACTTGTTATGGCCAGGACTTGTTCCTCTTCCGAGATTGATGGGTTTTGCAATATTTCCTGGATGAGGCTTCTATTGTTGCCCCCTGGTTTGGTGTTGGCTAGTTTTGAGAGTGCATCAGCTCGGGCATTTTGTTCGCGGGGTATGTGGCAGATTATATATTCCCCAACTTGTCCGAGCAGTTCCTTGGTTTTATCCAAATATTTTTTCATGGTGGGATCTTTGGCTTGGTAGCTCCCCGTTATTTGTGATGTGACTACTTGTGAATCGCTGTAAATGTTGAGTTTTTGAGCTCCGACCTCTTTAGCCAGCTTCAAACCAGCTAACAGTGCTTCATATTCTGCCTGGTTATTGGAGGCCGGGAACCCGAACTTGAGGGAGAGCTCAACTTGGGTTCCTTGGTTGCTTTCTATTATCAGGCCTGCACCGCTTCCAGTATTATTTGAGGAGCCATCCACGTAGAGATTCCATTCTATGGGAGTTTCCGGGGTATCTGTGAATTCTGCGATGAAGTCGGCCAGATATTGTGACTTGATGGCCATCCGAGCTTCATATTGGAGGTCGAACTCTGATAACTCAACTGCCCATTGTAGGATTCTCCCTGCTAAATCTGTTTTCTGCAGTATTCCTTTTATGGGTTGGTTAGTTCTGACCTTAATGGTATGAGCCTGAAAGTAAGGGCGGAGTCGTCGAGATGTTAGGATGAGGGTATATGCAAATTTTTCTATTTTCTGGTAATTCAGCTCAAATCCCTGTAGTGCTTTGCTAATGAAGTAGACGGGTTGTTGCCCATTTTCGTCTTCTCTGACTAGTGCTGAGGCTATCGCTCGGCTTCCTACCGCGAGATATAATATAAGTGGTTCTCCTTCTTGTGGTCGACATAGGATAGGTGGCCGTCCTAAGAACTCCTTGAAGTCCCGGAAAGCTTGCTCACATTCCGTCGTCCATTCGAACTGTTTTCCCTTTCTTAAAGTAGCATAGAAGGGGAGAGATCTTATCGCAGCTCCTGCTAAGAATCGGGATAGGGCGGCCAATCTCCCGTTGAGTTGCTGTACCTCTTTGACACAGGTTGGGCTCTTCATGTTGAGTATAGCTTGACATTTGTCTGGATTTGCCTCAATTCCCCTTTGTGTGAGCATGAAACCCAAGAATTTGCCTGCTTCAACTGCGAAGGTGCATTTTGCGAGGTTGAGTCGCATGTCATGTTTCCTTATAGTGTCGAATACTTGGGACAGGTCGGACAGTAATGTATTTTCGTTTTGTGTTTTTATCAACAAGTCGTCCACATAGACTTCCATGATTTTCCCGATGTGAGCAGAGAAGACTTTATTCATTAGCCTTTGATAAGTAGCTCCTGCGTTCTTGAGACCGAAAGGCATCATGATGTAGCAGTAGTTCGCCTTTAGTGTTAAGAACGATGTTTTTTCTTGATCTAGTGGATACATGGGGATTTGGTTGTATCCTGAATAGGCATCCATAAACGATAGGTATCTATATCCGGAGGAAGCATCTACCAGAGCGTCAATACTTAGGAGTGGATATGGATCTTTTGGGCAGGCTTTGTTGAGATCGGTGTAATCGGTACACATGCTGAACTTACGTCGACTACTATGTAGTCTATTTTGAGGGTCTTAGATTGGTTCCCTTTTCCAAAAGTAGTGTGTAGCGATACGTATCCCAACGGTTGTATCGGGGTGTCTCCTAGTCCAAACAGATTGTTCGGGTATGCTCTAAGTTCCCTTTCGTCTAAGCCAAGTTTGTCGAAAGCTGTCTTGAATAAGATGTCGGCAGAACTCCCTTGGTCCACTAGTGTGTGGTGTAGATTGGCGTTTGCCAGTATAATTGTGATGACCATGGGATCGTCGTGTCCCGGAATGATGCCGGATGCGTCCTCTTTAGTAAATGTTATTGCCGGGATGTCGGGTGCTTCCTCCTTTCCCTCAACGTGGTATACTTCTTTGAGATATCTCTTTCGGGATGATTTGGAGATCCCACCTCCTGCGAATCCGCCATGTATCATGTGGACGTGTCTTTCTGGTGTCTGAGGTGACCGTTCAGTTCGTCCATCATCTTCGTCTCTCCGTCTTTTTCTTTGGTCATCATCCGGGTGGCCAGGAATCGATCTAATTTTCCTTCTCTTACCAATTTTTCTATGATGTTTTTCAAGTCGAAGCATTCGTTGGTAGGGTGCCCTCGAATTCGATGGTATTCACAATATTTCTTCCGATTTCCTCCTCCCCTTTTGCCTTTGAGTGGTCGTGCTGGGGGAATCTTTTCTGTATGGCAGACTTCTTTGTATACGTCGACCAGGGATGCTTTGAGAGGAGTGTAGTTGTGGTACTTTTTGATTTTTTCACCCTGTCGATCTTCTTTCCTTTTGGAGTCCTTGTCTTTGTCTCGGTAGGAGGTTCCAGATTTTGAGGTTTCTCCCAGCCGAGCGTTTTCTTCCATGTTGATGTATTTTTCTGCCCGTTCCTGTACTTCGTCTAAGGAGGTAGGATATTTTTTTGATATGGATTGGCTGAAAGGTCCCTCTCGTAAGCCATTGATAAGTCCCATGATGGCGGCCTCTGTCGGTAGACTTTGTATGTCCATGCATGTTTTGTTGAATCTTTCCATGTAGTTGCGGAGGCTCTCCCGATCTCCTTGCTTGATCCCTAGTAAGCTGGGTGCGTGCTTGGCCTTATCTTTCTGGATGGAGAATATGGCCAGGAACTTTTTGGCCAGGTCGTCGAAGTTTGAGATGGACTTCGGAGGTAAGTTGTCGAACCATCTGATCGCCGTTTTTGTGAGAGTTGTTGGGAAAGCTTTGCAGCGAACGACATCTGAGGCATCGGTAAGGTACATCCTGCTTCTGAAATTGCTAAGATGGTGGTTGGGATCTGTAGTGCCATCATACAAAATCATATCCGGAAGCTTGAAGTCTTTTGGAATTTTGGTCTTCATGATTTCCCAGGTGAATGGGTCCTGTTCTTTGTGTGAATTTTCCTCAGGAGTGGTCCGAGGAGCTTTTGTTTTGAGGTCGGCCTCTAATTGCTGTAGTTTTTCTTCTAGTTCCCGACGTCGCCGTACCTCTCTTTGCAGATCCTTTCCGATCTCCCGTTGTTGCTGGGTTTCTTTCTCAAGTTGCTTTAAACGATCTTGGAGTGCTTCCATGGCTCCCGGATTTGGTGAGTTTTTGTCCCCGTTGGATTCTGGGGTATCCTTTAGCGTAGTGTCCGCGTTCTTGTGCGGTGTTTTGTTTTCCAGATCTGAATCGTGGTCGTTGTCATGGTCGTCCGCCATGGTTTTGGGATGACTTCCAGGTCCCCGGCAACGGCACCAATGTTCCGAGGGTTACCTGAAACTGGAGGTCGATCTCGGAGGAGATCTTCTGTACTGGTCGGAGATAACGTGTCTGGCTGGCTGATGGCAGCCGGAGCTGTTGTGTCCGACTTGCTGGACTTGCTGCACTGCTGATCCTGGGCCACCGGAGGGTGAGGGGTACCTGCAAGAGACTCCGATGCTTAAGTTAGCATGGGTATTAAACAGGTTTATTGTAGAATCAGAATATGAGTTATACCTGGGTGCTCCAGTGTATTTATAGTAGCGTGGGTTGACCTTTCTGAGAAGATAAGTTAGTTATCTTATCTTATCTTGAGTGAAGTCAGCTTATCTTCAAGGGAACCGCCTTTATCTCTATAGGCCGGGATTGCCTTTGGATTCTGGGTCGTGTTCCTCTATTTGGGCCCTTTTATTGGGCTTTGCTGTCGATTTGGCCAAGTTCTTTGTAAAGAAGTCGGTCCGCTTGACCTGAACAGGTCGGTCGCTTCGCCACTGAACATCCCGGTTCTAACAGTTCGGCACTGGGTATGAACAGTTTCCTTCCCTCCTTTACTCCCAGCCTCTAATTTGCAGAATGGGCTTGAAACTGGGCCAAAATCAGCTCAGAAATCGCCCCCAACATTTTTTCTTTAATGAGGCACGTGACACTTGTCATGCGTATACGTCGGCCACGCGTATGCGTCGTCAAACTTTGTAAAAGGTCATGCGTACGCTTCAGCCACGTGTACGCGTCAATGGACGATGCTCCTGGTCACGCACACGCATCAGCCACGCATATGCGTCGGGAGCAGCTTCTCAAATCTTTAATTCTTGTGTTCCTTCCACTTTTGCATGCTTTCTTTCCATCCTCTATGCCATTCCTACCCTATAAATCCTGAAATCACTTGACAAACATATCACGACATCGAATGGTAATAAGAGAGGATTAAAAATTAGAAATTTTAAGGCCTAGGAAGCATGTTTTCATTCTTAAGTACAAATTAGGAAGGATTTACAAAGCCATGCAATTTATATGAATAAGTGTAAAAATAGTTGACAAAATCCACTCAATTCAATCCAAAATAAACCATAAAATAGTGGTTTATCAATCTCCTCACATTTAAACATTAGCATGTCCTCATGCTACGCTCAAGAAAAGCTATAAGGGGGTGAAGAAGAATGGTAGGATTTATTAAATGCAACCTATCTATATGAATGCAACTACATGCTAAATACTTCTACCTACTTGGTTAAAAGTAAATCAATCTTCCAAGAACAAATATGAGTAAGTAGGGCTAAGATAGTATTATGATTCATGAATTCCACTAATTCAAGTCTCAAAATAAAGTACAAATAGACTTACAAGAAGAAAGCTCATGAAAGTCGGGAACAAGGAATTGAGTATCGAACCCTCACCGGAAGTGTATGCACTCTAATCTCTAGTGTTTGAGGGTTGATTCTCTCAATTCTCTACTAATCTTGCTTTCTAAGGTTTGCTTTTCTTCTACCAATCAACATATATTCAATGCATGGATACACATATCAAGAGGTCTTTTCATGGGTTGTAATGGGGTTAGGGTCAACGTAGAATTATATTTGGTTAAGTGGACTAAAATCTGAATCCTTGATTAACCTAAACTTCCCACCTAACCTAAGACAATCCATGTAATCAAAATACAAAATCTAACTACCCATTAACTATCTTTTCCACATATTCATACATCCCAAATTTGAGTACAATACATATGCATTGCTACCACGATTTACTTTGGAGCATTTTGTCCCCTTTTATTGCTTTCTTTTTCTCTTTTTTTTTCTTTTTTCTCCTTTTTATTTTTCTTCTTTTTATTTTTCTTTTATTTTTGGTTTTTCTTTTTCTTTTGTTTTTCTTCTTTTTCTTTTTATTCTTTTTATATATGTGGTGGATTATATATATACGAGAGATCAATGCATATGATTAAGGTATTGAATGCATGAACATGTGCTCAACTATCTTTTTCACATTTTCACAAAAATATACAATACCC
This sequence comes from Arachis ipaensis, assembly GCF_000816755.2. NCBI lineage: Eukaryota > Viridiplantae > Streptophyta > Magnoliopsida > Fabales > Fabaceae > Arachis > Arachis ipaensis. Next base: position 30,356,124 of record NC_029786.2, on the reverse strand, counting down.
AATTCCCAAACCAAACGTTCCCATACCCAATTTTTCCACACTTAAATTATACACACTCTCACTAGTCTAAGCTAACCAAGGATTCAAATTAAGGACATTCATTATTTTTCGCTTAGAGTTAGTGATGTACTAAAATAGAGAACAAATGGGGTAAAATATGCTCAACATTGGTTTGCAAAGGATGATGAAAAGGTAAGGCCATTTGGGTATGTGAGCTTTAGTAAAACGAAAGCCTCAATCACATAAGTGTATGCATACATTGAACAATGGACATATAGAATCAAGCAAGACAAAGATCACAATCTTAGAGAGAACCACACACACCAAAATAAAATATTGGTTGATAAGATGCAACCAATCAAATAGGCTCAAAATCTCACTGGGTTTGTGCGTTCTAGCTCTAAAACCATGTTCCAAAATTAATTTCTTCAAGCAAGTTCAACAAAAAATTTTAATTCAAATTAGTGAAATGCCCTAAAACAGTTTTCTTGAAAAGGAGATCATCATTCCAACCAAGTAGTCCTAACATAAAAAGAGGTAGTAAAATATGTACAAATTCTAACTAACATGCAATCTATCATATAATGCAACAACTAACTAACAAAGAAAAATCACTCCTTGCGTACGTGAGCAAGGTGCTGGCGTACGCGACGCCCCTATTTTTAGCAAATGATTTTTTGTGTTTTAAAGCTTAATTTGAACCTTTAAACCTCTGTTTTTACTCTTTTAGCCCTAGATCATAGTAGTGAGCCTAGTAATAAGATGAAGCTAGGAAATAGAGGTAACTTAGGGGTGAAGCAAGGTTGGAAAATTGATGAATTATGCATGGAAATGTGAATACATGGAGTGTATATGGTGCCATGACTTTAATGATATGATTATGCAATGATTACAAATGATTATGAATGTTTATTGGCTTATGCACTCAATTATCTAAGATACGAGTTTCCCTGGGTAAAGTACCATGACTTGCCACCACGTGTTCCAAGTTGAGACTCGATACTTTGTTGACCCTACGTCGTAAAGGTGACCGGGCACTTATAAATTCCCGGGAAGGTTAACCCCATTGAGTAATTTTATATATATGAGAAAAAGCTATGCATAGACTCTTGGAGATGTGCGTCGGGGGACAGTCCAGGGTTTAGCAGCCGGACTTGTCGGGTTGGCTTGATAACTGACAGATGAGACTCATCAGCCATA
>NC_029786.2:30346550-30354825 GCF_000816755.2 Arachis ipaensis | reverse complement strand
GTAATTCTTTATATATATATATATATATATATATATGAATGAGAAGAGAAAAAGCTACGCATAGACTCATGGGATGCGCAACGGGGGACAGTCCAGTGTTTAGCAGCCGGACTTGTCGAGTTGGCTTGATAACCGACAGATGAGACTCATCAGCCATCGGACAGGCATACATCATGTGCATATTGTTTGTTTTGCTTGTTTGTGCATTAATTGGGAATACCTAAGTGAATTACTATGTTAATTATTATATTCGCTAATTGCAGTACTTGTAAACTAGCTGTGTTTTTCCTTGCTTGCTTGTTTGTCTGTGTGTTATCACTGGTGTTGGAAGGTTGAAGGAAAGGCAGGGAAGTTAGGGAGTTTAGTTAAGTTAGAATCTTAGAAGACCACCCGTTTATGGTTTCTGTTTTAGTCCTTTATGTTTTATAATCTGAGTGTCGGCGTTCTAGGATTCCCTCTGGCATTCTCAGGACCTTATATCTTATGTACGTGGCACCTTTACCATGCTGAGAACCCTCGATTCTCATCCCATACGTTATTGTTATTTTTCAGATGCAAGTCGAGAGGCACCTTGCTAGGCGTCTGGAGTTCTGCAGCGAAGTACATTTTGGGACTTTACTTTTGATCTTTTGTTATATATGTATTTACTCTCCTCATATATATACCTGTTTATTTTGTACCTCTTAGAGGTTTATGGAGAACTAGAGTTTTATATATGTATTTTGGACTTCGGGTTATGTATATATGTATGCAAATATTATATGGCCAGCCTTAGCTTCGCAGGCTGAGTTAGGAGCTTGTTATTTGTACTCTTGACCCTCTACTCTTGTCTTATATATATTATTTTAGAGGTCGTAATACCACACCACCTTTGATTTACGACTTAAGCGTAAACCTCTATTTGGTAGGGTGTTACAGAGATGTTGGAGGTCAGTGAAGCCAGTTAGAATAACGAGGATGGGGTTGCTCAGGCGGTGAGAAAGGTAACGTGGGACTAGTGTCTAGTGCAGAAGGAGAGGGGGTGTATGACTCGAAATAGATTTAGTGGTCATGGATTTAAGTTGGTTAGGACACAACAGTGAGGAAGAAAGAGAAGTTGTTGGAGAAAATAAAGAATTAGATGGAGATGGGTCAATGGGTATGGGTGAGGATCCAACTGGAAGGGTTGGTGTTTTTAGGTTCTATGTGTTGACTGGGTTGGGAAAGAGGGAAGTGTGTGCCCCATTTGAAAGGTCGAGAGATGGAAAATTGTTTGGTTCAGAATTTGTTGTTGGGCTGGAAGGAGAAATTGTGCCATTTGTGTGGATCAAAGGAAAGGCTAATTCATAAAAAATAACATTTTGAGAAATTTCAATCTTTTTGTCATCTAAAAGATATATGATATATTTTTTAAAATTATTTTGAAAACCAATAAAAACACCCTTTTTGGCTCTTGGATCAAATTTTGATCTATTTGTCATTAGGATAGAAACAAAATATAAGCATCCAAAAATTTTAAGGTCATGATAATTTGGTGAATGATTAAATAAAACCTCAAATAGTATTTTAAAATTAATTATAGATGATGAAATTCTATTCAGCAAATAAACATGTTTAATAGCATAAGATCAAAAAGATAATGGTAAATTAGATTGAAACATAAGAGCACGAGTTATATTTAAAATATGTTGATGCTTGCGTTCTATCCTTCATTTTGTTGAGGGATTTCAACACAACTACGTTAATGAATAATACCCTTTAAAGCATAAAAATCATGTAAAATAAATTCTGGTCCATTATCGGAACAGACATTTCTTACTTTAGAGTTGTATTGTGTTTCAACTAAAGCAATAAAATTCTTTACATGATTTTGCACATCTCCTTTTGATTTTAACAAAATAACCTATGTAAAGCGATTAAAATCATCAACAATAGTTAAAAAAATATTTATGATTATGAATAGAATTTTGTCGAAACGGACCCCAAATATCAAAATGTAATAAATTAAAACTTGCATTAGTTTTATTAAAGTTTTAATAAAATGAAAGTTTCTTCTCTTTAGAAAAATGACAAATATCACAAGATTTATCATGATGTATGGAAATATAAGGAAATTGCTTATATAAATAATTAAGTCTTTGTTCAGAAAGATGGCCCAAACGAAAATGCCATAAGTCGGATGGCGTAATGGTTGATTTTGTTTTGACGGTATGAATGGAGTGTGAAATTGATGGATTGTGAGTGAGGGCATTTTCAACAACGTACAGGCCTTCTCTCATTCTACCGAAACCAATCGTCCTCAAGGTATTGCTCTGTAAAGTACAAAAAAAAGATGAAAAAGTGAGTTGACATTGACGATTGGAAGTAATTTTGGATATGTAAATAATGTTAAAATTGAAATAACACAAATAAAGAACATCATGAAGGATTAAGGATGAAGAAAATTGCACAATACCCTTATATGAAGTAGTAACTTGAGTGTTATTTGGTAAATGAATGATAATGGGAGAGATTTTGTAATATAAAATAAACCAAGATAAATTTGGTACATTATGGTTTGTGGCACTAGAATCAATAATCGAAGAATTTAAAAATTTAAAAAGGTGTTTTTGTTAGAAAAATTATTTAAGATAGAAAATGTATTTAAAGAACAAAGGTAATGAATACTTGGACTAGGCAAAAACCTATTTTGATTTAATGACCCATTATCTCTACATTCTAAGGAAGAAGACTCAGCCTTTTTGAGAAATAATATGAGAACTTGTTGTTGGCCTGGTGAGAGGTCCAAAATTAGGTTTGAATTGGACTGCTGGGTATGCCTTTCAACATGACCTAGGGTTGCCGTCTCATCATGAACTGGAGCGGCAATTGAAGGAGGAGTGGCAGCGATAGCATTGGCGAAGGTAGTGGTGTGACGTGGATGACCAGAGTGACATGGATTTCCTGGTGGGTACCCATGTTTTGAGTAGTAGACTTCGATCGTGTGGTCACTGTGACCGCAATGCGTGCAGAGCTTCGAAGAACCACCACGTCCCGCGCCGTAGGAGAAGCCACCACGACCTCGACCTTGTGAGGGGTGCCACGAATTGACGGCGGCAGTGACGGAGCACAGATAGTCCAGAATTCCAGCGGTGGCTTGTAGCCATCGTTCATGTTGGATTACCATTGAAAAACTCCTGGTTGCTGGAGGTAATGGGTCGAGTCGAGAAGAAGTATTTGAGATCGTACTATTGAGAATAATTCATCCAATCTCTTGAGAAAATGAATTATGAAATCTTGTGATATATGTGATGTTGCTAGACAGGAACAGACAGGGAGAGGGAGAGAATTGATGAGTTTCTCCTAGAGAAACTTCAATGATTTGTAGACCTTGGTGACAGACAGATTGCCCTATTTGAGTGGGTAGATTTGTTCTTGCAACTCAACAATTCATAGAAGATCGCTCTGAACAAATCGTTCTTTCAAATCGGTCCAGACAGAGGAGGTACTGGCAAAATAGATGATAGTTTGGATTACAAAAGGGGACAGAGAATGGAACAGCCAAGACATGACCAAGTTGTGGCAACGTTCCCAAGTCGGAAAAAGAAGATCATCAGGTAGAGGAGAGGAGATAGAACCAGTAAGAAATTCATATTTGTTTTTGGAAATTATTGCCATAGTGAATTATCTATTCGAAGAATGATAGGTGTTTCTTGTGAGAATAGGGATAACCAAGGCTGAGGTAGGATTTTCGGTTGGATAAATCTTATAAGGATTGGTTGGATCCTGAGCTAAATTAGAAGGTTGATTATTCATTGTGGGAGGGAGGTTAAAGGGTTTTTAGGATCTGAATTGGTTGGTTTATAGTTTATCCATGGATGTCAGCAAAGCTCAAGAGGAGTCTGATACCTTAATAAAACTAAAAGAGTACATTAAGAGTACACAAAGAGTACGCGATTACAAAGGTAAAGCTAAAATTATAAGCTGAAATTGTAACCAAATTTATGTATTCTGTTGGGATGAATTTATGGGCTGGTGTGAGACTTCTTTGTTGGGCGAGCTTTTAGGCCTAATCACAGTTGGAGTTGAGGAATGTCAGAAAAATACTAATAATACAAACAAGGTTTATTTTTAATACCCAATAATAATAATAATATATAAATTAAAACTAATATTATTTCGTACAAAATAATAAAACGTATATTATACTTGAGTTACGTAAATTTTTCCTTGCAAATCACATTAAATACATCATTTAAATTTGCTTACATATAATTTTAAGTTCTTATATATTATTTAACACTCTTCATGTCTTTTATTTTTTAGATGATTATTTTATTTTCTTTCACTCTTTAAAATATTCAAATAATATTGTATTTTATTTTTTATTTATTTTTTCATATTTTATAAATTTTTTATCTTCTAACATTATTCTTTGAGACTTTATATGATTTTATTTTCTTATTTTTTTTCAATTAATTTTTGATATTTTGTTCCTACAAAAAAAGATCAAGATCCTTTAAAATAAAGAAAAATTTCATCTGTATAAAGTTGGTACTAGTCATTCTACAAACATTTCATGATAACTAAAAATATTTAAGTGTAAAATTATAAAAGAAATTAATTTATTTAGAATGAAAGTAATGTGATTAAGTGTAATTTACTTAGATGTGATTAAAAAATAATTGAATACTATGTACAGTAAAAAATTGATATTATTGAAGGATAAAACTAAAAGTTATTTCTATGTATCGTTTTTGTCCCCAACGTTTTTGTCCTATTTAAGTCCCTAACGTTTTAAAATCGTCTCAATTTTGTCTCGCTGTCAATTCTGTTAACGGATTCCTAATGACAGGACAACATTGAGTCAATTTTGAAACGTTCGGGACAACTTTGAGACTTACACCAAACATTAGGGACAAAAACGATACTTTACTCATTAATTAGTATAGACAATGTAGTTAGTTAAAGCCAATAAAAAGTATGAGAAAAAATTGATAAAATTAAATAAATTAAATTAAAGGTAACATAGAAAAACTACAGCTAAAAAAAATTTGTTCAAATATAAAACTTTTGGATGTTGAATCGGTGATAAAGTTTATTGGGGAACATAAACTAAAAAAGTTATAAGAATTAACATTATTAGTATAGAAATTGAAAAAAAAAAAAATTAAATTATGCAATTTAAAAATTATTAACATCTTATTTTTTAATATCCTTTAACCAAATCAGCCACCCCATGCGTACTTTTACCATAATCCCATATTAACATTTTTGTAGAAGAGGCTTCATGACTAATTGATTCAGATCCCAAGAAATCAGCTCTATTCGTAAACCGCCTTTATTCTTGATGCAGTCGTTTCCTGATTCAAAGCTCCCTTATTCCATTCATTCAAATCATCATTCTGAATTATCTTTTTGCCCTTGTCATATTTATCTTTTTGTACAAATTGTGCCACCATCTCTGTAGCCACATCCCACCCCAACATCATTGATGTCTTCCTTTCTGCAATATCATCATTGTTGTCATTTCTCAGGACAAATGCGCCACTGTTACTATCCCGAAATCCATCTTGGCGAAAACATTCTGATCCATATCCCTCTCCACCAATTTCCTTGACAAAAACATTGAATTCACTGGTGCCTATGGTTATGTAAATTTATTCGTTTATAACGTCAAAGACACATGTATCAATTTGCACCCTTCCTTCATTAAAGGATTTTCATGACCCTATTGCTATGTTGCATTTAACCACTTTACCTTGCCTCCCAATCAGTCCAAATGTGTCGACCGACCAAGCATGCAATGAAAAGCTAAAGCACTCCAACTATACCTTACGATTTTCGCTTCTCTCATTCTCATCCCATCTCTATACACTATGGTATATATTCAAGAGATTACTCCTATTAGATGCAAATGCATCTTCTACATCAAGAAAACTATCAAAAGTCAATAAGGCTTTGTACGCTCCCATCTCTCGAACTTAGACTCCAAGCGGCCATTCCTTCCTTACTTTTTCTATCAATGTGGTAAAATCTATGCCAGTCATACTCTCCCCAATAATGCTCTTTTGCAGCCAGATTAAATTTTCTTCTGCCACTAAAACTTCTATCTTCTTCGTCCATCCATTCCCATGTGGATCCTGTACTTTTTTTGCCCGCTTTGTACTTTCAACTCCATCTGCTCCCAGTTTAGAGTTTCTTCCACGTTCAACTCCACTATTTTCTACGTATCTCTTGTTATCTTCACCTCGCTTCTTATTATCTTCATCTTGCTTATCTTTGTTCCCCTTCACTTCCACCTTCATCCTATACTTAGCTTCTCCGACAAACATATTCTTACTCCTTAATCGCATGCGATTCATCTCCACTAGTGCCTCCAAAATCCCTCCTTTCGTAGTATACCATATGAATGCAAATAAGTATAGCTTCCCATTCCTCTCCTTGCGTGACAGATATATGTCATTATACTCCTTGTCCATTATTTAAACAAATAGAACAACTCTTTAGGACATCTTCCGATAAATTATCCACAAAAATCGTGAACAATTCACTCTCTACTCATTGGTACTCTTCTTGATTCCAAAGCCTTAGATCCTTTCCATAGTGATGTGGTTGCCTAGTTCTACCCCGCCTTGTGTTTTTCCACCCCTCTCTTTCTCTCTCTCACTCTCATTCTCCTAATCTATAAAAAATATTAAGAACGTATCTACTAGCCGTAAAAAATGAAAAGAAGTAAAAGAATGAGAGATCTTCAATTCAAAATTTTTTTATTAGTGGTTTGCCATTGTTTATTTAATAAGTTGTTGTCGTTCTCTAAGATGCTTGTTCTTTTTTTTCAATAATAATAATAATAATAATAATAATAATAATCAGGAGAGAAATTTTTTCCAAGGTAATCCAAATAAATTTTTGATACCACTACCACCAATTTCTCTCTCTTATCGCCACCTCTTGTTTACGTTTCTTTTCTTCACTTTCCAAGTGACATCCTCGACCCACTTTTTCATTTAAAATCACATATTCACACGCCTCGTGCAACCCCCCAAACTCATTGTGATATGGAAGGTGCGAGTTTTCAATTTGGAATCTAAATTCTTACTAATCTAACTAGTCATCAAAAACTACCTTATGATTATTATGGTGATGGGAGAGAGAAGGAGATGGTGGCGACCACGATAGCACGGTGGTTGTAGTGTTATTAAAGGAAGAGATTGAGGATGATGAAGAAGGAAGGAGTCTAGAAGTAAAGTTTGAAAGGAAAAAATATAGTTAAACCATTTGGATAGAATTCATAAAATTTGAACATATTTTCTGTAAGGCCCACATCGGTTGGAGAGGGGAACGAAGCATGCCTTATAAGGGTGTGGATACCTCTCTCTAGTATGACGCGTTTTGACGAGTGAGTGTGGGGGGCTTTGGCCATCATCCCTATCGTCAAAGGCAAAACCGTGAGGCCTTGTGTGCCAAAGCGGACAATATCGTGCTAGCGGGTGGTCTGGGCTGTTACAAAATATGATTCTTTTTTAAGAGTTTAATTTTAATGTACTAATAGTATAAAAGTTTTGCACAATGGTTTAATCATATTTGTTCTTTTAAATGACCATTCATGTGATCAAGATAAAAGATAGTTATTTTTTTACATGGTGTTATGTGATTAGGCGTGGGTGTGAAACTATTTTACATCGACAATGTATCAAAATTAAATTCTATTTTTAAAATAGTTAAACTTATCAAATTTAATCAAAATATTGTTATCTCATTAACCAAATCATACTATTTTAATATTGTATATACCGTTAGATTTGCTTCATTTGAGAATCCACTAATGAAAATATAACACCCTAACTACCAAAGTTCACGCTTCCGGCTGCGCCACTCTGATAGCTCGGACATTACGACGACACTTATACTATTTAATATTAAAATATGAGCATGTTTAAAACTTTAAACCGCAACACCGCTCCCAAAAACACTTTCATCCGATAACATACATCCATAAGTACTATACAACTTACAAGACTCATAAAGAGTACATCCATATATATATACAAATATATATATAAATAATATTACAAACATAATCCAATACAATCCCTATCCCTCTTACAGATTATATCAAGATAAAGGCGAGGGTACAATAAACCATAATCAACACAATACAAAGCATCTCAACAACAACTAAATGAACTCTTCGTAACTTCTGCGCCCATATCCTGAAAGGGGAAAAATGTAGGGGGTGAGAACATCATCCTCGAAAGGGTTCTCAGTAGAGGGTTTTTGGGAATTACTGTAATAGGATACATGAAGATAACCA
>NC_029786.2:30344323-30346491 GCF_000816755.2 Arachis ipaensis | reverse complement strand
GCCGAACTCAACGCATAAAGTTCATTAAATAAATTAAGCTTGAAAACATAAATATTCTCTTAATAAATCAATTAATACAATTTCTCAAATCCAGCCCTTTTTAAATAACTTTTCAAACACGACTAGGATTTTGCAGAAATTTCGGCAGCACCTCCCCTAAAACTTGGACTTTTGCCACTCGGTTCGGGTCCCAACAAAACCGTTTCTCATTCCTTTTCAACAGCTCAAAACCAGAAACCAATTCAAAGCAAGCTAAATTCCAACAGTCGCCTCAGTGGCATATCTCGAGAAAACCATTTCAAAGTCAACTCAATATCAACCGATTTAACTCATTTTCAAAGCTTTAAAGAATCAGTTCAGCATTAAATAATTTATCAAAACCAAATCAATTAAAGTAACCCAGGCTGAATTTCAAGGGTATTCTATCTTTCGCATCATCAAAAGCTTTCAAATTGAAAACGCTTACCGAATGAAGAAGGAACAGCTAAACCGGAACAGCGGCGGTCTCTGAACCGGTTCAACGGCAGCAGCCCGGCAGCCACCTCAAGCAGTAAGCAGTGACCGGACTCCGGCAATGGCGCCTGGAACCCACATACAGAGACGTTAAAGCTTCCAGAATCTTAAACGAGTGAAGACCGAATCAAAAACCCTTACCGGCAGAGTTTTTCGGCGACGGCAGCGGTAGCCAGAAGCTCCGGCGGTGGTCTCGGAAGTCACAAAACCACTCCTGGCGGCCAGAACCCTTTTCTGACGGCGGCAGTTCCGACTGAGGCGGCGCCGGCAACGCGAACGGCAGCCGGGCACGGTGGCTGAACTCCCAGCACACCTTCAGATCTCTCTCGTCTGCTCTGCTCCCGAACACTCTCTCTCTCTGGCTTTGCCATAGAGGACGGCGACTGACACTGCGGCAAGGTTGACGGCGGCGCAGCTCAGCAACGGCGGTGACAGCAGCGTCGCCCTTCTCCTGCGCGTGCACGCACGCTCCCTCTTCCTCGCGCCGGGCTCCTGCATCGCACCCCTCACGTTCGCAGTTCTGGGTCCGGCGCGGTTCAATGGCGATCGACGGCGACTGGACGCAGCTCCTCCAGCTCGCATCTCCTTTTCTCCCAGCGTCGCCCAGTCTCAGCCTTCCTCCTCCTTCGAGTTCGACGGAAAGGGACCCACGGCGGCATCAAACGGCGGCAGCAAACCCCAGTGCCACCGGCGCAAATCCTTGTCTCATCCTCAGATCTCGCTCCTTTCGTCTCTGCGCGACGCGACGGCCCAGCGGCAGTGAGGCCCGCCGACGCCGTCCTCCTCCTCTCCTCTCCTCTCCTCTCCTTCCCGTTCCTCTTCTCCCACTTTCGGCTCCTCTTTTCTTTCCTTCATGGAAACAGAAGGAAGATGTGTGTCGTGAATGAAAGAAGGAAGGAAAATAGGTCAAGTGTGGCGGCTGGGTTTGGGAGCTGAGTGGGGTTGAGGGAGAACCGGGTCGGGTAATGGGTTACCGGGTTAGGGTTTTCCTTATGTGAAAATTAGGGTTAAGGGCATTATGGTAATTTCACATAAAATTAGGAATAATATGGTAATTGAAATCCAATGTAAATCCAACACTTATTGTATATGGAAAAACACTATTTGTATCAGAATTTTTTTTATTTCAATTTTACCTTTTAATATATTTAATTTGAAATAAAAAAATTTTTGGATAATTTTTAAAAAATATATAAATAAAACCCAACTATAAAATATTTATATCCCAAATCAAGGTAAAAATTTTCAAAGATAATCTCAATTTAAATCAACGCTCTATTTTTACCCTCTTAACCATTCATACCAGACTATACACAATGAAATCAAAATGCTACTAAAATATATGCAAAAGTCTGAATAAAGAATGCATAGAATGGGATATAGAGAAACAAACAAATAAGTAGGAAGAGAAGGCGGCACGTGGACAAACACACAGGGGGAAGAGGATGACATGGCGAACGAATAGAGAAGGGAGGAGGAGGATGCGACAATTGAAGGAGTGTGAGACAGTAAGGTGTTTGTTGGTGTGAGAGGAAGGAAAACGGTAGAAATACAAAGGGCGGAAGTTAAAAAAATAATTTTAATAAAAAATAAAAAATTGACTTATCTAAAAATTAATTCCCTATATTTTTTTCATATGAATACAAAAAGGTCCT
>NC_029786.2:30319173-30344300 GCF_000816755.2 Arachis ipaensis | reverse complement strand
CCGGATGGTTTTCAGATTTTGGACGAAATGAAAAACAAAAAGGAAAAAGGTAACCTGTTACCCGTAACCCAATCAAGGTTAAAAAATCAGAACTGTAATCCCTTTCCTTGAGCATTCACTCACTACTTGGTAGCAGCATCTCCTCACTTGCTCCGTCCAGCCACTGCCATGTCACTGCCACCATCGCAACTGCTCGAATCTGTGTTTCCCACTACAGTCGTCTCTACCACTGCTCAAAGCCGCAGTCCGCACAGTAACTCGTCTCACGTTGTTCCTCCGTTGCACAGCCGCTGTTCTGTTGCATCGGCTTTGTTCCACCGTGCATTGCCCTTCGTTTACTCAGCCGCAACTTCTTTCAACCCACCATCATCTTCGAGTCGTTCTCTTTGTCTGGCCTCCGTCTTTGTCGCGCTTTTGCCCCTTTGCTCAGACTGCTCAGAAGTCAGAACAAAAGTTTAGGATTTTGCTAGTGCTACCCATATTGGTTTCTTCATTTTTTTTGAACTTTTCGTTTTTAGTTCTTTGTTCTTTGGTTTAGGATTTAGCAAATGTTAGTGTTACTCAGATTGAATTATTGAATGATTTTCTCTGCTCACTACTACTGTGATATGCTATACTCTGTTTTGTTGCTTTTTCTGTGCTGCACCAAAATTATGTTGAAAGCCTGAAGCCTTGTGTTAGTCAAAAGTAAACAAATTTTAAAATTCGAGTTTAAGGCTGGTATGGTACCTTCGAATATCATGAAGCTCATCAGGAAGGGTTTATCGACAAGAAAGATAGATTCGATCGGATTAACTTATCAAAGAAAAGTGAAGCAATCAAAATAGCAAAGAGGTTAACAAGTGAAGATAACTGGTAGCAGTTACAGGATCATCTGAAAACACGAGAAAAGTTATCAAAGAATTTTCACACATGGAAAATATGTTGAAGTTTGATTAGTCAAGGACTCTTATAAATAGTTGAATAATGGGAGGAATAAGGGTTGAAATTCGTTTTCAAAAAACACTCTCGTACACTCACATTACAACCGACTTTTTGAGTCTACAAAGAGCTTTCCTTTCTGTAGAATTCATTTCATGTCTTTTACATTTCTTTTAAATTTCTTGTAATCTTTCCCTTTTTGCAAATTTACTTTCTCTTGCAAAGTATTTATTTTCTTCTTTAACATTTCTACATTGTCTTTCGAATTCAAAGTCCTTTGACCTTTGTTGAAGGCATTTTATTGCTTTGATATAATTTTAAGTCATTTATTTTGTTCTGTAATTTTGATTTCAAGTCATTTAAATTCCATTTACATTTTAAATTTTTCCTTTTCTTCTCTATTCGTCCAAAATTAGGATCTTTTGATGCACAATTCAAAAACTGGTACTCATAACAAAATCTTGAGCCCCTTCTTGTTTGTAACTCTCGAGAGGGCAACATATAACTGGCCGTGGGTAAAAACTGGCCTTTTTAAAATCAAACCAACTTTTGAAAGTGATTGCCCTTGGCTTTTATTGATAGTCATGGCATAGGATACCATAATGGAAAATTGTCTTCGTTGGAACCTGAATGGTATTCTGACTTAAGGTCATTCTTGGCATGAACACCTTTTGACCAAAATTTCTCCCTGTTATGCTCATTGCTTTAATGATATGTTTTCCAAGTTTAGTGATTACTAAGCGTGTTCCATTACATAGCCCGATAGAATGATCAATGTTCCTCAATAGCATTATAGGTGTCCCAACCTTCATAGTTAACTCATGATTTGGTACTCCAGAATACTTGATTGTGTTTAGGAATTCAGGAGCATGTATATATGCTAGCAAGTCATTATTGGCTTCTGTTGGACATGCTTTGTAGAGCTACAATATGTTATAGTTTCAGCTGGGTTCAAGCACATCATGTATTGGTTTATGTCATCCACAATTTGCAAGGTTGGTGCAAGTATGGCTCAATCCTCTACTCTATATTCACCATTTGTTTCTCTAAACATTTCCAGGTAAATAGCTTTACAAATAGCTACAATAGGATCATCGCAATCATTAATTATGATGTCATCTGGGATTTTTACACTATCAATTCGATAATTAGATATTCCACATCTTCCATCGCCAATATCCAATATCCAATCTGCAAACTGCTTTAACTCATGAGATGTTGTATGGCTCCCGTCTGCTTGTAGATGCATATTTTTTGTTAAAGATAAAATCTTGCAGCTGTTCCATATATCCGAAGAATTTATCATTGCATTGACAATTTCTTGTCTGGTAACTTTCGGTATCACATGTAGTATTTGACGAAAGTCACCTCCGAAGACAATTGTCTTCCCTTCAAATGGCTAGTTGAGGCTGTTAGAATTCTCGAATCGTAAGATATCTCGCATAGTCCTATCAAGAGCTTCAATACAGTACTTGTTTACCATTGGTGCTTCATCCCAAATAATAAGTTTACTTTTAATTAATAATTCAGCCAGATGACTACCTTGCTTTATGTTGCATGTGGAGTACTCATCTAAGTTAAGTGGAATTGCAAACCGTGAGTGTGTTGTCTTTCTACCCGGTAATAATAGAGATGCTCTTCCATTTTATGCAACAGTCAGTGAAATTTTTCCTTTAGATCTCAATGCGGAAGCCAAAGTCTTCCAAATAAATATTTTTCCTGTTCCACCATATCCATAAAGGAAGAATACTCCCCCTGATAAGAACAATACCGTCGGCTAAGAATTTCTTCTCGGTTAGAGGAAATAAGTTCGTTGCAAGTATAGTTCCCAACCGACAAGCAATGCTCAATCAAAGTTTTAATGTTGGTTGTCACTAGTTCAACCCCAATAAAATAACCGAGAGTATTAATCCCGGGTCGTTCTCCCTAGGAATTACAATGAAGTGCTTTATTATTGGCTATGAAGGGATGTTTTGGGGTTTTTATAATAAGGAACAAGAAATGTAAATAACAAGAATTAATAAAAGAAAGGAAGAACTCTTGGCTAGACATAGGTAATTGAGATCACCATCCTTGTCTACAAACTATGTATTGACAATTATGACGGACCAACCCATTAAGTCTACTTCTATGCTTGAAGTAAGTACAATATCTACCTCAAATCATTAAGTACGTCAAATAGGCTTGATCAACATCAATCCATAAGTCCTAACCTAGCTACTAATTGACTTAGTAGTAGGCTAGAGTCAATGGTTATCAAATTGACCACATAGGGTTCTCGAATCACCAATTCAATGAGACCCAATGACTTAAGGTCACTCAATCCCCTTAGCCTAGGCCAAGAGTATAGAAAACTACTCTAAAACTAGTGAAAACATTTTAACAAATACCTAGAGTACAATAAAAGTAAACATCACACATATAATAAAACCCATAACTAACATGAACAAGAAATCAACAATAACAATGAAGATAAATATAAAAGAGACATGGAAACATAAAATTGCATTAAAGAAAAATGGAATTCAACAAGAGTGCATGAACATAAAAACAACAAAATAAGGGAAATACAAGTAAAACTAGAAGAGCAAAGATGTGACAACAAGAAATTAAAAGGGAAAACTAAATCAAAACAAGAATTAAAAGTTGGATCTAAGAAAATTTGACCTAAACTACCTTAAATTCTAGAGAGAAGGGAGAGCTTCTCTCTCTAGAATTCTACCTACAACATGATGGAAAATACCCTATGGTTCTCCCCCCTTATTCCCTTGCCATCCTTAGGTTCAAAAGCATCAGAAATGAGTTAGATTTCGGCCTCCTTGAGCTCAGAAATTGCCCCCAGTATTTTGCCTTTAAGTGAGTCACGTGACCAACATCATGTGTGCGCGTAGATGACGCGTACGCGTCGCTTGATGATTCTCTGGTCACGCGTGCACGTGAGTGATGCGTACGCGTCGCTGGCAAATCTTCTTCTCACGCGTATGCGTGGGTGATGCGTGCGCGTGGCTTTCAGTTCAGAAAATCCTCATTTCTTCATGAATTCTCCATTTTTGCATACTTTTTCTTCATTCCTTCAACCCTATCTTTGCCTTCTAATCCTGAAATCACTTAACAAACATATCAATGCATCGAATGGAATCAAAGTGAATTAAAATTAGCAATTTAAAGGCCTAAAAAGCATGTTTTTACTCTTAAGCACAAATTAGGAGAAATTCACAAAACCATGCTATTTCATTGAATAAATGTGAGAAAAGTTGATAAAATTCCCTAAATTCAACACAAGATAAACCACAAAATTGGGGTTTATCACCCTCTCCTTCCTACTCTGAACAGCCAACATGATTTCTTTGTACACCACTTTCTACTCATTTGTCAATTGTTGTAAGTAGCATGTTCTTCTGCTAATCTTCGGCTATCATATCAAAGCTCATCACATATCAACCGATTAGTCCCACTTGTCATCAACTGCAATGAACATGTGTCCATGTTTGGGAAAAGCATTGTTGGGAAATCCTTGTGGCTCCTGTTATAACTATTCATTATGTTATCAACATCTATCAGAGTTAATTCCTTTAACTCTTCATCTCCTAGGTGTAAATCTATACCAAAAAACAAAAGCCAAACCATTCATTATAATAAAGTGTTCTTATAATCCGTGTATAATAGGAATAATTTATTAAGATATGCTAAAATTATATAATCTTGTTACTCTAAAGTAACTTCATGCACATATGTACACGACATTTGAAATTTCTATGTAAAAACCAAGTCTGATTTAATTCTTTAGAGATTGTATCAAATAAATATCAACTCATTTTTTTAATATTAATAATTGTATCACAAAACTATATAAATAACTTAAACATGGTGCTTACATGGGTTGTTGAATAGGGTTCTTTGACGATGTAGTATGTCATCGGATAACAAACTCCATGTGTTTTCCCATACATGTTCAGGCCTCTCAATTGAATTTGAAAACAAAAGTGTCGCAAAGAGTTTACGCAAAAACATTCCTGAACCCCAATGACTTGCTTCCTCTATTGCATCGATATATTCTCTATCATCATCTAGAAGACCTCTTGCATAGCATGCATCTCTAAAGGTTGGGTACAAAATTCCATCAACAGTCCTGATATCTTCATAGCATGTAGGTCCTTTGGCAAAGTTAAGTAGTAGCTTTAGATAGTATACTTTCCCAAATCTAGGAGGTACAAAGAAAATTCTGCCAATAACCAAATGCAATTTAAGCGGAGACTATTCCCTTTCTTTAGCCTTCCAAACAAACTTTGTAGGAAATTCAACATAGGTAACAGATCTCGCTGCCCGATATTGTTTATTTGCCTCAAACCATCCCAAAAATAAAGATTCTTTTATTGAGGCTTCTCTAACAACATCGACTATGTTTTTGTGGTCTTTGAAAATAATGTTTTGCTCATCTCCAAGTGGAAACCCAACCTTACAACAGAGGGATCTTTGTAATGGAGATTGTATCCAAAAATCCTCCTGGCTGCTTCACATGGAGATATGTATCTACAATCATAATACATGCTAACTTCATCAATTTTGTCATCTTCAGGATCTTCAGTAGCACTCCTATAAAAAGAAGCTGTTACACGGTCATTTCCTTTGTTCACATACTTAAATAAGTACTTAATTGACCTTGACTGATTACACCACTCCACATTAATTTGTGCTCCATATTTCAATAATAATGATCGATTGTGTGGTACGACATATTGGTTGTCAAGATCAACACCAGACTTTTTTATTGTTTTGTCATCATCTCTTTGTCTATATATTGGATACCCATCATCATCGATTGTTGTGGTGTCAACAAATCTTTTAAGAAAGTGGCATATGCATTTGTCATTCTCCATGCATGGAGACTCTTTTCTAAATGTACCACATGGACCATGCATCATGTGTTTTTCAACCGCTTCGTAATATTCAGGATCTTGGTGCTTGTTCGGTATCTCAGCAAAAATAATTTTGTCTACGTCATCTCGAGTTGGATATTTATCATCCTGATGAAGGAAAATGAGTATATGGGCATGTGGGAGCCCATGTTTTTGAAATTCAATGGTATAAACAACTGGAAAAAAAATACATAATTTGGCATTAGTAATCTACAGATTCTAATAAAAAGAATTCATATTTCATATGGTGCAGATAAATTTTCTACCTTATTGAATTTAAAGAAATCTCTCCCATAGTAACCGCATTAACTTGTAAAGTAAGAAGTGTGTTTTATAATTATTTAACATCCTTTTCCACCATTATATTTTTATTTCTATTTGAGACAGCTTAAAATTGACATTATAATTTTGAGAAATAATAAATTTATTAATGACAACTATTGTGAACTAATAATCTAAATTATAAGACAAAACATTCCCTTTTATGCTTCATGCAATCTTTTTTCATGGAGGTCCTGAAACATTATTAAATAGGATGCTCTATAAATATTTTCTTATATTAATGGCTTGAGAATATAGAAGATGAGTTATAATTGATAACCTGCACAAACTCTACCGAATATCTCGTTTGTTTTTATATCTTTTATTAAATGATCTAGTTTCACTTTGAAAGCCCTGCAAATCATGTCTGGGTGGTCTTCTGCATTTAGTTCTCTATTTTTTAGGAAGTCTTCCAGCTCAAGCCACTTAGGATTGCATGTGAATGTAATGAAAAGATCGGGATAACCAACCACTTTACATATAGCCATAGCATCTTGGTAGTTCTGGATCATATAGCTTGGTCCTCCAGTAAATGATGAGGGTAAAATAATTCTTTTACCACAGGATGACGGTCTAGTTTCTCTGCTTAAGACTGCTTCTTTAATTCCCTTGCACATCTCACATCTGAACTTCTCTTAATCAAGATGTATATAATTTAACCTTGCTGACTCAATCATAGAGTAACCATCAACCAGAAACTATTGGAACAATCTTCTTGCATATAATAATGGGGATCCATCAGCCAATCTCTCTTGTATTTGAAAGCAAAGAATTCCTTCATAGATAGCTCTTGTCTCCCTTTTTCTTCATTGGCATTACTTTTATTGAGGGATATTTCTTCTTCGTATCCATCCTCTCCATAGGGAAACAATAACGGATATTGTAAGCCTAAATATGCAGGATTAAGTTGAGTAATTCGTTGCAATTTATGACTTTGTGTCTCTACCACGATATTCCTGTCAGTTCTGTTTATATCAAAATCACCCACAATCAAAGTTGCCAACTCGTTGGTTGATGGTAAATTATATTTGCTACCATCCTTGCCTCTCTTGCCCAATATATAAAATCCGGTCAAATCGTAATTAATTAAATAATAAATTAAATAGGAGAGAATATTGTTAGAAAATTTAGCCATCGGAATTTGATAATTTAAATATGATATTTGGACTCAGTAAATTTTTCTGAGTCGGAAAACATAGTTTTCTGCGTAAAAACGCGCACTGGAATTTTGACCGATAGTACCGACTGAGATCTGTCTGGTACTGCAGCTGAGAAAATTGATTATAAGTAAATAAGGTTAAGAAGTTAGGATTTATAATTAGGGAAGGTAGAAATATTTAAAATACTATTTAAAACTCTAATCTTAAAGGTTTTTGCCCAAAGTTAGGCCAACGGACTAAAACAAGTGAACCGGGCCCAAGTGAGCCCAAGACTTAACATATATAAACATTAGTTATGAGCATTTAAGCTCATTTACCCTAAAAAAAAGGGTGTGGGGCGGATAGAGAGAAGAGAGAAAGAAAGCCTAGCTTTCCAAACTTCAAATCACCATAACTTTCTCTCCGGAACTCCGATTGACGAGCCGTTTGCAGTCACGCGTCGCTCTTCTTATCCTCTACAATTTTATCAAAGTTTTGTGGTGATTATTCTATTGTCCTCTTCCCAGTATTCATTTTTCCCCTTAAATTCGAGTTTGGTTATGGGTGTTTAGTAATTTTATAATTTTGGTTGTTTAGGAGTACTCTAGTATGAGCCATGGGTGATATTCATCACAAACTTCAATAGGTTAAGGTAAAAAACCCTCCAACCCTTGTGATTTATCACTTTCATGAACCATAGGTTGATAGTAAGTGTGAAATTGGTTATGTTAGAGTATTGGTTGATTTTGGTGCACAATTGGGATGCTGGTTTTGCTTGTAGAGCTTTGGTGAGGCTTGGAGCTAAGGTTGGTGGAGACTTCCAAAGAAGAGCTTCAATTGGTTTGGCTCCAAGATGTACCGTTTAAGTTTCATTTAAGTACCGTATGGTGTGATGAGAATTCCTAGGCTAGATGCCCCTAGGATTAAGTTTGAATTGTGTAAATGGTTGGTACTAATATGTATAGTTGATATGTAATGTAAATTAATGATTGGGTTGAGAATTCTGTGAATTTGTATGTTTGTTATGTTGAGAATTTGATGAATTGGAAAATGAATATTGATTTGTGGAATATGCATTTAAATTGTGAATTGGGCGGAGGCCGAAAAGAGGTAAGAAAAGTAAGTGATGTATGTATTGTGTGATGTCATATGAGGTTAAATGGATATTGAATGTTGAGTGTGTGAATAAATGGGAGAAGTGTGGAATAATAAGAAATTAGGAATTTGGGAGTGGAAGGTGACGAAGTTGAATTGAATTGTGTAGATGAGGTAGCTTTGGTATTGGTTGAGTGTAATTATGTGAATGTGGTTGGGTTGTGGTCATTTGGATGGGTGAAAATGAATCTGGCTTGTGAACATTGGAAAAATTGGTCATTTCTGTTTTTGGGTAAAAACTTATTTTTGACCAACTTCGGCGGTCTGTAACTAGGTCCTCGGAGTTAGGAATTCTTCAAAACTGGATTTTTATGAAAGTTTATTCAACGATCTTTCCAACGGTTCAGAAATGGTTGAAAAAGGAATTTTGTAGAAGAAGTTATGTGTGGCGAAAGTTTGAGGTTAAAAATGAAATTCTGTAGCTTTTTCAGACTAAGTAAAATTTTTAAGAAAACGTACTTCGACGCGCATGCATGGCCGACTAAATAATACACCAGTCATCTGTATGACTTCAATAATACACCAGCCTTTAAATAATCGATGACAACATAGCTAGAAGATAAATCATACTGACGACTGCCAGATTACTACATTCATGGTACTAAACCCTATAAATAGTAATTGGCTTTCACTGAATTAAATACAACAATTAGAAACAACATAAGAGAAAAGACATTTAGTGAATGTTAAAGACTCATAATTCAGGTAGGACACTAAATGACTACTTAACAAATATTTAAAGCACATACACAACTCCTCATCTAGCACATTAGTGATACTTCTAGACCATGTAAAGTCCCTATGAGTGGAGAGTAATTGTTTTCACAAAAAAAGACTCATTCCAAGTGCGATGCATCAAATGTTCTGTCTTAAAAGTATTGAACTTATTCTTTGATGAAAGAAGTTCAGTTTTCTCTCTGTCATTAGCTCCACCATGATTGTTCCTAGACTCCAAAAGTGAACTAATATCTTTACCAACAAACAAAGTAGGATTGTAAGGAATCCGCAAGCCAGAAATCTTTAACATCTTTTCCCAAATCAGCTGATCTTGACCATCACGAATAATTTTCCACAAATTAATTTAGATGTTCCATTCTACATATAGTGTGGATATGAACCCAACTCCATCATTGAAGTGTGTTAAGGAGTGGTAAGTTGATTTAACAGCATTTGGGACCTTACCCTCGTAACATACCCTTTGTTCCAAGTTGAAAGTGACGATTAACGATGGCTCAGCATAGGAGGTGCCTTCCAACCCTATCCAATAAACAATCCAATTTTTCATAATGTACTTCGGGCCAACCTTCTATACTTTGCTTTGAGTTGTTCTGAAGTGCTTCCAATTCCTCTTGTATGAATTATAGAGAGTCCAAGACATTTTGGTGTTAGAATAGTGCCTTTTATACACATGCACTATCCTATACTCAATGGTATTCTCCAAATAACCAAAAGCATAGATAGAAACAGCATACCGTGAATGCTTTCTTGCCTTATCAGATGCAAAAGCTAACATTCGGGTTAAAAGATTCCAAATAAGAAGTCAAGAGATAAGGCCATCTTAAGAGTGCCTTAGACAGAGATTCCCATGATCAGAACCTATAAGAGCATAATAGCCAAAGTTGTTTATGGCCACTGGTATATTCAAATCAAGATGCTGGCCAGTTTGAGCATCAACCCTCTCAAACCATTGGGAGTTTTCATTAGCTAGATAGTATCCAATACCAATAATGACACTGCTCTCTGTTTTTGTTTTGCTTGTAATATTCCTTCACAAAGGATGGTGTCGACAACGTATATCTCCATGACTTGTTTGTACTCTTACATCTCCCAACTGTCTTGGAATCTGCCTTAGCAAATATTTTTCAGACTAATTAATCACCTAGATGAGGCATGCAAACTCTCTTTGGTAGGGTGTGACTCATTTTTGAGATACAACCGAATAATGTTTGTGCAAAGTTGGTTAAGTGAGAAGATGTTGGTTTGTGTTTTGAGTTTGCCACAAAATAAAAAGGTGGGTCTTATAGTGGTGTTCTCGTAAAATATAAAGGTGGTTGAATAAAAAAATTAAGGTAATTCAAGTTTTAGTATTCAACTTGGTAGTAGTGAGATGCCTTTTACTACTTATGTGATTTTTAAAAAGTTCCATTACATTCCAGAAAAAATATTTTAGACAGTTTAAATAACTTAATGAATAATTTTCTTATCTCTTAACATGTAAGTCCATAACCCATTAAAGTTGTGATGTTGAGACACGTACAAATACTCAATAAACTTTTTTTTTTATGCAAGTTGGTTACATATATTGAAAATTATTTAAATTGGTTTATTAATTATTGCTCATTTTATAATTTTCTCTTTTCTTAGTTATGGAGTGCAATAGTGTGTATTAATTTATATTGAATGTGGGTGAAATATAACAATAATTTAGTCATAAATAAAATAAGGGGGATGAACTAATTCAAGGTATTTGAAAAGAGATTGAAGTTCCTTTAATGTATTGATTTAACATTAACAATCTTAATGTCAAGAAAGGTTATCATATAAGCTGTTGTCTAGTTTACTTTATCTGGTTGCTCCAAATTATCATAACTCGTTTAAATTACTTTACCCGAATGCTTAGAATTAAGAAGCATTTGAGACTAAGGTATTTTAGTTGGATGCCACTTTGTTTGCATTGAAGTAGTTCAACATATACGTTATAATTTTATTTGGATTCATACATTATATAATTTAAGTGTATTGATACCTAAACTGGGGTGACACTTGTCACTCATACATTATACATGATACTCCAGTTGTCATCAATTTGTAAATATGTATAAAGTATGTAACAATTGTCATCCAAATTGAATTTCATTTAAAATTCAATTTATTCATCATTACATCTATTATATAGCCAGTGCTGATAATTGTGCATATCATTCTTATGACCATAAAGATCATTTGATCATTCCAAAATATTTGTATTATTTAGAAGATAATAAGTTACACGCCTTAGTCGTGACTAATTATGTATTGAACATATGTATCGCTTATAACTTGATTTGATTGCATTTAGCTTGCTTTAAATTGGAGAAAATTTCACTCCCCTCACCTGAGAGATACTAAAATGACACTCTCCTCTCCTCTATTTGTAAAATGTACATTCTTTTCCCTTATAACTTTTAAAAAACCTCCTTTTAAATTCATTTTAAATTTTTTGTGTTAATTAATGTTAACTTTATCCATTTTTCAAGAAAAAGGGTATCTTAGAAAAACTTAATTTAATTATTAAAATATTTTAAAAAATATTTTGGTAAAAATACAATTTAATCAATAAAAAATAATTTATTAAAAGGTATTTTAGTAAGCAAAATTTAATGACAACAAAATAAAATTTTTGTAAAAGGATATTTTTGTAAAAAATAATTTATTTTTTCTTGAAAAATGGATAAAGTTAACATTAATTAACACAAAAAGTTTAAAATAGATTAAAGAAGAGGTTTTCTAAAAGTTATAAGGGAGGAAAATATACATTTTATAAATAGAGGAGAGTGTCATTTTAGTATCTCTCAAGAGAGAGAAGTGAAATTTTCTCTTTAAGATGAGGTAAATGTGTATCTTTCATAGTAATTTATACAATAACGTTTTTTGACCCTCCAACACATGGATTTTGTTTATAAATAAAATAATAGACTGCGCTTGCCATACGACCTCTCATATAATACTATGCTTGTCAGGATTTTTTTCCATATATATAAGGCAATGTAAATTTTTGTGCAATTGGGATTCCATTTAAAATTAAATTCACTCCCACCAAAGGTTTGTCTGAGGTATTTAAAATCCAATAGAAAATTAAATCTCATATTAGTTAATAGTTATTGAGAGCATGGAAAATAATTATTATTTGTGGATAAAATAATTTAAATAAGTCATTAAATTTATTTCTTTTTAATTCTTATTGGTAGGTTGTAAAATGCTTATTTAAATACTACTTTGGTTTTATAAATTAGTTATTTGTATTTTTTTATTCTTATTGGTAGGTTGTTGAATGGTTATTTGAAAAGTATGTTGGTTTTATTCATTTTGTTTCTCTATTTGGGTGATCTTTTTTTTTTTGCAGTTGTTTTAATTATGGTTCTTATTAAGGGGTTCAATACTCTGTATTATGTTTCAAGAAATTTTTTGCTAGTAATGCAAAATGTCTTTCTTGCTTTCCCTATGAATGCACACAGTTTCTATTCTAAGGTAAATAAGAGTAGGGGTCATAGAAGTCGATGAAAATGAACATATCAATGGCTTAAAAAATTCTTAATTTTGTATCATGCGATGTGACTACTGAAATAATCTACTTGTTTTCCTTCTCATTGATTAGCGAATATAGGAGACATGGGTCCTATTAGGTAACAGTTTAGGTCAACTAATATATTTAGAGATGGTCTTATTTAACTTTTTGATCTCTAGTGTTGGGTAATGGGATAATACAATGGACACTAACCTTGTTATTATATAATGGCACAGCCTCAACTTCAAAAAGAAAAAAGTGTTGTAGTGTATGGCCCTTAATAATATATTTTATAGGATTGAACTACTTATTGTGTTTATGGATAGATATATAACATTATTGACCATTAGTACAGATTTCACATAACTTCAAAATGAAACTGGCATGACCAGTAGACTTGAAGCATGTTAAATTGATCTTATGTCCTGCCTAAAACCTTTCAATTTTTGTCGTTAGCTTAAGATTTGGATTATTTATTGTGCCCTTTAAAAAAGCTCTTTTTGAGAATGATATTACGAATTTCTGTTACTCATAAAGATAAGCTATGTTCATTAATCATTTTATGTTAAAAATGGCTTTTCTAGTTATTAGATAATATTATTATTATTAAGTAGTTTTAGAATTACTTGTAATTGAACAAATAACCATCTTAAAAAAGAAAACACTATTATTAAGAACATAATTATCTTTTGTCCATGAAAAAGATAAGTGCAAAAGTTATATAACATTATTGACCATTAGTCAATAAAAATAAGTACAAAAAATAATCGGTTATAAGGTAATATTATTAGTAAGGAGTTTTAAAACTACATGTAAATGAACAAATAACCGTCTTAAAGAATCTTGGTTTTGTATAATAAAACATTATTATCCATCTCATTGATTACCTAATATAGGAGATATAGCTCCTATTAGTTAATGTTTTAGGTCAACTAATATAATTAGAGATGGTGTTATTTAACTATTTATACTCTAACATTGAGTAGTGAGATTATATAATGTGGACAATAATCTTGTATTGTTTTATTATATAATGGCACATCCTAAACTATGAAACTTTATTTGTACGATCCAAAAAGATTTTCTATTTAGGGTTAGATACATATCACTAGTAACTTTTAGTCTATATCCCTATACAACTTGAAGATGAAAATGACATATTAACTAATACAATGAATACATTTTTAATTAGTAATATATCTTGCCCAAAATCTTTCACTTTCCATTGTTAGCTTAAGATTTTGGTTGTTTAATGTGTCCTCAGAAAAGCTCTTTTTTAACAATTTGTCAGTGATAAATATCCACAACATTCATCAGTTTGGTAAATTAAAATGGGTTCCATATTATAAGGAAACACTATTGTTAAGAAAGTGATTATCTTTTGTAACTAATAAAGATAAGTTCATAAAATTGAAACAGTATTATTACTGTTTTAAAAAAGTTTGGTTTTTCAATTTTTTTTTTAGATTTCATTAAAATTAAACTTGTTGTTTTAACTAAGGGAGAAACTGTGTGTGTGGGTTCAATTTGACTTGTGACTTGAAAAATTTTGAGAGGGTGGGGGTACATGTCCAACGTGGACTTAATCAATATTATAAACTATAAATAACAATAAAAATTGATTCTTGACTAATGTCTAATCTCTTTCTCTTATACTTTTCATTGTGAGCTTAAAATTTGAGTTGTTTAAATAATGCAAAAAAGTGTGGTTACAGATTGGTTGATATAAATTATTTCTTTACTTTGACGTAAAAGCTTATCTCATCGATTTAGCGTGTGAAAATGCCTTTCCTTCATGACGGAAACAATTAATATGTGAAAGTGATTATTTTTTAATTTTAAATCATACATTGAAATCTGAATCCATATCAGTAGTCACTTTAATTTGTTTGATGAGACAAAATCCTAATAGGAGCATAAAGCACTTACCATATTTTAAAAATAAAATTTGTCAAACAAAAAGGTGATTCAAGTTGGGTTTATATAGATAAACAAATGTAATATATCTATAGAGTATTTTTGTTTAATTTTATTATATTTTAAAGAGTAAGTCATGGTTCTCATTGCATGATATGTCTTGGCCACAACAGTTGAAAATTTATTTTGATGTAAAGTACTTGTTTATTTCTTTTTACTATTAGCAATGAGAACCTTGATCAATTTTAAACTTCATAAATTTTTTTAAGAATTATGTTCCATTTTCTTTATCTAGCTGAATTTCATATATGTGCTTCCTATTGAGTTTATTTGTACAAATATCATAATTTAATTAGTATAAAACCATCATTTCTCTCCTAATGACGTTATTTAACACTTTATACTCCGAACTATTTAGATACGTCTGCCAGTATTAAAATACTCAACTTTTTATGTATAAGAAAAATAATTGAAATTCTCATGTCTCCCACACATGTAGATATAATGTGATAACTTTTTGGCATGCTATCATATTAATTTATCCTAAACTTTAATTTATGTTCCATCTAATGTCTCATACTTGGCAAAACCATTTAAACACACATGTTCCTTATACTTATTATACGAAATTTTTTAAGATCCTGTAATTGTATATTCTTTATACAACATAGATCTAACTTTAGTAAATTTCATTGTTCATGATATATTCTTTGTCCAAATGAATTCTAAGGTTCAATTATTGATGATGATAATATTGATATCATTATATAGTTATGCTAAATTGTTGTAGTTACATTGGATATACATAAACTGTTTAACTCTAGATATGTTAATGCAAATCATGACCACACTTCTCTAATTATGCTAAAAGTCTGTCTTCCGTAAAAGTCCAAGGATTTCACTTTAGTGCAATACAAAACATTGTCATGACATTACAAACTTAAACATTGCATAAAATATAGCCAATAAATTGTGTACTTTCACAATGTAGTAGTGAGTAGTTAATGTAGAACATGTTCTTAGGTTCTCAAATATTATAAAACAAAAGACATACAAAATATTTTATAGCATTGTCCAACATCCCAGCTTATGACTCAATGCTCCACTTGAGCCATATTTGCCTTGATCCTCTTTACACCCTTCCTGCCACCTCTATTAGTTGACAGTTGTCCTTCATCCTCATTCTCATTCATACCTTCAATCTTTAAAAGGCTGGTAGTTTTCTTACCAGGGGTTTTGCATTTGAGGGTTGATATATACTCCTTCATGCCATCCTACATAGAAAGATATCTCGATACATACCATGATGTTTTCAAAATAGGAATCTCGCAAAATCTTGATAGATATAAGGATAATTAGTTTGCTTTTTAAACCTTAAACATACCTTTACTTACCAGTGTAAATTGAGGATTAGTATCAGACTTAATATTAACAATATTTTCTGACATGTCCAAGGAGTTTCTACCCCAAATTTCCTATTTTGAAAAAAAAAACATTACTCTATATAGGTATTATAGTTAACAACCCACATTGAACAATTCATTCTACTTGACACTTTCAATATAAGTTATAAATGTACAGTAACAAATGTAGATGTATTCTCAGCAATCTCTTTAGGCATATTCTTCCCAATGATATCCTCATCATCACAAATTTTTATAACAGTATATATTTGCTCAAAACCCTTGATATTGGCAAACTTCACATTAATCTTGAATAGAACTTTCCTATCCATCATGTTATCAAAGGTGGGTGGATAAGCATTGTCACTTATAACCTACAAGTTATGACATGACTCTATAAAACTAACATGGAAACTATAGGTTATATGATGATATGAGGATGAAATGCCACTTTCTAAACACTATAAAGCCTTTGAGTGTACTGACATCATCCTCCATTACTTGTTTAACTCTCTTTTTGCAAAGTTGAGTTGTTTCCTTATCCCAAAGCAAGAGGGTGATGCTCCCAGTTTCATTGTGGACCATGACCTATACCTTGAACCTAATATTACATATTAAGGAATAATATCATTTGAGAATCTAAACACGTTTATAGTTTAAGATAATGATATAATTTTACTGATGAAAATAAATTTATCTACACCTCAAAGATGCACAACCATGAGTGTGTCCACACTTGGTACATTCATATCTATTTCCAATAGGAGTATCAACTTTTTTTTGGACACTTCCTGCATGATTTGTAAAACCAATCATCCTTGCCAACATTTAAAGATACAATGCTTGCTGTAAGACCCAAGATTTTTGAAAAGTCTTATTATGATCAAGTCTCAAATCCTACAGTTATTTATAACTTTAATTTCAGAAATTATTTTATTAAAGATAATTAAGGCAAGTTTTGATTTATTGGATTTGAGACGAGATATGATCTTTATCCAATTTTATAATTATTGGAATATTTTCTATATTTAAATTATAAAGTTGCGAGTTATGAAATAATAAGGAATTTATATGATTTGGATTAGGTAAGTAATATTTTAAATATTACTATTGCTATTTTGGAAAAATGAAGAAATTAAGTATATTATTTCTAATTATTTGATTTGGGCATTTTATTGAAAGTAATTTGTAAAAATAGAGGAACAAATAGTATTTTTATACATTATTATTGTTGGACTAGAATTTATTTCTAATTACTATATTATCTCTAATTTCATTTGAAATTACCATTTTACCCCTAACCTTAATTTTTGAAAATGAAACCCTAACCCTAAAAACCATAACCCGACCCGTTTTCCCCCAAGACCCAGCCGTAACACCCACAATGTTTCCCTCACCCAGCAGCAGTAGCAAGCGCAGCTTGCTTTCCTTCTTGAACAAAAGAAAAGAAAAAGAAAGGGGAGGCTGAGTCGGGAAAGGGCAGAAGAGAGGGAGAGGGGGACTAAGCTGCGGTGAAGAGGGGAAGGAGGAGCGTCGCCGCCAGTCACCGTCGCAAGGCTCTGCTGCATCCTCACCGCGCTTAGGTGTTGTCGAAGCCACACCTGCTGCCGCTGCTACTAGGGTCTGCCGCCGTCCTGTCCCTGGAGCCTGAGCCGCGCATCTGTCACCGAACCAGAGGAGCTCATCCTTGCTGAGTCGCCGCCATCTTGCCTCTGCCGGCGAGCACAAAGAGAGAGGGAGACGGGAGTTTGCACAGCAGTGAGAGGGAGAGCGCGACAGGGGAGACCATCGCCGCCTGGGTCGCCGTCGCCGGGCCTCCTTGCCGTCGCCAGTTCTGCTTGCTCTGTCGCCAGAAAACTCGTCGCTGTGGGGGTTTCACTGCCGCCGTCCTTGTTGTGGCTGGTGTCGTCACCGCGGAAGCCACCTGCGTCACCGCTGGAGGAAGGGAGATCCGCGCCGTTGCTGCGGTTTATGCCGCCGGAATTGCTCTGCCGCTGCCAAAATTTCTGGTCGCTGCCGTTCTGGGGAGCTTGCCCTGTTTCTAGTTCTTAGTTCGCCAATTCAATTTGTTTGAAGCTGTCACTGAAACTATTATGTTTAATAAAGGGGCTGTCATATGTTACGTTGTCACTGCCGGAGGACCTGCGGCTCTGCATTTCCGACCGCCGGTGGTGGCACGGGTGTTGCTGGAAACACCATCGGAACTGTCGCTACTCGGTGTAGTTGTTCTTCCCTTGTTGCGGTAAGCAGGCTCATTTCGAAAAGCCCTTTTTAGTCAGTATTTTTGTTTCGAAAGCCCTGCATTAGTGTTCAATTCCGTGTAATAAAGTGTTTATGATGCTGACGGTTCTAGGGATTAGAATCCGAGTTTACTTGTGGCGTTGAGGTTGTTTCTTCTATTGAGGAAAACAAGCGGAGCTGAGGATTTGGTTGCCGTCAGTTCGGGTTGAGGCGGAAATGGACTTGATGAGGCGTTTGGATTATGGAATTGCGTTTTGAGGTAGGGGCGCTTTCCAAAAACTATAGTTTATTATTGGAGTTATTACATATGGGTACTGATGTGAGATATTGTGTATTTGGTGATTGTATCTGCCTTATGTATCAATTGATTGACTCGAATGACTATGAATGTTGGTTTGGCTGAATTGTTGTGTGGCTCGTAAAATGTAATGTTTGAAGTTGATTCTTTAAATATTTGAAATGAGTTTAATCCATTGAGGATTGGTTTGAATTGAGTCAATTATTTTGATGATGTGAAAGATAGAATACTCTTGAAATTCAGCCTGGGTTTCTTTAATTGATTTGGTTTTGATAAATGATTTATTGTTGAACCGATTCTTTAGAGCTTTAGAAATGAGTTAGGGACAGGCATGCATCATATGCATTTGTGTGACATTGGTTGGGTGTGCATATTATACTTGGTTTGCCTATGTGATTAATTGCTAACTGTTCTACTTGTAATAATAACTGTTTGTTTGTGCTTGAACTTCCTATTTGTGTTTGCATCTGGGACTCTGTTGGATTGTGGTGATTGGTTGTTGGTTGGATTGTTTGGGCCTAGGGCCGTGGTTGGATTGAGATGGACCGATGGTTGATTTCGGTTTTGTGTTTTTGATTTGGAAAAATATGAAAGGCTATTTTGGTTCCGCATAGATAAACCGTTTTGAAAGGCTTTTGAGTTTTGAGAATTGAACGGTTCTTCTTTCCGAAAAGATTTCCGACTTTACTTTCATTGTAAACCGTTGTTTTTGAAAAGAGGCATAAGACGGTTATGAATCACTGGTGCAGTTATCTTCATGTATCCTATTACAGTAATTCCCAAAAACCTTCTACTGAGAACCCTTTCGAGGATGATGTTCTCACCCCCTACATTTTTCCCCTTTCAGGATATGGGCGCAGAAGTTACGAAGAGCTTATTTAATTGTTGTTATGATGCTCTGTATTGTTTTAGTTATGGTTTGCTGCACCCTCGCCTTTATCTTGATATAATCTGTAAGAGGGATAGGAATTGTATTGGATTATGGTTGTAATATTACTTATATATATGTATGTATATATATGGATGTGCTCTTTCTGAGTTTTGTAAGTTGTATGGTATTTATGGATGTACGTTATCGAACGAAAGTATCTTTGGGAGCGCTACTGCGGTTTAAAGTTTTAAACAGGCTCATATTTTAGTATTAAATAATATAAGTGTCGTCGTAATGTCCGAGCTATCAGAGTCGCGCAGCCGGAAGTGTGAGCTTTGGTAGTTAGGGTGTTACACTTGCACATATCCATATCGGACCTTCCTAGTTTCATTAACAAATAAATTATTATCCATTTAATAAGACCCCAAAAAGTAACTAATATATAAGGGATGAACTGGAAATTATCATATATATTTACCTCTTTAACATTAAGTTCTTGCTCAATAGTCTTCACCAACACAACACCTTGGTTTATCTCATCGGCTCCAGACCATCCCCCTTGAGATGAAACTTGGCTAATCCTTGAGAAACTTGTAGGCACTCTGCTAAGAAATCTACAAAATTCTCAAAATTCTTTTAATATATTTTTCGCCCAATCTTTATATTTTCAATGTATAAAAATGCATTTTGATGTATAATAAGATGATGCTAACCTATTTCGGAATCCAACAACTTCTTTTAAACCATCATTGATGTGCAACTTGGAAACATATAAATGATTCTGGACAGATGTTTTACCTAGTTTTTGTGCATTAATCCATCATAATACTTATGTCAGTAGCGGTTAAAATATCATGAAAACTATAGTGATTTTTTCTCGTTTGAACAGCATGAAGAAGACATACCGTTCCATCTATTGGGTTTAAAATATTAGAGCACTGCAATGAGAGGTTCAACCCTTCTATCGTGAAGATGAGGTAAAAGGTCGTCTACCATTTTACCAAACAGAGCACAACTAATCTTATTGTTTCTGTCAGTTACACGAAAAAAATGTTGCATGAGACAATATGCACTAATTAAAGATTTATACATGTAAAGCCTTTAGTTATAATTAGCACATACTATAAATCTTGTAGGATTATGGCCAATCGTTTAGTCTCCACCCATTTGCTGGTTACCAAATCCCTGGGATCCTCTTTGCCTACAACCTCACCAACTATATCTACATGTCTAGAAATAAAATAAGCTCAGCTTTAGAAAATAAATCCAAGTTAGAGGGTTGGGGGGAAATGTTTATATTAGAAAGCTATGTACACCACCAAAGGATTTCTTACCAATAAGTTCAGAGTCGTCCAACTTATCAGCAGTAAGCAATTCCTTAAATGACTTCAAGCGAAAGGCATCAAGTGGAAAGCTTGGATGTTCAATGTGATGAACCCTGGTCCGGTGTAAGAAAACCAATATATATTTATCCGGAGTTACCTTGGGGTGTGTAGTGTTATCCAAAACAACGAAATTTTTCATCGTGTGCATCTAAAACTCCACTATGACATCCTTCCATTTCTTAACCAATGGTTTCGGTATCAAAGCTTGCAACCTATGAACCTGCCATTCACAATGTACACGTTTAATCACATTAGGTTCTTTACTAATACATAAACACCTTACAAAAATGAAAAAAAAGGATAAAAAAACTCTAAATGTAGACTACTTGCCTTACTATCCTGAAGCACCAACTCCATGCTCATAACCTCCTTGTCATTGAATCTACTTGGAACATCCCAAGCCATAACGACAAAGACCTTGAAGCTCTAATAAAGATTTTTTGCATTCACATCAGCAAGGTAATCAAAGTTCTCAGCCATGATGATACATTTTACAGGGGCGAAACCCTTTTTTTTTTTGGTGATGGATGAATATCTTTTTTTGTTTCTTGGAAGAGAATACAATAATTTACGATGGCAAAGAGAAAAGGATGTTATAAATAAATTGGTTATTGTAATGTATTTTAACTTTTAACAATTGCCGCCTTTTTTTTCCACTATTGTTAAAAAGCATGTGTTTTAAGTTTCACTATTGTTCTAATATATTTTTATAGTTATACTACTTCTCTTGTTATATATATATACCATTTAAATTAATAGTATAAGCTACACACTTGTCAATGAAAGAAAGTTCTACTTGTCATGCACCTAACTATCCACTGCTCTCTTATTATATATAAAATAAGATAAAGTAAATATTAAAAATGCAAAAATGATAGAATTTACTTTTTTACACTTTATTACTTATTTCGTCCTCAAATAGAATGATTTTTTTATAAACGTATCTCGTCCTTAAAAAAGACGAGATAAGTAGGGAACATTGACAAAGTATCCAGTCTGCAGACGAAATAAATCACTGGTCTCATTTTAAACAGATCTTATCCATAGTGAAGACGAAATACTTGTTTAATAATAGTTGTTATATGTGCATACGTAATACATAGGGACAAAAATTTTTAACTATATAAGGAACTCATTCTTGTCATTATAACACGAATTTCATTTCAATTCTCTTTACATATTTTCTGGTAATGTTTAGGATTGAGTATGTTGTTATAAATATTTATGTAAATGGTTGTAATATAAACAATAATAAAAAAATTGTATTTGATTGTCTAGATCTAATGTTGTTTCAAACTTTGGGACTTGGTACTCTGCAAGGTTATTTGAAGAATCTGATATTAATAAAGATAAAAGTTCAAAATTAGAGGGAGATTACTAAAATTAGGTACAAATCCTTTGGTGCATTGGCAATTCGAGGCTTCAAGTTCAAGCTAGGTGATGCAAAATTTATAACCATAAACTAACCGGCAAGTGCACCGGGTCATACCAAGTAGTACCTCATGTGAATGAAGGTCGATCCCATGAGGATTGATGGACTAAGCAATAATGGTTAAGTGATTTACTTAGATAGGCAAGCAGAAAATGATGTTTGAAAGTTCAAAAGTATTAAACAGTAAATTCAAAATATTAGAAGGCAAGCAGTAAATAAGTTGTGAAATATATATGGAGAAACAGTTAAGGCTTCAGAGTTATCTATTTTCCGGATTGACTTTTCTTACTAACTATTTTAATCATGCAAGATTCAATTCATGGCAAACTATATGTGACTAAACTCTAATTCTTTAGACCTTTTTAGTCTCCTCTAACTCTCATCAACAGCTAATTCCATGGTCAATTAATTCCAATTAGAAAGTGAAGTTTAATTCTAGTTATATACCACAGAAATCCTAATTACCCAAATATAAGAGGATTATATGTCACGTATCCCGTTAAGTTCAGATAATTAGAGATTTAGGAGAATATGTTTTCAAGCTGTTGTTCAAGTAAAGAGCTTTTCCAAGTTATACAAGAACTCAATTAGAAAGAGGGTCATACTTCCGTTCCACCCAAATTCATAAAATAAAAAACGAAAACAATTCTTGAATTATATGAATCAATACATGAATTCAAATAGAAAAACAATAGAATCAATCCATACAATAAACAGAGCTTCTAACCTTAATAGTGGAGGTTTAGTTGTTCATGGTTCAGAGTGGAAACTAGGATTCTCTTAAACTATAAATTGGAATGAGGTGGAATAATCCCCGAAGAGAATTTTCTTTTCTCTTTTATATCTAGTCCTAATTAATTTAAAATCTATTTTCTAAAACTAAAATAATATCTTTTCCTATTTTAAAATAAAAATAAAGTTTAAATCAGAATTAATTAAACAATCCGTGCGTCTTCAATTGATGAATGGGGACCACTTGCTACGTAGGAAGGCACGCCTAACTTGGCTTGACATTGCGCCTTACTTAAAGGGTGCAGTGAGGAATGGCTATCCAAGCTCATGTGTTGCGCCTAACTCAAGGATACCTTGCACCTTATTTGAGCTTGGCCGCATGGTTTTGAGTTCACTTGAATGATTCTGTGCCTTACTTGGAGAATTCGTGCACCTTACTTAAGGAGTCACGCCTATGGTTGCGTGTTGTTGTTGTTGTCTTGCGCCTATCTTGAGAAATCTCAAGTTAGGCGCAGCCTTGGCCGAATTGGTGGGAGAGAAGTGTAGACTATTATATATTGTTGGAAAGCTCTAAAAGTTAGCTTTCCAACGCCACTGAAATCACGTCCATTGGACCTCCGTAGCTCGAGTTATTTAGGTTTGAGTGCAGAGAGGTCAGGGTTGACAGCATCATTCGCCTTCTTCTCTTTTTTTTCGGAGACTCCATCAAATCCAGCCAAATACTACCTAAAATAAACAAAATTGCACACGACTCAAAGTAACATCCATAGTGGCTAAAAATAATTAATTCTTGATTAAACTCAACAAATTAAGTGCGAATTCACTAGGAAAAGATAGGAAAGATGCTCACGCATCACGACACCAAACTTGAATTGTTGCTTGTCCTCAAGCAACCAAACTAATATAGGCTTATGATGTGAATTTGTATGAGAATGAGAGTTCGATTAAGCTCATGTCTCTTCTTATAGTGGGGTTTACAACTGCAATCCTGAATAGTTCTGGCATCCCATTCTCCTTTGAATTAGAAGGATGTCATTGTCATTCGGAATTAGAATCCGAATAATATTATGAATTCTCTCATCTTTTGTACTTCAATTTAATCCTTGAACACAACAAATTTCCTTTGATTCTCTTTTCTTTGGTGCTTTGCACCTTGAGCCTAGCCGTGACTTTAAATGTTTTATCTCAAACTTCACTGACACAAAAACACCACAAGCACTTAACTGGGGAACTCTCTTTAAGTTCTGATTTTCCTTTCAGTTACTCCCAGACAGTGGTTCTCAAAGCCTTTGGCATACTCTGTTAAATGCATTTGATCTTGACTCTTAGTGTTCTGTCTCAAGGATTAGTTGACACAATCACACCACAAGCATATGACCAGGGAAACAACTCTTTGAGCTTTTAATCGTGTCTGACCTCCCTAGTTATTGATGCTCAGAGCCTTGGACCTTGCTTTTTTATTTTTTTTCTTTGCTGTTTCTTTTTGCTTCAAGGATTAACTTTCACTAATTTCAGAGAATTCATAATGGTTCTCTAAATTCCTGTTCCTTATACATTAACATACCTTTATTCAAATTCAAATATGCACTGTTCATATCATTCATTCAGAATTACAATTAATACCACCACAATTAAGTAAATAAGACTATTCTTTGTTATAAACTCTATTTCTCATGCAATGCATCTTTTTCTTCTTTTTCTTTTGGATTCAAGCTCAGTGAGCAATACATGAGACACTTTTCAGAATTAAAAACGAATAACAAAATAAAAATAACTAATTTAACTAGAACCTAGGAATTGAAATAACAAAGGATCATGCAGAAACCAAGTAAAATAGCAGAAAATAGGAATATAACATAATAAGAATAGAAGGAAATATAGAATGAAAGGAACTCAACCACTTCAGTTATCCTAGTGGCCGTCTCATTCTTCAGGCTGTGCTCCTCGGTGAAGATGATTCGCCTCCCTTTGGTGCCATTAAAATAAGCAGAAAAGTCACAAGCGAAGCGACAACACCAAGCTTAAAAGTTTGCTTGTCCCCAAGTAAAGAAAATCTAAACACAGGGAGGAACATAAAAAAAACGTATAGAGGAGTAAAACAAAAAATAATGTAAAAAAAGCCTAAAATAATA
>NC_029786.2:30309765-30316183 GCF_000816755.2 Arachis ipaensis | reverse complement strand
GGGGAGGGGGTTACAGGTGTAGAAGGAATGGGGGTTGGTCACGGTTTGGGTTTGGTTGAAGGCTTGGGAAAAGAAAGAAATCCTGGAATTGATTTGATTGGGATTCGGTGCAACGGGAGGGGATAATTGGTGCGCTTAACTTGAGCTTTCCTTGCGCCTTACTTGAGGCATGAAGCCACAGTGTGCACCCAACTTGGACCAATGAACAAGGCCTTGCGCCTAACTTGATTTCACTCCCTTTCAATGCTACGCCTTACTTGGACCCTCCCGAGAGTACAAGCACCCTTTTGCGCCTAACTTGCTCCTCCTTGCGACTAACTTGTTTGGAGTCACAACACCTTATGCCTAACTTGAGATTTCTCAAGTTAGGTGCAGACTCTCCCGAGTAAAATGGTCCTTGATGCGTAGCTTGCGGCGCCTAACTTGAAAATTCTCAAGTTAGGTGCAGGCCCTCCCGTCCGTAACTTTGTTTTAGGAACCTGTTTCTGTTTTTTTTTTGTTATATTCTGCATGATCAAAATACACGTAAAACAAAGGAAAAAAAATAAAAACTCAATGAAATTCAAATAAATAATAAAATCAATGCAACAAAAATTAAACTAAGGATACGAAAACATCGGGTTGCCTCCTGACAAGCACTTCTTTACCGTCACTAGCTTGACGGTCAGCTCCTCTAAGGAGGAGGATAATAGGGGCTCAGTTCTTCACCCCTCACCTTGAAATTCTTTCCTGTGTCTCCATAAAGTATCTCAATATGCTCCAGAGAGAGGATTCTATTTACTGTATAAGTCCATACTGGATTCCTAGTCAACACCACCTTCATTTCTGGGGAGAAATATTTAGTGGGGATCTTTTTGTTTTTCCATCCCCTGGGTATTTTCTTCTTTTTGGGAACCTCCTCCTTGGTGGATGATGCATTCCTGATACCAAAATTAGGTTTGATGTCAGGAGGAATTTTTTTTATTGTCACCAAAGGAGGTTTGAGCTGTAGATTCTACTGTCCGTCATCAGGGGGTTCTTGAAGGTTTGGATCAATAAGCTCAGTCTGCATGCACCTCTCTTCTTCACCTGTTGAATGTATATCTTTGAAGACATGAAAGACCAGTTGCTCAACATGCACTCTAAGCACTAATTCACCTTCTTCCACATCAATTAGAGCTCTTCCTGTGGCTAGGAAAGGCCTTCCTAGGATTATAGATGCATTCTCATCCTCCCCCGTGTCAAGAATCACAAAATCTACTGGGAAGAAGAACTTACCCACTTTGACTAAGATATTCTCCACTAATCCGTATGCAGGCTTTATAGATTTGTTTTCCATCTGTAATGCTATCCTTGTGGGTTGTGCCTCTTGGATTTGTAGCTTCTTCATCACAGACAATGGCATTAAATTGATGCTTGCTCCCAGATCACATAACGCTTTCTCAAAGGTTGTGCTCCCAATGGTGCATGGAATTTGAAAGCTCCCTAGATCCGGCATCTTCCTTGGCAAGTTATTCTGAATGATGGCACTACATTTCTTAGTCAGGACCACTGTCTCTGTAACACCCTGACTACCAAAGACAACGCTTCCGGCTGCGCAACTCTGATAGCTCGGATATTACGACGACACTTATACTAATTAATACTAAAATATGAGCCTGTTTGAAACTTTAAACCGCAATACCGCTCCTAAAAATACTTTTGATATACAACGTACATCCATACAACTTACAGAAACTCATAAAGAGTACATACATACATACATATATATAAATATTATTACAAGAATAATCCAATGCAATTTCCTATCCCTCTTACAGAATATATCAAGATAAAGGTGAGGGTACAATAAACCATAACTAAAATGATACAGGGCAACACAACAACAATTAAATAAGCTCTTCGTAACTTCTGCGCCCATATCCTAAAAGGGAAAAAATGTAGGGGGGTGAGAACATCATCCTCGAAAGGGTTCTCAGTAGAGGGTTTTTGGGAATTACTGTAATAGGATACATGAAGATAACCGCACCAGTGATTCATAACCGTCTTATGCCTCTTTTCAAAAACAACGGTTTACAATGAAAGTAAAGTCGGAAATCTTTTCGGAAAGAAGAACCGTTCAATTCTCAAAACTTAAAAGCCTTTCAAAACGGTTTATCTATGCGGAACCAAAATAGCCTTTCATAATTTTATTCCAAACCAGAAACACAAAACCGAAATCAACCGTCAGTTCATCTCTTTCCAACCACGGCCCTAGGCCCAAACAATCCAACCAACAACCAATCACCACAATCCAACAGAGTCCTAGATGCAAACACAGATAGGAAGTTCAAGCACAAACAAACAGTTATTACAAGTAGAACAGTTAGCAATTAATCACATAGGCAAACCAAGTATAATATGCACACCCAACCAATGTCACACAAATGCATATGATGCATGCCTGTCCCTAGTGGCTGATGATATCATTTGTCGGTTATAGAGCCAACCCGACAAGTCCTGGTAGCTAACCATTGGACTGTCCCTCTGTCGTGCATCCCCAACTCGAGTTATACTCATCATAAACTTGACCATAATCATGATCCATATCCATCACCATCACTGGTGAATATTTATGGGGGCGAGCTCATCCAGGCCTTTCACAGTGTCCGGCCACACTTACGACATTGGGTTAACAGAGCTTCGAGTCTCAACCTGGAGCACATGGTGGCTAGTCATTGCTACTACCCAGGGAAACCCTCATCTCCAATAGTGGAAGTGCAAAAATCACAATTATCAATAATTCAACATATACATGCATTCATTCTCATCCATGGATCAACATCCATCTCAGCCATCCGGCTTACGGTTCAGTCCAGAACCAGCCAATATTCATATCATGCACAGCCAAAAGTTCCTCGGCAGAGTCCCAAGTCCTTAGGGGAGAATAGCATAACTCATTTCGCCAAATTCATTTAAAATCGTTAAAACTTTGGCTTTCCGATTTGAGTGATAAAATAAGATCTAAGCCAAACCGAGTCACGTAATCATTTACTTCCTTCAAAGCCGTTTCCTTTACTTAGGCAAAACCAGCTTTAACCCCCATGACAAATTCTAAAACGTTTCATCTGTTAAAATTGTTTTAGTCTTGCAAGGATTCAGAATTCAAAGAGTACTCAAACCTTTCTCAAAACATTTCAAAATGAAACTTGTCAATAGACACTCAGGTTCTTTCAAAGTCATTGAAACTCCTTTAATTAAAACCCCCAAGTCAAATTCGAACCGGTTGCCAGAAACACAGAGGCGCATCTCTCCTTTCCAACAGCGACACCTGCCGCGGTGGCTGATGCAGCAGCTCAAGACGCAAGCAGCAGCGGCGGAGGATTTCAACGGCAGAGAGAGGCAGTTTCCTCCACTCTCATCCATAGTCAACCACGATGGAGGTGGAAGCTGGCAGTGGCAGCGGTGGTTCCGACGAAGGCGACTCTTCTCTGTTCGTGCTTCCAGTGGCGGCGGGAAGGATGGATTCGGTGGCAGAGAC
The DNA here is from genome assembly GCF_000816755.2 of Arachis ipaensis. Lineage (NCBI taxonomy): Eukaryota > Viridiplantae > Streptophyta > Magnoliopsida > Fabales > Fabaceae > Arachis > Arachis ipaensis. The sequence goes on along the minus strand of NC_029786.2, from coordinate 30,312,684 downwards.
CTGACAAAGCTGGCGGCGACGGGCTCCAACGACGACGGCGAACTCAGTTCCGACGGCGGCATCTCCCTCGCGAGCTCCCACTCTCCCTCCTCGCGTTCACCCACTTCTCGCTCCTCCATTGTCGGGGATGACAGCAGCCACGGGCGGCGAGGCCCACTAACCGCGACGCATCTCCCACTCCTCCGTGTCACTCACCACGCCGGCATAGCACCGTCCCTCTTCTCCGATTCCCCTTCCCCGGTTCCCTCTGATTCCTCAACTTCTCTCTCTGTTCTATCTCATGAATGCCGCTGATTTTGGAAGAGGCAATAGGATTAGGGTTTCGGCGGCTGAGGGATAGGGCATTAGGGTTTATTATTATTTTTTTTACACTTAGGGTTAAGGGCATTTTGGTAATTTCACTTAAAATTGGGAATAATATAGTAATTGAAATCCAAGTTAAATCCAACACTAATTATATATAGAAAATACCATTTGCTCACCAATCTCACAAATTATTTTCAATAAAATGCCCAAATCAAATAATTAGAAATAATATACTTAATTTCTTCATTTTTCTAAAATAGCAATATTAATATTTAAAACATTACTTATCTAATCCAAATCATATAAAATCCTTATTATTTCATAACTATCAACTTTATAATTCAAATATAGAAAATAATCCAATAATTGTGAAATTGGATGATAATCATAACTTATCTCAAATCCAATAAATCAAAACTTGCCTTAATCATCTTTAATAAACTGATTTTTGAAATTAAGGCTATAAATAACTATATGATTTGAGACTTGATCATGATAAGACTTTTTAAAAGTTATGGGTCTTACATCCCACCCACCTTATAAAAATTTTCGTCCTCGAAAATTGATACAAAACGAAAGAAATTTCATAACAGTTCATCCTTGAACACATTTAAGGGAGAAGCAAACGTATCTCAAAATATAAACATATATATGGTTTTCAAATACTTGGATGGTCGTATGCATAAGGATACAAAGGTAGGGGTGTGATTGTAAAGCAAACGTTACAAGATAGGCTCAACGCACAAGGTCATATGATCTCAAAGCTTTACAAAAACTTGAGGTACCAAATAGGATGCAAATCAAGATGGGCGTTCACAAAGCAATGATGACATGGTTCAAACATGTGATAGTAAGGCAAGGCATTGAAGGTTATAAAACATGATGGGGTTAAAACGACGTGCTTAACCTCCACACACTAATCTCATCTCAATCTCCAAGCTTCAACTTTCCAACCCCATTAAGCACTTTACAATCCTCACATCCGATCATAGGCCAGACAACTGCAAGCCCGTTCGCAAGGAACGAAACACCCAAAATTCATAACATTGCACACCTACCGCTTCAACTTCCGTATACACATATCACGTCTTAAAGAACTAACGCATCGCGTTACTACGTCTACAAGTCGCACGTGATATCAAAACAATTCTCGAGTCTACTCAGAAGGATACAAAACTTTAGAAAGGAGAGGCAAATGTCAAGGACCATACTTATAGATTCGAGACAGAGTATCCAATTCCAAATAAACAAGGATGCTCAAGCAATGAAGTTTGCTAGACACAATTCAATTGACAACTTCAAAGATAACCCTTGGATCAAGGAAATTCAATAGGATCAATAGGAAAGAGAATCAGCGCATTAGTTCGGAGCAATTTCAAGCTGAGTCGAAGAAGTAAGAGGTTTAAAGAAAAGAATACAAAAGTGTTCTTGAAATCACCATCTCAGAAGAACATTCAAGAAGTTTAAGATGTACAAAAAGGAGTCAAGCCATACTAGAAAGGATCTTAAATTAAAGTAGTTCAAACAAGATCCACTAGACATGAAACATCAAACAAGTTTTAAATTGATCCAAAAGAATACAAAGTCATAGAAAAGACAACTCAATCATTTGTAATTTCTCAAGGATAAATTTTTTTGACTAAAAACTCTTGTAAAGATAATGAGAGAATAAACGATGCACGAAATTGAAACAAATCAAGCTGACTCACATAAGAGTGAGATTCACACAAGAGGAAAAACCAAGATCAATGGCAATATCCACAAAATGTAAAAGATCAGTTAAAAACAAGGTCATGTCAAAAGAATACAAAGTCATAGAAAAGACAACTCAATCATTTGTAATTTCTCAAGGATAAATTTTTTTGACTAAAAACTCTTGTAAAGATAATGAGAGAATAAACGATGCACGAAATTGAAACAAATCAAGCTGACTCACATAAGAGTGAGATTCACACAAGAGGAAAAACCAAGATCAATGGCAATATCCACAAAATGTAAAAGATCAGTTAAAAACAAGGTCAAACATGACATTCATGGAGATGGAAGATTTAATAGAGAATTTAGTCCGTTCATAGGAAGAAAGCTATGAGTCCAACACTTTCAAAAGAACAACCATGGCACAAACCATATAGCATGCTAAATCAAACTCAATACAAAATAAGTTAGGTAAAGCTTATCAAACGAAACTCAATCGAGACAAAAGTGGTAAATCCTTTCTTTTCAAAATTTTGAAAAAAAATACCCAAATACATAATCAAATGAAGATGTGCATTGGAACCATAGTAAAGTTACTAGAAAGTCAATTTGTATTTTAAGTAGGTGCAGTTCTATAAACCAGTAAAGGTACAGGCGAGGCATTAGAAATAAATAGTTGTTAAACTGTATAAGAAATCTTCAAAGTTCCACATATAGATAAGTGTATATCTAGTCAACAGCAATTTTTATAAAAATCCCAAAATTAGCTGTAATCACTGTCAAATAAGAGGAAAACTGAATCAACAAGTTCTCTAAGAATGAACTCGGAACCCAGAGTTAAAAGTCACAGCACATTAAGACAAGTTCAAGGCTATATCAAAGAATACTTAAATCAAGAAGAACTCAAACAGAGGAAGA
>NC_029786.2:30302176-30302394 GCF_000816755.2 Arachis ipaensis | reverse complement strand
TTAAGTAGGTGCAGTTCTATAAACCAGTAAAGGTACAGGCGAGGCATTAGAAATAAATAGTTGTTAAACTGTATAAGAAATCTTCAAAGTTCCACATATAGATAAGTGTATATCTAGATTTTTATAAATTTTATAAAAATCCCAAAATTAGCTGTAATCACTGTCAAATAAGAGGAAAACTGAATCAACAAGTTCTCTAAGAATGAACAGAGTTAAAA
>NC_029786.2:30301441-30302167 GCF_000816755.2 Arachis ipaensis | reverse complement strand
GAACCCAGAGTTAAAAGTCACAGCACATTAAGACAAGTTCAAGACTATATCAAAGAATACTTGAATCAAGAAGAACTCAAACAGAGGAAGACAGATGCATCAAGGATTCTAAACAAGCATATGCACTTAAGATCATTCAAGAATGCATATGAAAAGAGGAATAGAGTGGAAACATCAAATTACTTTTCAAGAGGAGTACCAAACAAGAACTTCAAGTTAGGATATAAAAGAACAGGTCGACTCGAACAGAATTCAAGACACACAACTGAATAGCCTCGAGAAAAAGTTTCTAACATTCCCCCAAAGCCCGCGATTCGCTTTACTCGAAACTCGTATATCATCTATGATAACCCATCAGTGCTTTCATATACATAATTCACTAGTATTAAGCCGGCCAAACTTAATATCAGGAATTATGCAACGCAAGACTAACAGCGTTAATCAATAGACTGTCATGTGCATAAAGCTCTAATTCTCGTCTTTCGACAAGACCTAATACATGATAAACGCTCAGAGCATGCAACCGAAGCATAGTCAGTCCATTCCTCAGGCTCTACAGGAAGAACTTCTCTGATACCATAATGTAACACCCTGACTACCAAAGACAACGCTTCCGGCTACGCAACTCTGATAGCTCGGATATTACGACGACACTTATACTAATTAATACTAAAATATGAGCCTGTTTAAAACTTTAAAACGCAATACCGCTCCCAAAAATACTTT
>NC_029786.2:30296302-30301435 GCF_000816755.2 Arachis ipaensis | reverse complement strand
ATATACATACATACATATATATAAATATTATTACAAGCATAATCCAATGCAATTTCCTATCCCTCTTACAGAATATATCAAGATAAAGGCGAGAGTACAATAAACCATAACTAAAACGATACAGGGCATCACAACAACAATTAAATAAGCTCTTCGTAACTTCTGTGCCCATATCCTGAAAGGGGAAAAATATAGGGGGGTGAGAACATCATCCTCGAAAGGGTTCTCAGTAGAGGGTTTTTGGGAATTACTGTAATAGGATACATGAAGATAACCGCACCAGTGATTCATAACCGTCTTATGCCTCTTTTCAAAAACAACGGTTTACAATGAAAGTAAAGTCGGAAATCTTTTCGGAAAGAAGAATCGTTCAATTCTCAAAACTCAAAACCCTTTCAAAACGGTTTATCTATGCGAAACCAAAATAGCCTTTCATAATTTTATTCCAAACCAGAAACACAAAACCGAAATCAACCGTCAGTTCATCTCTTTCCAACCACGGCCCTAGGCTCAAACAATCCAACCAACAACCAATCACCACAATCCAACAGAGTCCCAGATGCAAACACAGATAGGAAGTTCAAGCACAAACAAACAGTTATTACAAGTAGAACAGTTAGCAATTAATCACATAGGCAAACCAAGTATAATATGCACACCCAACCAATGTCACACAAATGCATATGATGCATGCCTGTCCCTAGTGGCTGATGATATCATCTGTCGGTTATAGAGCCAACCCGACAAGTTCTGGTAGCTAACCATTGGACTGTCCCTCTGTCGTGCATCCCCAACTCGAGTTATACTCATTATAAACTTGATCATAATCATGATCCATATCCATCACCATCACTGGTGAATATTTATGGGGGCGAGCTCATCCGGGCCTTTCACAGTGCCCGGCCACACTTATGACATTGGGTTAACAGAGCTTCGAGTCTCAACCTGGAGCACATGGTGGCTAGCCATTGCTACTACCCAGGGAAACCCTCATCTCCAATAGTGGAAGTGCAAAAATCACAATTATCAATAATTTAACATATACATGCATTCATTCTCATCCATGGATCAACATCTATCTCAGCCATCCGACTTACGGTTCAGTCCAGAACCAGCCAATATTGATAATCACACACAGCCATTCCGGCTCACGGTTCAATCCAGAACCAGTCAATATTCATAATCATACATAGCCATTCCGGCTCATAATAAAACAGCACTTCCACATTCAAAATCATCAAATTCATGAAATCGGCATTTAAGCCATAAATCATTTTCTCAATTCATTTCACTTTGAAATCAAGTTTCAACTCTTTTCAGCCTTGGCTTTAAAGATCTCATTTCTCAAATTATATCAGGCTCATAAGCCAATTTTACTCAAGGAAAATTCCCTTTTTGAAATAAGCCACTCTCAGCTTCCTCTTTCCAAAACTTCCAAAACCATGGAAAGTTAAAGATTCCTTTTGAATCATTCAAAATCACCCATCCAACAATGGGATTTTTGTAACAAAAGTTCCTCGGCAGAGTCCCAAGTCCTTAGGGGAGAATAGCATAACTCATTTCGCCAAATTCGCTCCCCTAAAACTTGGACTTTGCCACCCGGTTCGGGTCCCCACTAAACCGTTCCACAATCCTTTTCAACAGTCCAGAATCCAAAATCAATTCAAAATCAAGCTAAATCCAACAGTCGCCTCATTGGCATATCTCAAGAAAACCGTTTCAAAATCACACCAATATCAAATGAATCAACTCCTTTCCAAAGCTTTAAAGAATCGGTTCAACATTAAATCATTTATCAAAACCAAATCAATTTAAGCAACCCAGGCTGAATTTCAAGAGTATTCTATCTTTCACATCATCAAAATAATTGAATCAATTGAAACCAATCCTCAACAGATTAAACTCATATCTCAAATCTTTAAAGAATCAACTTCAGACATTACATTTCACAAAGCCGCACAACAATTCAACCAAACCAACATCCATAGTCATTCGAGTCAATCAAATAATACATAAGGCAGATACAATCACTAAATACACATTATCTCGCACCAGTATCCATATGTAATAATTCCAATACACAAAATATAGTTTTTGGAAAGCGCCCCTACCTCAAAACGCAATTCCATAGTCCAAAAGTCTCACAGAGTCCTCTTTGCCTCAACCCAAAACCAACTGCAGCCAGCAACTCGGCTCCACTTGCGTTCTCAACAATCTCACCAACTCTAATCGCAACACATAACAATTAGGACTCGACCCCACGTTACCAAAACCCATATTCATTAACCAAGCACAACAAGGTACTAACGCAAGGCTTTCGAAATAGAGATACTCACTAGATTAGCGAAACGAAACAGCCGCAACTCCAAAACGACTCGGCAGCGGCTCCGTTAATAAATTCTGAATAACGGCGGCAGCCCGAATTTCTGATAATAGAAGTTGTACAACCACGCAGTGTCAATACTCTTTCCGAAATCCAAAAGAACAGTAACCAAACTTAAAATTCTTACCGCCGGCGGGACCCGGTGGCAGCAGAGACGTTCCTGGCGGCAGAGGCTCAGCCCGGAGCTTCGGCGGTGGTCCCGGAAGTCATAGAACCACTTCCGGTTGCCAGAAACACAGAGGCGCATCTCTCCTTTCCAACAGCGACACCTGCCGCGGTGGCTGATGCAGCAGCTCAAGACGCAAGCAGCAGCGGCGGAGGATTTCAACGGCAGAGAGAGGCAGTTTCCTCCACTCTCATCCATAGTCAACCACGATGGAGGTGGAAGCTGGCAGTGGCGGCGGCGGTTCCGACGAAGGCGACTTTTCTCTGTTCGTGCTTCCAGTGGCGGCGGGAAGGATGGATTCGGTGGCAGAGACCTGACAAAGCTGGCGGCGACGGGCTCCAACGACGACGGCGAACTCAGTTCCGACGGCGGCAGCTCCCTCGCGAGCTCCCACTCTCCCTCCTCACGTTCACCCACTTCTCGCTCCTCCATTGTCGGGGATGACAGCAGCCACGGTCGGCGAGGCCCACTAACCGCAACGCATCTCCCACTCCTCCGTGTCACTCACCTCGCCGGCGTCGCACCGTCCCTCTTTTCCGATTCCCCTTCCCCGGTTCCCTCTGATTCCTCAACTTCTCTCTCTGTTCTATCTCATGAATGCCGCTGATTTTGGAAAAGGCAATAGGATTAGGGTTTCGGCGGCTGAGGGATAGGGCATTAGGGTTTATTATTATTATATTTTTTTTAAACTTAGGGTTAAGGGCATTTTGGTAATTTCACTTAAAATTGGGAATAATATAGTAATTGAAACCCAAGTTAAATCCAACACTAATTATATATAGAAAATACCATTTGCCCACCAATCTCACAAATTATTTTCAATAAAATGCCCAAATCAAATAATTAGAAATAATATACTTAATTTCTTCATTTTTCTAAAATAGCAATATTAATATTTAAAACATTAATTATCTAATCCAAATCATATAAAATCCTTATTATTTCATAACTATCAACTTTATAATTCAAATATAGAAAATAATCCAATAATTGTGAAATTGGATGATAATCATAACTTATCTCAAGTCCAATAAATCAAAACTTGCCTTAATCATCTTTAATAAACTGATTTTCGAAATTAAGGCTATAAATAACTATATGATTTGAGACTTGATCATGATAAGACTTTTTAAAAGTTCTGGGTCTTACAGTCTCATCTCCCTTTAAAGGCTTCTTCTTTGATAATAGCTCCTTCATGAACTTGACATAGAGAGGCATTTGCTCCAAAACCTCAGTAAAAGGAATATTGATTTGCAACTTTCTGAAGACTTCTAAAAACTTTGAAAACTGCTTGTCCTTGGTCTCCTTTTGAAGTCTTTGAGGATATGGCATTTTAGGCTTGTACTTAGGAGCCTTTGGCAATGTAGGATAAGTGTCAAAAGAGTATGGGAATGGGTTGTCCACACGCTTTGGATGGGCATGCTCTACTTCTTCCTTCTTCTCCTTTAGAGCTTCTTTTTCAACTGGCTCCTCATTAACTTGTGCTTCCGTACTTGCCACTTGTCCACTTATCAAGGTGATAGCCTTGCATTCATCTCTTGGATTCACCACTGTATTACCAGGGAACGTACTTGGAGGCCTCTCAGATATTTGCTTGCTCAACTGGCCTACCTGTACCTCCAAGTTTCTGAGGGAAGCTCTTGTTTCCTGCATAAAACGATTCATTACTGCTTCCATATCAGTGTTCTCCTAGGACTGAGAATTTGCCTGCTGAGATGGTGGTTGATGATAAGACTGAAACTGGCGGTTATTATGATTATTCTGCTGAAAACCGCCCTGAGAATTATTGTTAAAATTCTGTGATCCCTGAGGTTACTCTCTCCACCCAAAATTTGGGTGGTTTCTCCACCCCCTGATTATAGGTCTTAGAGTATGGGTCATTATTGGGGTTTCTAGGAGCATTCCCTATGTAATTGACCTGTTCAGAAGAAAATTGAGTATAATCATAATTCTCATTTTGCACAAAATTACCTGTCATATCATAAGGGATCTCTTGAGGTGCATTCTAAGTGTTGACAGCTAAAACCTGCATCCTACTCAATTGTTAAGAAATTAAACTCATCTGCTGACTCAAAATTTTATTCTGAGCAAGGATAGCATCAAGAGCTTCTACTTTCATAATGCCTTTCTTTTGAGGGGTCTCAGAGTTCACAGGATTCCTGTTAGATGAATATAAATATTGGTTGCTAGCAACCAATTTAATAAGCTCAATAGTCTCCTCTGGTGTCTTCTTCTTGTGCAATGAACCACCTGCAGAATTATCTAAGCACATCTTGGACATTTCACCCAAGCCTTTATAAAAGATATCTAGTTGGTTCCATTTGGAGAACATGTCCAGAGGGCATTGCCTAGCCAGTAGCTTGTATTTCTCCCAAGCTTTATAAAGAGTTTCACCATCCTTCTGCCTAAAGGTATGAACCTCCACCCTAAGCTTAGTCAGCTTCTTTGGTGGAAAAAATTTAGTCAGAAACTCAGTAACAACCTTGTCCCAAGTATCTAAACTCTCCTTGGGTTGTGAATCTAGCCATAGCTTTGCTCTATCCCTCAGAGCAAATGGGAAGAGCATGAGTTTGTACACCTCTGG
>NC_029786.2:30290844-30296258 GCF_000816755.2 Arachis ipaensis | reverse complement strand
TTGGGAAGACCATGATACTGGCAGTTTTGTTGCACCAGGGTGACCAATTGTGGCTTCAACTCAAAGTTGTTCGCAGCTATAGGAGGCACCACAATACTTTTTCTATAAAGATCTGCAGTAGGAGCAGAGTAAGAGCCAAGCACTATCCTCGGTTGCTCATTCCCATTCGGATTTGCCATATTGGCATTAGCAGCATTATTATGATCCATAGTGGATTCTGCAGCCTTGTAAAGTCTTGCTTGTTGCAAACGCCGCCTGAAAGTCCTTTCATGTTCATGATCAAAGTCTAAGAGAGGTTCCTTGTCTCTGTTCCTGCGCATAAACAGACAGAAGACAAGAAAAGATGGAACTCTCTACGTCAGAGTGTAGAGAATTCCCAGTGAGGTAACCTGAGTAAAGAGATAAAAAAATTACTGAATAAAATAAACACTAAAATTCAAAAATTACTATTAAAATTAAGACCAACAAGTTCGAAATTATTTGGCAAATTAAATAAGAAAAATTAAAATAAGACTAATTAGAAAACACCAAACTTAATTTCAGAAATTAAAAAAAATATTAGTATTAAATTATTATTATTATTTTTTTGTTTACGAAAACCAAATAATAAAAGAAAAGAGAAATAAAATGAAACTGCAGGGGGGGGGGTACGAATGAAAGAAAGAAAGACAGAAGAAAAGAAAAAAATTACGGAAATAAAAATAAATAAATAAAGAAACAAAAATTAATAATACTAAAATAGAACTAATTAAAAGAAAAATTATCTAATCTAAGAAATCAAACAACGAGTAGTTGTCAATCACAATTAATCCCTGACAACAGCGCCAAAAACTTGATGTGAAATTTATAACCACAAACTAACCGGCAAGTACATCGGGCTGTACCAAGTAGTATCTCAAGTGAATGAGGATCGATCACACGAGGATTGATGGACTAAGCAACAATAGTTAAGTGATTTACTTAGTTAGGCAAGAAGAAAATGATGTTTGAGAGTTCAAAAGCATTAAACAGTAAATTCAAAATATCAGAAGGCAAGCAGTAAATAAGTTGTGAAATATATATGGAGAAACAGTTAAGGCTTCAGAGTTATCTATTTTCCGGATTGACTTTTCTTACTAACTATTTTAATCATGCAAGATTCAATTCATGGCAAACTATATGTGACTAAACCCTAATTCCTTAGACCTTTTTAGTCTCTTCTAACTCTCATCAACAGCCAATTCCTTGGTCAATTAATTCCAATTAGAGGGTGAAGTTTAATTCTAGTTATATACCACAGAAATTCTAATTACCCAAATATAAGAGGATTATATGTCACGTATCCCTTTAAGTTCAGATAATTAGAGATTTAGGAGAATACGTTTTCAAGCTGTTGTTCAAGTAAAGACCTTTTCCAAGTTATATAAGAACTTAATTAGAAAGAGGGTCATACTTCCGTTCCACCCAAATTCATAAAATAAAGAACGAAAATAATTCTTGAATTATTTGAATCAATACATGTATTCAAATAGAAAATCAGTAGAATCAATCCATACAATAGACAGAGCTCCTAACCTTAACAGTGGAGGTTTAGTTGCTCATGGTTCAGAGTGGAAACTAGGATTCTCTTAAAATGTAAATTTGTAATGAGGTGGAATAATCCCCGAAGAGAAGTTTCTTTTCTCTTTTATATCTAATCCTAATTAGTTTAAAATCTATTTTCTAAAACTAAAATAATATCATTTCCTATTTTAAAATAAAAATAAAGTTTAAATCAGAATTAATTAAACAATCCGCGCGTCTTCAATTGATGAATGGGGACCACTTGCTACGTAGGAAGGCACGCCTAACTTGGCTTAACATTGCGCATTACTTGAAGGGTGCAGTGAGGAATGGCTATCCAAGCTCATGTGTTGCGCCTAACTCAAGGATACCTTGCGCCTTATTTGAGTTTGGCCGCATGGTTTTGAGTTCACTTGAATGATTCTGCGCCTTACTTGGAGAATTCGTGCGCCTTACTTGAGGAGTCACGCCTATGGTTGCGTGTTGTTGTTGTTGTCTTGTCCCAAGTTAGGCGCAGCCTTGGTCGAATTGGTGGGAGAGAAGTGTCGACTATTATATATCGTTGGAAAGCTCTGAAAGTTAGCTTTCCAACGCCACTAAAATCACGTCCATTGAACTTCTGTAGCTCGAGTTATTCAGGTTTGAGTGCAGAGAGGCCAGGGTTGACAACATCATTCGCCTTCTTCTCTTTTTCTGTGGAGACTCCATCAAATCCAGCCAAATGCTACCTAAAATAAATAGAATTGCACACGACTCAAATTAACATCCATAGTGGCTAAAAGATAATTAATTCTTGATTAAATTAAACAAATTAAATACAAATTTACTAAGAAAAGATGCTTACGCATCACTAGGTTATACACGATGAATACGTATGTGCGACTTTTGAAACACATGGAAGAATTCTAACACATCAAATCATAGAATTATATAGTGAGGTAGTTGATATTGGCACTGTTCACAGCATAAAATTCACGTACTACTATTATCTTTTTTGTATTTGAATTATCTACATTTTAAATTTTATTTTAGAAAATAAAGTGTGATCTTCTTAAATAATTTTTTTCATATTTTTTATCTTATTTATAAAATAAATGGTGAGAGATTACATTTTATTCTCTAAAATAAAAATTCAAATTCAGAGAATCTAAATTTTTTTCCCTTTAACACTCAAATTCTAAAGCTGGACTGAGCTTCCAACTGGTAAACAAGAGCGCAAGAGATGGATGGTATGTTTCTGTACGATTGTATGGAATATTTAGTTAGAAAGGAATAGAAAAATCTTTCAAAATAAAGGAACAGGGGTTGATGAGGTTGTTCAACAGTCGTTCATGAACTACAAGGAGTGATTAGGTGTGGATCCCTTCTGTTGTTGATAGTATTGCCGAAGGTGACAGAAGGTATCTATTGGTGCTACATGAGTGTGATTTAGTCTGTTGTCCATACTTGGTCTGTTATTGTCTTATACTCCACTTGTTGTGTTGAGCTTTTACTTTAAAAAAAAACACTCAACTAAATATAAAAGAATTTTAAAATGGGTATACTCTTAAATCATAATACGATGATAATTAGATTTCGCAAATGAAAAGATCAAGACAATTACCCATTTACCCTAATCGCATTTGGTCACTCAACTCATCCAAAAGCCGCAAACAGGGAGGGTCTAACTCCTTTACTCATCTTCAATTTCACGCTTTCCATTGTCCCTACCAACAACAATCACCGATTAACATCAACACACTCAATAAAAAGAAACCTTTTTATTTATTTATTTTTTAAAAGAACAATACATTTGCCCCACATCATTACATCACAATTCACATCAGATCACATAACACACACAAAATATAAGCCTGACTCTGAAACACTTGCATGCATACGCCAGCTCCTAAAACTAAAATATCACCACCCTCCCATCCACTCACTCAATTTCCCTTTCCCTTTCACATTCACATCACATTTCTTTTTACCAAATAGCCTCTCTTTCACATTCACCGACACAAACAGAAGAAGCATTTCAATTTTCACTGCAACCACTCCAAATTTTACCTTCACCCATACAACACATTACATTACGCACACACACGAACACTGCATTTAAATTCGGAAAGAAAGAAGGAAGCAAAAGAATGAAGCCAAAGCTGAATCACAGGCTGGAGATGCCGAATAGTAATAATAACAATAATTCAAACCAATATGGCCCTTACCCACCAAAACTCCCAAAACACAATAGATCCCTACCAAGATCCATTAACTACCTTCTAAGAGAACAGCGCCTACTCTTCACCCTCATCGGAATCCTAATTGGCTCGACCTTCTTCATAATCCAGCCCATCCTCTCGAGAATTGGGCCTTCCGAGGCCCATCCGTACACCCGGAGCGGGTTCACCACCCGCCACGACCTCCGCGGCGTCGGGCTCGAGAGAAGGAACGCGGTTGCTGGGCGGGTTCCGGCGGCGATTGGCGCCAGGAGGCTGAGGGTGGTGGTTACCGGTGGGGCTGGGTTCGTTGGGAGCCATCTGGTTGATAAGCTTATTGGGAGAGGGAATGAGGTGATTGTGGTGGATAATTTTTTCACCGGGAGGAAGGACAATTTGGTACATTTGCTTGGAAACCCTAGGTTTGAGCTGATTCGACACGACGTCGTTGAGCCTATACTGTTGGAGGTGGATCAGATCTATCACCTTGCTTGTCCTGCTTCCCCTGTTCATTACAAGTATAACCCTGTCAAGACTATCATATCCTTATTTATTTATTTATTTATTTTGTTATAGACTTGTAGTGATTGATTGTGATAGTTAAGTTTAGAGTAAGTTTGTTCCCTTTTCCCTTAATTGGAGTCACAAGAACGGATAGAATTCTAGTAATAAAATCTGTGGTAAGTACAAAAGTTAGTGCTAAGAAACCATCATAGTTTTTCAAGCTACGTTAATGAGATTTTAGGTAATAAAATCAAGCCGTTAAGAAATTATGAATTTAATTTGATTCAGTGTCAGTCTAAAACAATTTTATCCATGCATCCAATTACGTAATACCACATCAGCTTAAATAACTACCTTTTATTTTGACCACGTAAATGGTCATCCAGAAGAATGGTGTGATTAAATGAGTTTTACACTGTCAATGTATCGAGATTATTATTATTTTTATTATTACAGTGAATGTGAGAGGTAAGTCTGTCCCCTCTTTGGTGGTTTTAAGTTGAGTCATAGAAATTGATAAAACTTGTGGTAAGAGACATTCATAGTTTTTCAAACTGCATTAATAGATCTTAGGTAGTAATTACTGGATACTGGTGGCAAGGACAAAAACTTGTGTGAGAGAAAGTCGTCAATCATAGTTGCTAATAAAATTCAGATGTCTGTGACAATGACGAAAGTAAAATTAAAAGAAAAAGAATCATAAAGTTGCTAACTGACTTCTAATTTTAGCTGAAGATTGGAAACAAAGGTCCTTGAAGCTTCCAAAAGGTAGTTAAGTCCTTGGAATGAATTAAAGTCAATTGCTAACTTAAGGGGCTAATTTTATTTATTTTTTAAATGAAAATTGTGGAACGGTTGTTTTGTGTGTTGCTTACTTGGTGTTTTTGTGAAAGTTTTAGTGTAAAGTGTTTTGGGCTAGATCTTTTTCAAAAGAAAATGTTAATGCACTATGTAAGTTGAGAAATTGTTATTCTATGTTTTTCAATCTTAACTTCTTGGCTTTCAACTCTGTTTTTGAATCTAACAAACTACGTTGTTGAGGTACAGAGTAACAGCTTTTTCTTGGTTTAAGATTATGTAGGAAATTGTCTCTTAGAGTTCCACATTCATTTCAAGGGAATTTATGATGTGTGTCCAACTTAGAGTGGAATGATTCTTAGTGAGATATGG
>NC_029786.2:30251578-30290802 GCF_000816755.2 Arachis ipaensis | reverse complement strand
AATATAAATCATTATTTGTGGTGCTTGTAATGTTTTCAGCACCATAATAATAGTAAGGACAAATCATGTGATCTCATGTATACAACTTAATTAAGGTGTGCTAATAGATTGTAAAATATTCACAGGTCGTAAGTGATTTGGGAACTCGATACTAAGGATTTGAGGGAGTTGGCCTAAGTGCTTGTTTGGGCGCTATTAAGTTGATAAAAAAAGATCTTTTTTCATTGAAAAAAGATCTTTTCTTATTTTTTAGCGTGTTTGGTAAATTTATAGTAGTAAAAGTAAAAGCACTAGAAAAATCAAACATAAAATTACTTTTACTAAGGAATGCTTTCACAAGTCTTTTCCTAAGGAATGCTTTCACACATGTCCATGGCTAGCTATTAATTCCTCATACAACATGTCCATGGAGTAATTCTCAGTTAGGCATGATTTATCATAGGCTTTCAATCATTGTTTGGATTTTGTATGGTTATAGAGATCATAATTGAAGCTCATTTATCATTAAAATTGGTTTTCTACATGTCAAAAAAATCATTTGAATGAGATGACATGGTAGATCATGCCTAGTGAAGAATTATTTATATAATGTAGTTCTGAGTTATGCATGATCTATTATTGGCATAAAAATGCTTATTTGACATGTATAACATTGCGTGATCATACTATATTTCTATCTATCATAAAATATCTGTGAATCCGTCTAGATAGTGATTTGAGTGCCTAAAAGATGACATGGTATAATTTTTCATGAAGAATAACCATACATGAAGTTGTAGCTTGAATGGTCTTAGAGAGCATTAAAAACTCTTTGCTTCTGGGATCCTTAATTATATGTGATGTACAAGACAAATGTGATGGGTACACTTAATATGCTGGGCCTTGCAAAGAGGATTGGGGCCAGGTTTCTGCTTACTAGTACTAGTGAGGTTTACGGTGATCCGCTGGAGCATCCCCAGAAAGAGACCTACTGGGGAAATGTGAATCCAATAGGTGAGCTGATAGATAAATAAAACTGTTAATGAAATGTTATCTTTATGGGATGGTGGTTAGTATGCTGAAATATAGTTCAAAATTTCAGGCGAGAGGAGCTGTTACGATGAAGGAAAGCGCACTGCGGAGACCTTAACAATGGATTATCATCGAGGTGATGGTGTTGAGGTAACCTTGCATATTTTTCAACATATCGGGAATTGGTTTGAGCTAGTGAAGGTTATTTATCTACATGTCTACATTGTTGGATAAATAGGTGGTATAGTTTTACACATTATACTGATCTAATAATTAGTCATTTCATGCTATATGCTTTGTATGCATTGATTTAACTTGAAACTGCATACATGTAATCTAGGAGATTTACATTTATGTCTC
Source organism: Arachis ipaensis (assembly GCF_000816755.2). Taxonomy (NCBI): domain Eukaryota; kingdom Viridiplantae; phylum Streptophyta; class Magnoliopsida; order Fabales; family Fabaceae; genus Arachis; species Arachis ipaensis. The sequence continues at coordinate 30,289,431 of NC_029786.2, read as the reverse complement.
CATTGCTAATTATTTGCTTGTTGTAGCCATTGACTTTGCAATTACCAACTCATTAAATTATCCTTAGCATTTTTTACTATTTATTCTCCAAGGGCATTGACATGTGCTGTAGTGTTTTTAGCTTAAGGACAATTTGGTCAGTTCATGGTATTGAATTGCTCTGATCCAACGTTTCTATTTTAGTTAGAGAATGATCGATGCGTTTAATTTGATCTTACAGTGCTGGATCCTATAGTTTTCTTCCAGCTAGAGTTGGCAAATTTCCTTTCAAGCTATTATTCAAAGCAGTGAACCTAAGTTTGATAGGAGGTTGTCTTTGACGTAAGCTGTGAGTCGTGAGACCACCAGAGAACTTTATTCTTAGTTTACTATTGATCAGTTTCCAAAAAATTTCTAAAACCTCTTTCTCTTCCTTCCCGAGGATTTCGTTAAAGGAACTTAGCCCCTGACAAAGGAATAGCTTTGGTTTAATTACTTTTTCTTTCTCTAACCAGATCTGCTATAGGATTGAAATTTTTATTCTGTAAATTGGACTCTAAAGACAAAGTTCGATGCATGGTGAATTCTTCAAGCCACTCAAATTAAATAATTTGGCAAAAGCAGCATTTAGATTTCTTTTGGTAGCTTCGGCAAATTTCACGTTAATGTTGAGACTGATCTGTTTTGCTGCTATATAGGTTCGAATTGCTCGTATTTTCAACACATATGGACCTCGTATGTGTTTAGATGATGGTCGTGTAGTTAGCAATTTTGTTGCACAGGTTTGAAACCCATTTCAATGTTTTTGTCTGCTCTCTTTTTTAAAGGTGGTTTTCTGTTTCTCATATACATTCATCACTGCAGGTTATTCGCAAACAACCAATGACTGTATATGGTGATGGGAAGCAAACAAGAAGTTTTCAATATGTCTCTGATTTGGTATGTAGCAACTAGGCAATGATTTTGTTTGTTTAAAACTCCATATCTATGGAGATTTTGTCATTTCACTATCAGTCATGTTTGGCCCCTTGTTTTTACTACTACTCTTGGGGGCTTAAAGAGATCCTTCATAGTTCACCAATATAAAATGGATTCTTTTTTATGGAATTACTGTTAAATCCCAATCAAGTTCTAAATAACGAGTACTATATTCTAGTGTCAGGATGGGTGAAAATCTGTAGCTTAAAGCATAACTGCATGTTTTGTAAAACATCAAACGAAGCCGCAACTTGATTTTCTTATCCTAATTCTCAAACTGAAAAGGACTTTTTAGGATTAACTACTGAGAATACATAAAGCAAAGAGAAACAATTGCTTTGGAAGGTTAAATGAAAAGTATTGATAATTTCTTTCATTTGACAAAGCCCATATCATGAAATTTTTTATTTAATTTTTTTTCCTTCTTTTTGATCCTTCCCCCTTTTTGTGGGTTCAGAATGGAAAGTTTTGAACTGGAGAATTTTTAAATCTATGGATGATTTCTTATCTCTACTTTATCATTAGAACTTGTGCCAACTGCTGAATAGGATGCAATGGTGAATTAAATTTCTTTTCCAATTCACAGGTTAACGGATTGGTGGCCTTGATGGATGGTGAACATGTGGGACCTTTCAACCTGGGTAACCCAGGGGAGTTCACCATGTTAGAGCTTGCTGAGGTATTTCGGTATCTTTTCTTTTGTTAAAACTAAAATAAGGTTAATAGATAATTGGGCCTTCTGCGCCAACTGCTAATGTAATTTTTGGTTCTTGGGACAGAAAATATGGAGATAGTGGGATAGTAGAAATCCATTTCTCTCATCCCTTCTTTTAGGAGCTACAGAAATCGGTTTAAAGATCATCCCTCTATATAAGTTTACAGATTCTCTTAAAGAGTAAATTACCAAAATGATACCCGAAAAATTCTAGCGTCGACAAAAATAGCCCGGAAAGATGTGAATGACAAAAGAGCTCCTAAAAGATTAATAAGTTTGACAACCACCAAACGTAAACTGAACATGTTTCCGTTAATGGAAAATGATGAGCTGGTTGATGGAGGAGCTTAATGGAAAACTCTGATCAGTTAATAATTATGTGGCATTATTAATTAACTGATCAGAGTTTGCCAGTTAAGCTCTTCCATCAGGTTTTCCGTTAACAGAAACCTGATCAGTTGATGTTTGGTGGTTTTTGTCAAACTTAATAATCTTTTAGGGGCTCTTTTGTCGATTGCATCTTTCAAGATTTTTTTTTGTCAGCGCCATAATCTATCAGGTACCATTTTGGTAGTTTACTCTCTTTTAAATTATCCCAAGATATGAACAAATTTATTGTTTTGCTTTCGACCCCTTCTCCAAACACATTTCTGTTCTCAACCTCTCTGTCTTAGGACAATAACTGAATGCTACTAAGGGACAGTTCTGGAAGAATTTTCGAGTTCAAGGAAGTGGACTGAGTTTTGTTGTCATTGTCAATTTATATGTGCACAGGTTGTGAAAGCAACAATTGATCCAAGTGCTACAATTGAATTCAGACCAAATACTGCTGATGATCCACATATGAGGAAGCCAGATATCAGCAAAGCAAAGGAGCTCTTGAACTGGGAGCCTAAAGTCCCTCTCAAAGAAGGGTTGCCTCTTATGGTCAACGATTTCCGCAATCGGATCCTAAACGAAGACGAAGGAAAAGGGATGAAATAAGCATAGTAGGCTAGTATCAAAACCTTTTATGTATGTATGTATGTATGTACAACAGTATAAGGAGAAAAGCTTGTTTGCACTTCAGTTCTCATTTTCATCGTTCCAGTCATCCACAGTCAAAACCAACAGAAAGTTCTGGTAAGACCACTTATACGTTACTTTAATTTTTCATTAAGTGTTTATGCTTTGCATAGCATATAAAATAGATGTATTTATTAAATTTTGACATAATTCTTTTCAGAAGTCTTTGTCTATTGTATTGATTAATTAGTAATTACAAATATTGTAATGCTTGATACTTTCATGCTGGTAATCTCATGAGAGTGGAAGTAGTTTTTAGAAAGTTGACTTTGTCAAATGTTATGAAGTGTTACAACGTACCATATGCAATATAGGAATATTAGGACTTCTCTTGTTACCCTACTCACTACCATCAGAGGAGTCATACGAGATACATCGATATAAATTTTTCTAGGGATATGTATAAATACTAAAGTATTAAAATTTAATTAATATAGTATTTTTTATAGTTTTGTCTAATTTTTAATTAAATTTTTATAATTTAAAAATTTGTAATTTAATTTTATGTTAAAAAAAAACTTTTAAATATATTTTTAAAATATTTATTTTTGTATTTGATATATAATAAATTATAAAATACTTTAAAATTAAATATTTTAGAATTAAATATTTTTTAAAATATAAAAATTTAATTAAAAATTCGGTAAAACAATAAAAACATACAGAATAATTAAAAAAAAATCATAATGTATAGGAATTTAATTTGGAAGTGGAGCTTAGTCTAGTGATACTATTTATTATAGTCTGGTCCAATGTCAATTTCTTGGAACCCTCGAATGAGATCATTTCATGAATACATCTCTTTCAAAGCTCACTAAATAATTTTAATCAGACACAACAGATACTATATACATATATCTCATAATAATGTACCGAGTTATTTAATTGAGAAACGTAAATTCCTTTAATTTCCAATTAATAAAATGTCATTGCTTAAAAAAAGGTATAGTTACTTTTATGCGATGAATTTCAATAGCTTAAACTTGACATAGCAGAATTACAAGCAAAAGAAAATGGTTACATGATGACATGATACTGAACTATCAGCATTATTTCTATCTACTTTCGGTGCGACGGATAATGGGAATAAAAGCATCAGCTTTGGGCATTTTGTTCTCAGGGACCCTATCTGAAAATGAAACCTTATCCTATTCTTAGGAGACATTCTCCGTTGCCTTTTCTTTTTTCCTTTACAAGTAAATGAATAAAAATATACATGAAAGAATTTAAAATAAATAAAAGTACACATACAAAATTCGTAAATATTATGTCATTAGTAAGAGTTTGATATTTATAAAATTTTTGTGTGTATGTTTGTTCATCAAAAATAATTTTTAAGGTGTACTTTGATATTTAGTTATTTATGAATTTTAACATGTATTTTTATTTACTCCAAATTTTTTTATGTGTATTTTTTTTCCATTTACTTTTTTTTTCTACAACTTATATATATATATCACTTTCAATGTTAGTTATGCAAATTACCTCTCATAATTGTTCAGTTAGAAAGCGTATATAATGATCTTTACTCTTTCCAAATGCTGTCAAAGCCATAAGGCTATATTTCTTCAATGGTTAAGAGAGACTATGTATGTTAATTGCGGTAAACTCACGACTTTTTAATGATTTTCGCGTTGTGTACATACAGATACATACATACATTATTTTTGAATGTTTTGTATTCGATTCTCATTTTTTTTCCCTAATATGGACCTAGCAATAATTTTTAGTAAGAGAGATTATAAATGTCATTTTAGTTTTTTATTTGTCATAATATAACGTGAAGGTTCCTTTAACTTACACTAAGAAAATAACCGGTTAGAACCTCTAAAAATAATTTGCAGTACTTAAGAAAATATAATATCCTTAAAAGAAATTATGAAACAAAATAAACTCGGAGCAGCTGGCTTGATGAGCACATGAGTGCATGAACTACGGTTTTGTATGAAAACTAAAATTAGATTAAATTAAAGAGAATAGTTCAGCGATGAGACGACTAGCTTTAACTGAAAATAGGGTATACAAGGAAGTTAAGAAAGCCATAGAATTGAAGCATATGATTTCATTAATTTTTAGGATACTTTTCTTTCAATTTTTTTTTTCTTTTTAAAACAAAAGTGAAGAAGAAAGTGGCTTTGAATGTGTAAAAAAAATTATAAAGAAAAAGTGGAGAAAATTATTCCAAGTGGTTTTACTAACTGGCTAGCAAAGAATTTGTTCCATTAGAATCTTAACAACGTTGTGGAGTTATTTAGCCCACCCGTTTATAGATATTGTCCGTTTTTATCATTCTGATTATGAGAGTTTTTGTTCTTGATTGATAGAAATACAAGAAAAGAATCAGAATGTGTGATTGCATATTGTGTGATTCATTGATACAAGGAGATTATTTATACAACAATTTTCAACAATAATGTTAACAACTGTACTAACTAATCCACTAATTTATCAACTAATATTAACAATTCTGCTATCCTAAATCTAATTCACTAATCATATTCTAATATTTTTTTTTCTCAAACTCAAGTAAGAATTAAAAAGACCATCTTAAATTTGGACACTAAATTTTAAAAATGAGTAGAATGATGAACTTTGGTAAAAATATCAGCCGTCTAATATAGTCTCAACAGGGATGAGATGAATCGTACCAATAAAAAGTCGTTATCGTACAAAATGACCGTCATTCTCAATGTGTTTAGTTTGCTCATAAAAGACATTATTATAGACAATGTGAATAGCACTTCTGTTATTACAATAGAGATTAGTAGGAGAAGATTGAGTAGCCCCCAAATCCTCAAGAAGCCAATGAATCACAATGACTTTAGCAGAAGTGTCAGCCAGAGCACGTAATGACACGTCATCTTAAGTGATTTTTAAATTCCTTATTTTATTCATTTTCTTAGGTTTTAATCAAATTTTTTATGTTTTTTAAAGAAAATTAATGAATAATAAAATATTTTGAGTTGTGATAGTATTTTTATATTTTCATGAGTTTTTGTCTCAAAAACAAACAAGAATCAAAACTTTTTGATAAGAAAAACACAAGTACATAAAAAGCGTAGCCTAAAGAGCAAAATTGTGCCCTAAGAGAAGAAATAGAGCCAAAACACGTAAGGAAGCACGTCTGGTAGACCACCCCACGCCCGGTGGACCATTCCCATGCCCGGCAACCTTCCCTGTGCTCGGCGGACATGCCCTACGCCCGACGGACCTTCCTTGCTCCTTCCTTCCGCGCCGCCGGGCGTCCTCCAGGACTCCAAATCACACACTCGGTGTGTGTTCTCCTGGAAAGACATCTTGGGCTTATGCCTAAATCGATCTATGCTTAAATACCATTTAAAAACTCTCAAGATTCAATAATTAAGACCCAAGCTTAATTATTCACATCATTAGAAGTCTTAATCATATCCAAAAGCATTGAAGACTCTAGAAGATTAGTTACTAAATCTTTCTAGAAACATAAGAGATTTGGATGTTAGGATTTGATTTGAATTATTATTTTGAATTTAAAATTCAAGTCAGTAAAGTAGTTATCTTATCTTTCTCTCCGAGAGATAAGATTAAGATAGTTTGAATTTGAATTTCAGGATTTAGGATATAAATAAGTGAACTTAGTTCACAAAGAGGATATTCCGTTCCTCAGCATGTTTCCTTCTTGTTTTTCTTTCATTTTTCCATGGGTAACTAATCCTTTATCAAAGGGTTAGGACCTCTGTTTATGTTTTCTGTGGGTTATTAATCTAACTTTATTTTATTTTGAAGTCTTGTATTGATCTATTTTATGATTAAGTTATTCGTTCTTCATTCGGATTACTGGTATCGGAAGGTATGCTAATGTCTTTTGAATTATTTTATTATAATTGAAAATTTTAATATTTGAATTAAAACTTGAAAACTCTTTCATATGACTCTTTGAATTTGTCTAGGAATAATGATTTAATTAGTGTACCACACATAGTCACATACATGATCTTTAATCACTCTAATTTTGAATAAGTGACATAATTCGGATTAGAATAACTTTTGAAAATTGTATTTTCTTCTAAGATTTAATTGGACAGGACTAGCTTAAATATGTGACATGTGATTTGACCTAAGGACTACTTTTAAAATCTTATTAGAAACTAAATCAGTTCTTGTGTGTAACCTCTTTAGTTAATTAATTGACAACTATTTGATTAAAGAGAAACTGAGAAACTAAGGAATTGAAAATTAGTTGCTAAAGATTTGTCGTGAAAGATCTTTGCATACTTCAAAATAATTAAACAAGGTTTGATTTCCCTAAGAGAATAAACATCTCTGAAGTCCTTGACTCTCATCATCATTGTCTTCTCTCAAATCAAGATTCAAATTCTCTATCCATAAGTAATCAAGCACTCAAGCATTCAAGTTCTAAAGTTCTCATCAAGACTCAATCTTGCCCTTTTCACTCTAGGTTCTTTTAATATAATTAGACATTTAATCTGACAATTGTTTGCTCAATCCTTTAATCCTCATGGGAACGATATCTACTCACCGTGGTATTACTTGAGCGTCTAGTGCACTTGCCGGTATCTATGAGCTTTAATTTTCGCTCATCAAATTTTTGACATCGTTGAGAGGGATTAATTAAGATTGACAACATAATATCCGATTAAATCCTAACTGAGATCTCGGTTACTTTTTTGTCTTTTAATTCACATTTAATTTCTTTATTTTCTTCCCTTGCCTTCTACATTCTTTTTCTTTTCCTTTATTTTCGTTATTTTTCTACAGTTCTAGTATACTGCAAGGTACGTTTGATTTTCTTTATTATTGCACATGCAAGGGGAAGAGGAAGAAAGAATGACGGTTGGTAATAAAATTTTAATCCAATTAAGGAAGGAACTCGCTTCTTTTTTTGAAAAGGAGAGCGAATCATTCTATGAAGCATGGAAAAGATATAAAAGACTATTCGAAGGATGTCCACATCATGCTCTATCCGATTGGCTAATAATCTACTTCTTTTATGATGAGGTCTCTCAAATCTCAAGAACGATAATTGATTCATCAGTAAGAGGTTCACTACTAAAGAGGACATCTAAAGAGGTATTAGCAGCAATAGCAATTACAGCCAACAATATGAGAAAAGAAAGCCACAAAGATTTGAATAAGACACACAGCACTGAAGGCTGTTGTGAAACAATCCGAACCTCAATCTAGAAGACTCAACGTCAAGCTAATGATGTTAAAGAAGCACTTGTTGGGAGGGAACCTAACTATTGGTTCGTTTTTGTTTTCTCTTCTTTGTTTTAGCATAGTCTTCTTTACATTACAACATCAGCCTCTTTTGCATGCATGCATAATAGTTTATTCCACGTTAAAACAAAAAGGGGGGGCGGAGGCATGCCCGGCGGATGGACTTCACGCCTGGTGGATGGAGAAGCACAAGAGAGCACGCCCGGCGGCAAGCCAAAATTCACAAGGCACGCCTAGCGTATGGTATAGCACATTCCCAGGAAAGGAAACAAACCATGCTTTGAATGCCCAACTTACCTTTCCCCTAGTTTTTCTAAAAGTTGTTTTAAATTTCAAAAGTTTTATACATATTTAAAAGTTTTTTATTTTGAGTTGTCATCAAGAAAGAAGTATCACCATGCATGCACGACACATCACTTTACTTACTCACGAAGCATACATGTGTTTATCTTCCCTAAGTTCTACTTCTTCACATGCACTCATAAATTCATGAATTGAAAGTTTGACATGTAACCCTTAATTCTCGGGGATTCCCTCTGCATAGCATGCACACCACACACTTCACTTCGGAATTCACTATAAATACATGCATAGGTCATCATTCACTTCACACACTACACAATTCCCTTCTTCTTTTATATTTCATCTTAACCGTATCCAAAACATTAAGTTTGGTGTTAGCTTCCTTGGCTTGAGCTATCATGTCTTTATTCAAAAAAGGAAAAAGAAACAGCCACTCCATCATATGATAATCATCGATTCTGTTCTCCATTACATCAAGAACATTATAATCAATGGTGGATAAATAAAGGAATCAACCCTGAAGTCAAGTTTGATCTAAAATCCGGAGAGTATCAAAAAATTTCAAGCGAGATAGTAAGAAGCAAGTGGAAAATCTTGGCTAATCCTCCTGAGCAATAGGGAGCCACTTTAGTCTGAGAATTCTACACCAATGCATGAAAAACAACCAACGATGAAGTTGAAGGATTCAAGAGCTATATACAGGAAAAGAATATTGATTTTAGTTCCAGGAGTGTTAAAAGAGTCCTCCACATCCCTCCTCAAACTCATAACTTGGGGGATGATTACTACGATTATGGAATAAGACTGAACAGAGATAAATGGTTGGGGGAAGTCCTCCAAGTATTTGTTTGCCGAACATACAATGGATGATGAGTGCAAGTGGAGAACCATTCACACTTAGAAGGACCCAACTAATCCCTGTTACTAAAGAATGGTTGGACTTTATTAAACATGACATAATTCTAATATCCAACTATTCTAAAGTAACAATAGAAAGAGCAGTACTTATCCATTCCATCAGAAGAGGAGAAGAGGTAAGAGTAGAGGAGATCAGCCCCTACTATAAAAGCTTCTTTGTGGAGAATGAAAAAACACGGATAAAGCCCGAATTTTCGAGAATCATTCACCGACTGTACCAAACAACCGGTGTATCTATTGAAGAAGACATCCTCATCCAGCTAGACAGGCCCATCACCAAGGAAGTGATGGGAAGAGCCGTAAGCTGGCATATCCGTGAAGACCAAATGGGAGAACCTCAACAATATCCTCCCCCTCCTCCTCAAGCACCCAAAATTCCTCCTCCTGCACCAGAATCCCAAGCAGGGATAAGTCACCCTCAAAATCACGAGGTTGACTTTCAACAGTTCTATAGAGAATTTCAGCTGTTTCAATAGGATTCGGAACAACGTTATCGAAAAACACAAACCAAGCTCAACTATCTCTGCATGACCATGCATGATGCTCATCCTAGTGTCATATCATATCTTGAAGTTAGAGCTAGAGTAAAAAGAGCTAAAATGGAAGCAGAAGCTAGAAAAAAGAAAGAAGATGAGGTTCAAGAGCTTCAGAAACAACAAGTGTGGTGTGCCCAAAACCAAGAAGTAATAATTGAAATTGAAGATGAGAGCACTGAAGTTGATGTTGAATAAGTGGTTCTGGTGAATTCCTTTCTGGTGATGGTTGTAACACCCTACCACACAGAGCTTTACGCTTAAGTCATAAAATAGAGGTGGTATGGTATTACGACCTCTAAAATAAAATATATATACGTATAATAGTCAAAAGAATGTAGTATGTTAGGAGCCTTGAAGAATAGGTAAAACAAAATCGTAAAATTAAAAGCGCGACGCTGAGGAAAAGATTGACTATAATTGTGACATCCTACCACACAGAGCTTTACGCTTAAGTCATAAAACAGAGGTGGTGTGGTATTACGACCACTAAAATAAAATATATATACATATGAAATAAAAAAAATATAATATACGAGGAGCCTTGAAAATTAGGTAAAGCAAAATCGCAAAAATAAAAGCCAACACTCAGAAATAACGTAACTTGCGTACGAAGAAACTAAGGTTTATAAACATATATATACAGAAAGTAAGAACAGAGGGTCAAAAGTACAAGATAATAAGCTCCTAACTCAGCCTGCGAAGCAAAGGCTGGCCAGAGAATATTTACATATATATATATATACAAAGACCATAGCCCAAAATACACAAAAGAGGTCCTAGTTCTCCATACACCTCTAAGAGGCACAAAAGTAAAACAAGTACATATATGAGGAGAGTCTATACATATATAACAAAAGATCAAAAGTAAAGTCCCAAAACATTCACTTCGCTGCAGAAACTCCAGACGCCTAGCAAGGTACGTCTCGACCTGTATCTGAAAAACACAAATATCCGTATGGAATGAGAACCGGGGGTTCTCAGTATGGTAAATGTACCGCATACATAAAATATAAGGTCCCGAAAAAGCCAGAGGTAATCCTAGAAGACCGACACTCAGGTTATAAAACTTAAAGAACTAAAACAGAAACCATAAACAAGGGTGGTTTTCTAAGGATTTCCTAAACTTAACCAAATACTTTAACCTAACTCTCCATCATTTTCTTTCCTCCAAAACCTTCAACACCAGTAGAATCACACAGACAAGCAAGCAGACAATAACAAACACAATTAGGATACAAGTAATGCAAGTAGCACGTATACAAGTAAATATATGAAAGTCACATATGCATTCCCAATTAGAGCATAAACAAGAAATTCAAACATATGCATATGATGCATGCCTGCCCTATAGCTGATGAGTCTCATCTGTCGGTTATCAAGCCAAGCCGGCAAGTCCGGCTGCTAAACCTTAGACTGTCCCCCGATGCGCATCCCCATGAGTGTAAGAACCCAGTTTTCGGTAAACAGACTTTTTTTGCTATTTTAAAATTTATTTCGCAAAATTTTGAACCGTGACCCAATAAGAAATAGTGAGGCTGGCCCTATGGTAAAAAAAAAAACGAAAATTAAAGGGAAAAAAAAGAGAAAAGAAAGAAAGAATTAAAAATTAAAAAGAAAAAGGCCATTAATATGGCCAAAATTGACTTTATGAGGGTAATTAATCCCCCTAGGTCAAGTTTGACTAGTAAATAATAAATATTAGCTTACCATTGGTTTATTTTCTCACTAGAGACTTTTTGAGCCGGGAATTCACTTTTAATCAAGGTTTTGCGTGCGTCGAGAAAAACTCTAGTAACCAAAAACCTCGGAATCAGTGCTCAAAATAATGTTTACCCAACTAAATGTGCCTCAAAATTTATATTAGCTATCCATTCATGATTTACTCCTTTAAGAATAAATAGTAGCCATTAATTATTTTACCACACGGTAAAATTTACTCTGAACCAAAATTTTGACTAGTATTCCGCAAACGACTCCTAGAGACCCCAAATCTTCTTACTTGGCATCCAAGTAACTTGTATCTCCTTCTCAACCTCTAGGCTGAGACTATCTCAGCCTTTCACCCCTCTCTGCTGTGTTTTAACCTCGAGTAGTTAACTGCGGTTAACTGTGGATAAGCTCGACACGCAAGCGCTGACCAAGCTTCCACGTTTTCCCACCCCTTATTCATTGAAGCCCAGCCCTTGACTGCAAAACTTTTAGCCACTTTTACCATCATAAATTTAGCAAGACTTTGATTTTTTATTTAAGGAAGCACTGGCCACAAAATTCACAAATCACTTTACACATTTTTATACTCTTTTGACCGAATTCTTGAGAGAGAAAGAGAGAAAATTCTTGCACCTATTCTCTATGCCCCAGCCCCTATTTCAACTCTTAATCCATTGTTCTTCATGTGTTCTTCAAGGACTCAAACCATACAAACACAAACTCTTGCCCGTTTTCGCTAATCCTTGCGTTTATATCGAAATTTTGGCTAGGTAAACTCTTGTTCTTTCTCTTTTTCTTTTCTTTTTTTAAAAATAGTAGCCATGATGAATTCTTACTCTCCTCCATGTTAGAAAACTCTTCTTGAAGCACCCATGGAGCACGCCTAAGGAGTTAGAGAGATTCGAGCTCAAAGTGGTTGAAATTCGACATTTTTGCGACACTTTCGGGCAAAAATAAAACTGCACCTTAACCAGCTGTACTTCTGCCCTTGTGTGCACATTTTGCAGTGTGTGAAAGGTTTAATAACTGAATTATATAAGAGGTACGAGTTAGGATTAGTTAGGGTATGTTTGTGCTTGTTTTCGGAATGGTTCTGAAAATCGGACCGGACTGGCGGTCAAACCGGTTTAACCGGGAACCGGCAATGAAAGCGGTCTGGTCCACTGCCTATAATCGCTGGAGAGAGAACCTCTTAAAAACCATCGAAATGGCCGAGAATTGGCCGGTTGGACCGGACCGATAACCGGCCAGTTCGAGTAAAACGACGCTGTTTTGTTTATTTGTATATAAAAAAAATTAAAATACAGAACCTTTGAAAACCAAACCAACCCCCCTTCTTCCCCCCAATTCGTGCACTCCCTGAGACCTCTGAAGCAAAGCAAAAGTGCAAAACCCTAGCCCTTCATTGCCACCGTCGTCCCAAGGTCCTCAGCGCCGCCTCCGTCCCCAAGTCCTCAGTGCCGCCGCTTCCTCCTCTTTCCTGTTTTGCAGAACCTAGGTAGCTCGGCACGTCATCTTCGTCTTCATTGGCTTCTCTATTCGTGGCTTGGAGTAGCTCGCCGTTGGGTCACCGGTTGCCATCGTCTCGCCTATCGCCTCGTCTTGCCGGTTGCCGTCCGTTGAAGGTTAGTGGCCTCCGCTTCTTCCTTTTAATTTCTGAATGTTCGGTCTTCTTCTTCATTTGAAGTTTCAAAATTGTTGTTCAATCATGGTTGTTCCATTTTTCTTGTAATCTTTTGTAATTTCCTGTTACTGATGGATCTGTCTTTTATTTGCTGGTTGGTGATGGCTGTAATTTTTTTTCAAATTTACGTGTGGCTGGCTCTGTTAGTCTGATTTAGTGTTTTACTATTTTGTAATTGCTGGATTTAGTTTGAAATTTTTGTCAAAAACTTTAATAAGAGCATTAACTTGTTTTGCTGTTATCACATTCAAGAACTTTAATAAGAGCATTAAGTTCATCAGTTTGTGCTTTCCATCTCGCTAGACTGAAGGAGGAGTTTGTGGTGCTTCCTTGCTTGTTTAAGAACTAATCTTGGTGTGCACTGAGCCATTGATTTTGTGTTGTTATGTTGTTGCTGCTATTTTTTTTATTTTTGTTGCTAATTGTTCTTGATTTCTAAATGTGAAATTATTTGATTTTTGTGTTGCTAATTAGAGTTTTTATGAGTAGTTATGACCGAACCAAACATAATTGAGCGGTTAAGAGATGCTTATCTCATAGGAAAGTCTCATCTTTTGAGACCGAGGATTCTTGCTGTGCAATAGGAATGAATGCTTGACCCCCAACTCTTGATTTTGTACCCTATTAGCCTAGACATGCCATATTGTATCAAGTTTGTAACTAATACACCTTCTAGTTTATATTTATCAACTTGCATTGTCATCTTTTCAATGTATAGACAAATCAAAGTTGATTTTTGATTTCTTTACATCCTAGACAAACAAAATGTTATGTTTGCAGTGGATACTCTCTTTTAAATTCAAATAATAAATTGTTCTTCTCTCGGTTAGTTTTGCTTTAATTTCACTGAATACTTGCATACACCTCAAGCTTTAATATGTTTTGAGTGATAGTATTAATATGTTTTGAATTATCTACTTGAAACTTTATTAGGAAGTAACTCAAAGTTGGGAGTAGAGTAGCTTGCAGCATTGAAAACCACCAACACAATGAATTGGTAATGGAGGCAGTCATAATAATAAATAACATGCCAGTAGACAACACTGAGTGCTTTAGAAAGTATGGTGATAAAACAGAGGTTTCTTAACAAGTCTTTTGGATTTTATATTTTAGAAGCCAAAGGATTGATCCTATTTTAGGTATCTTTCTAAAGATGGTTTACACTGTCTCAATTTATGAATTTTTACCATCATCTGAAAACACATTTGATTGGAAGCTTGGAAAATATTTAATACTATCAATGTATTAACTATTATACAAATATGTTCTGTAATTTTATATTATAGCAACAAACATGTTCTATAATTTTTATTGTGTTGATGATTTATTGATTATTTTTTATTGTGTTGATGAGAGTTGTTTTATAATTAATTATTATTTTATTTTAAAACAGTTTTTCCAGTTGGACCACAGTTTGACCGGTTAGACTATTGAACCAGTGAACCAGTGAGTAAAGCGGTTCGATGACCGATCCGGTTCTCAGAACCTTGGTTTTCGGTGTTCATATGAGCCACTTTGTAGTGATTTTGTACTTGATTCTTAATTCTGGAAATTTAGTGATACTTCTCTATTTTTGGACTGTTATTTGAGTAATATTTGAAGCTTATTTGCCTCTGAAAAATGTATGGGATAGTAAAAAATTAATGGAGCACTTGGGGTTTAAGTTTCAAGCCTTAAAAGTCACTAAAAGTGGATAAAAATGAAAAACTGCACCCCTGAAAATCCAGCCACTAAATGATCATGAAAGTCACGTGTATAAGGGTCAGAAAGAGGTTAGAAAATTGATTTTAATCCTATGAAACAAAGGTGTAAAAGAAAAAAAGGTGTTATGGTCATTTTTGGATAAAAAGAGAGTGAAAATGTAATTTAAATGAAAAATAAATAAAATTCTGAACTTAGTATCATTAGGGATAAAATAGTAATTATATAAATTAATTGGGTCAAAATTATAATTACAATAAAGTTTCGAGTCTAAATAAAAGCTTTAGAAAAAATTAGAAGTAAAACGGTAAAAAGCGATAACTAGAATAAGTAAATAAATTAATAAAGGGTAAAATGATCTTTTAGGTCCCTAAGGGTAGAATTGGCATTAAATAAAATTATTATGGATAATTTGGTCATAAAAAATATTAGGATTAACCCGGTAACATTTTGACTGTAAATAAGGTTAAATGCTAAAACTAGAGTATTTAGGGGCATAGTAGTAATTTTAGACATAAAGTCAAAATTAAAAATTATTAATTAACTTAATGAAAGGTAAAAAGGTCTTTTAGGAAAAAAAATATGAGGGTAAAATGGTGAAGTAATAATACTAGTGGTGAAAGCGTCATTAAAAGCTTAAAGAAAACTAGAAAAACGAAGTTATGTACAAAAAGGATAAAATTGGAAATGTACAAAATACCATGGGTAAAATGGTAAAATATGTGGCAAGATTGAGATATTTTAAGAAAGGATCGGGCACAAGTTTTCAAAAAGAAGGGCAGAGAAGTCCCTTAGAGATAAATTTCATTGAGCTATGCCGCGGAAAAAGAACTGTAAATCCCAAGGTGCTTGAGGTTGTTTAGAGGTGGGTATTACCCACTGATTGCTAAAAATTTGTTTCTCCTTTGTGCATATAATATGGCGTCAAGCTTTGCGACGATTGCCTGTGTCACAGACTGGTGGTATTCTTAACCACATCGACACGTATGCACGGACGGACGCAATCGGAAAACTATATCTAGGACTAGTTCCTAGGTAACATCAGGTTGCGGGTAGTCAACCGATGCATGAGCTCATGGCCTGCATAGGACCAGCCATGCATCATAATTGGTTGTTGCATTCTCTATGTTTATGATTGCTTACTTGTACCTGTGATTGTATTTTGCCTATGCTTCTTGTATTCCGTGCTTGGTTACTATTCTGCTATATACTTGTGCTTGTACTTGTTTGTGTGATTTACCGACCTAATTGCACGAAATTTTAGACTTAGGTTGCGGAACCCCTTAGGATTCCTGTATAGTACCCTGCTGGGAACCTTAGGTTCTCACCCCTTACTTTCCCGTTCCGCAAATGCAAACCGGCAAGATCTACTTTGAGTTTCCATCCTTGGGACTAGCGAGCAGCAGTAGCATTACCGGAAGGTCAAATCGACTTCTCTTACTTCCACACAGTACTTCCATGTTTCTTCAGCTACCAGGGATCGATGACCAGTAGTAATTATAATAGTAGCAGTGGTAGTAGTTGTCTTTGCCCTCGCTTTGTATAGACTTTTAGAGGGGCTAGGTGCTTTTGTTAATACCTATATAAACAAGTTAGAATGGGTCCCAGACTAAAGTGACTCTTGTGAGTTGAGGCCTGTTAGTATAAATATGGAGTCTGTAAATATTTTCATGAATAAGCAACGACATAACCTGGTGTGAATTATGATGTACTAAATGAGCCTTCGGGCATATATGTATGATATTAGTATGTTTTCTGTATTTTCTATGCATCATATACATATTTTCTATTTCGTTATATCTATATAACTGACACGCGATCTCGACTAGCGCTACAGGCTCATATGTATATATTTAATATAAGGTTTAGAGTCCCTAGGGAAAGCCATGTAGTAGTGCTTGACGGCTAGCAATGGTCATGACGTGCTAGAAGCTGGGTCATTACAATGAGTCTATGCATAGTTTTTTCTCATATATATAAAATTGCTCAATGGGGGTTAACCTACCCAGGAATTTATAAGTGCCCGGTCACCTCTTACGTCGTAAGCTCAATGATGAGCGGATAATTTATACGCTTTTTGGCATTGTTTTTAGTATGTTTTCAGTATGTTTTAGTTAGTTTATATTATAATTTTATTAGTTTTTAATTAAAAATCACATTTCTGGACTTTACTATGAGTTTGTGTGTTTTTCTGTGATTTCAGGTATTTTCTGGCTGAAATTGAGGGACCTGAGCAAAAATCAGATTCAGGGGCTGACAAAGGACTGCAGATGCTGTTGGATTCTGACCTCCCTACACTCAAAGTGGATTTTCTGGAGCTACAGAACTCTAAATGGCGCGATCTCAATTGCGTTGGAAAGTAGACATTCAGGGCTTTCCAGCAATATATAATAGTCTATACTTTGCGCGAAGATAGATGACGTAAACTGGCGTTCAACGCCAGTTCCATGTTGCAGTCAGGCGTTTAGCGCCAGAAACAGGTTACAAGTTGGAGTTCAACGCCAGAAACAGGTTACAACCTGGCGTTCAACTCCAAAAACAGCCCAGGCACGTGAGAAGCTTAAGTCTCAGCCCCAGCACACACCAAGTGGGCCCCAGAAGTGGATTTTTGCACTATCCATCTTAGTTTACTCATTTTCTGTAAACCTAGGTTACTAGTTTAGTATTTAAACAACTTTTAGAGACTTATTTTGTACCTCATGACATTTTAGATCTGAACTTTGTACTCTTTGACGGCATGAGTCTCTAAACTCCATTGCTGGAGGTGAGGAGCTCTGCTGTGTTCTGATGGATTAATGCAATTATTTATGTTTTCTATTCAAACACGCTTGTTTCTATCTAAGATGTTCATTCGCACTTCAATATGATGAATGTGATGATCCGTGACACTCATCACCATTCTCAACCTACGAACACGTGCCTGACAACCACCTCCGTTCTGCATTAGATTGAATGAATATCTCTTGGATTCCTTAATCAGGATCTTCGTGGTATAAGCTAGAGTCCATTGGCAGCATTCTTGAGAATCCGGAAAGTCTAAACCTTATTTGTAGTATTCCGAGTAGGATTCAGGGATTGAATGACTGTGACGAGCTTCAAACTTACAAGGGTTGGGCATAGTGACAGACGCAAAAGGATCAATGGATCCTAGTCCAGCATGAGTGAGAACCGACAAATGATTAGCCGTGCGGTGACAGCGCACCTGGACCATTTTCACTGAGAGGACGGATGGTAGCCATTGACAACGGTGATCCACCAACACACAGCTTGCCATAGGAGGAACCTTGCGTGCGTGAAGAAGAAGACAGGGGAAAAGCAGAGATTCAGAAGATAAAGCATCTCCAAAACTCCAACATATTCTCCATTACTGCATAACAAGTATTTATTTCATGCTCTTTTATTCTTCGCAATTCAAACTGATAATTATAATTGATATCCTGACTAAGAGTTACAAGATAACCATAGATTGCTTCAAGCCAACAATCTCCGTGGGATTCGACCCTTACTCACGTAAGGTATTACTTGGACGACCCAGTGCACTTGCTGGTTAGTTGTGCGAATTTATGAGAAATAGTAATATTGACATTGAGATACACAATTTCGTGCACCAAGTTTTTGGCGCCGTTGCCGGGGATTGTTTGAGTTTGGACAACTGACGGTTCATCTTGTTGCTTAGATTAGAAAATTTTTGTCTTTTGGGTTAGAGTCTTTTATTTTCTTTTCAAAAATATTCTTTTCTTTATTAATTTTTAAATTTTTTTCGTGAGTTTATTGTCATGTTTTAAGTTTGGTGTCAATTGCATGCTTGTCTTTGTCTTTTAATTTTCAAATTGCATGTTCTTTATTTTTCCTTGATCTTCAAATTGTTCTTGTCAATTTTTCTTGTTAGATCGTTGGTTTTTCTTATTTTGTGTATTTTTCGTGTTTTCCTTGTGCAATCTCAAAATATTAGTTTTCAAAATTTTTTTTTATTTATTTTATACCTTGTTAAAACACGTTAAATTTATAGCTCAGTTGGCTAGAGCGTTGGCTTATGTTCTTGGCAATTGGGTATCTTCCTTTTAAAAATTTTTTTCAAAAATAATTTTTCTTGATTTAATCTTGTGCCAAACTTTAAGTTTGGTGTTTTCTTGTTAATCTTTCTATAATTTTCGAAATTTTTATTTTGGTTTTCTAAAAATTTTAAGTTTGGTGTTCTTTCTTCATGTTCTTGTGTTCTTTTGAGTCTTCAAAGTGTTCTTGAGTCTTCCTTGTGTTTTGATCTTAAAATTTTTAAGTTTGGCGTTCCTTGGTGTTTTCCCTCCAAAATTTTCGAAAACAAGGAGCATTAGATCTAAAAATTTTAAGTTGTGTGTCTTTTGTGTGTTTTTCTTTTTCACCATAAAATTCAAAAATCAAAAAAATATATTCTCTAAATATTTTTGAGCAAATATTTCGAAATTTTTCAAAAAAAATTCAGATTTTTATTTTAAAATTTCTATTTTATCTTATCTTAGTTTCAAAAATTTCAAAATTCAAATTTTTTCAAAAAAATCATATCTTTTTCAAAATTTTATCTTATCTTATTTCAAATTTCAAATTTCAACTTCCAAAATTTCAAAATTCAAATTTCAAAATTTAAGATTCAAAATCTAATTTTCAAATTTAAAAATCAAATCTTTTCAAAATTTAAATCTTTTTCAAATCCTTATCTTATATTGTTGACTTTTTCGAAAATTCAAAAATTCAATTTTCAAATTTTAATTTTCAACATTTCAAATTTCAAATTTCAAAATTTCAAATTTTAAAATTTAATTTTCAAATTTAAAATTTAAATTTTAAAACTTTTTAATTTAAATTCCTTATCTTTCCTTACCTAACTTATCTTATCTTTTCTAATCTCAAATCTTAAAATAAAATCTTTTCATATATTTTCTTCTTTTTTTATTTTATTTTATTTTCTTACAAGTATCTTTAATTTTAAGATATATCTTTTTCAAAAATTCCTAACCAATTTATCTCTCTTCATTTTTTTCGAAAAATCCTCACCCACATCTTTTTCAAATCTTTTTAATTAATTAATTTAGTTTTTAAATTTTTTTTATTTCTTTTTCTTCTAATTTTCGAAATTATAGTCAATTTTTTATTTATTTTATTTTATTTTGTTTTAATTTCGATTTTCAAAAAAAAAATTTAATTACAATCCGCATCATCTCCCTTTCTCCATCATGGATCTAAGTGGAAATGAACAGTCCAGAAGGACTCTGGGGTCATATGCTAACCCCACTACTGTTGCATATGGGAGTAGTATCTGTATACCCTCCATCAAGGCAGGCAGTTTTGAGCTAAATCCTCAGCTCATTGTCATAGTGCAGCAAAACTACCAGTATTCCGGTCTTCCACAGGAAGAACCTACTGAGTTTCTGGCACAATTCTTGCAAATTACTGACACAGTACGTGACAAGGAGGTAGATCAGGATGTATACAGGCTGTTACTATTTCTGTTTGCTGTAAAAGATCAAGCTAAAAGGTGGTTAAATAACCAACCCACAGTAAGCATAAGAACATGGAAACAGTTAGCAGACAAATTCCTGAATTAATATTTCCTTTGATCAATTTATTTGAGTTGGTGTCTATTGGAAAGTAAAAGCTCCTTATAAATGCTTAGCAATTGAGTTAAGCTCTTGGAAAAATACTAGTACAATAACACTTTTGTATATTGTCTTTAACTTTCGCAAAAAGATTCATTGTTGTTGCAATACTCAATTCACCCCCCCTCTTGAGTAATTGTGCATAGGTTCTACAAGTAGTGGGTCCTCCACAAAAGAAGAAGCCAAAGCAGTATCTACTGAGCTTGGTCCTCCAGAACAGGTTGCTGAACTCAGTCAACAATTGTGTTTTCTAACAAAACAGCTAGCAGAATTCAAGGAGATGCTACAGGACACTAAAAATGCTAATAAAAATATGGAAGCACAGTTGAATCAGACAAAACAGCAGTTATCAAAGCAGATAATAGACGAGTGCCAGGCAGTTCAATTAAGAAGTGGGAAGATATTAAATACCTCACTTCAGAGTAGCAAAAAGCCAAGAAAAGAACAACTAACAGAGAACGAGCAAAATACCATTCAAAATCCTTCTGAGGACAGTAAGAGCCCAGAGAGAAATAATTCTGGCGTTCAAACGCCAGAAAAGGATGCAAAGTTGGTGTTAAACGCCCAACCCATGCACAGTTCTGGCATTTAAACACCATAAACAGGCAAGGTGTTGGCGTCAAACGCCTAATGGAAGCTCAGTTCTGGCATCCAAATGCCAGAAATAAGCAAGGAACTAGCGTCCAACGCCAATACAGCTTCCAACTCTGGCATTCAATTGCCAGTGAGGGATCAGACACACACAAGTGCTGATAACAACCCCTCTAAAAAGGCTTCTCCAACCACCTCTGTAGGAAATAAACCTGCAACAACTAAGGTTGAAGAATACAAAGCCAAAATACTTTATCCTCAAAAACTCCGCCAAGAGGAGCAGGATAAGCAATTTGCTCGCTTTGCAGATTATCTCAGGACTCTTGAAATAAAGATTCCATTTGCAGAGGCACTTGAGCAAATACCCTCTTATGCCAAGTTCATGAAAGAGATCTTGAGTCATAAGAAGGATTGGAGAGAAACTAAAAGAGTTCTCCTCACTGAAGAATGTAGTGCAGTCATTCTGAAAAGCTTCCCAGAAAAGCTTAAGGATCCCGGGAGCTTTCTGATACCATGCATATTAGAGGGTAATTGCACCAAGACAGCTTTATGTGATCTTGGGGCAAGCATCAACCTAATACCTGCATCCACTATCAGAAAGCTTGGTTTAATTGAAGAAGTTAAACCAACCTAGATATGTCTCCAACTTGCTGATGGCTCTATTAAATATCCATCAGGCGTGATTGAAGACATAGTTTTTGCCATTGACAAGTTTAGATCATACTTAGTAGGATCAAAAGTGATTGTGTATACTGACCATGCTGCTCTTAAATATCTACTCACAAAGCAGGATTCAAAACCCAGGCTCATAAGATGGTGTTACTTCTGCAAGAGTTTGATATAGAAATAAGAGATAGAAAAGAGACAGAGAACCAAGTGGCTGATCATCTGTCCCAGATAGAGCCAGTAGAAGAAACGTCCTTCTCCTCTATTGAGATCTCTGAAACCTTTCCGGATGAGCAACTGTTTGCCATCCAGGAAACACCATGGTTTGCAGACATTGCAAACTATAAAGCTGCAAGATTCATACCCAAGGAGTACAGCAAGCAACAAAAGAAAAAATTAATTACTGATGCAAAGTACTACCTGTGGAATGAACCATATCTCTTTAAGAGATGTGCAGACGGAATAATCTGTAGGTGTGTGCCTAGAGAAGAAGCACAGAAGATCTTATGGCATTACCATGGGTCACAATATGGAGGCCATTTCGGAGGTGAGCGAACAGCCACCAAGGTCCTCCAATGTGGCTTCTACTGGCCTACACTCTATAGAGATTCCCGAGAGTTTGTACGTAACTGTAACAGTTGCCAAAGAGCTGGTAATCTGCCTCATGGTTACGCCATGCCTCAACAAGGAATCTTGGAGATTGAGTTGTTTGATGTATGGGGTATTGACTTCATGGGGCCTTTCCCACCATCATACTCAAACACTTATATTCTGGTGGCAGTCGACTATGTATCCAAATGGGTAGAGGCCATTGCCACACCCACTAATGATACTAAGACAGTGCTGAAGTTCCTCCAGAAACATATCTTCAGCAGGTTTGGTGTCCCTAGAGCACTAATTAGTGATGGGGGCACCCACTTCTGCAATAAACAGCTTTACTCTACTATGGTCCGATATGGAATTAGTCACAAGGTGGCAACTCCGTATCATCCACAGACAAATGGGCAAGCTGAAGTCTCTAATAGAAAAATAAAAAGATCCTGGAACGGACTGTAAGTACCCGTAGAAAGGATTGGGCAAGAAGCTTGGATGATGCTCTGTGGGCTTACAGAACAGCATTCAACACTCCTATAGGGACCTCTCCATACCAGCTTGTGTATGGTAAGGCCTGTCATCTGCCCGTGGAACTGGAGCATAAGGCCTACTGGGCAACCAGATTCCTAAATTTTGATTCCAAATTAGCTGGAGAAAAAAGATTGCTCCAGCTGAATGAGCTAGAGGAATTCAGACTCACTGCTTTCGAAAATGCTAAGCTTTACAAGGAGAAAGCAAAAAGGTGGCATGACAGAAAGTTGTCACCTATAGTCTTTGAACCAGGACAGAAGGTTCTGCTATTTAACTCTAGGCTCAGATTATTCCCCGGGAAACTGAAATCCCGATGGAGGGGACCATATGTGATTACAAGCGTGTCACCATATGGCTATGTGGAGCTTCAAGACATTGATTCTGATAAGAAGTTCGTTGTTAATGGACAGAGAATCAAGCATTATCTTGAAGGCAATGTTGAGCAAGAGTGCTCAAGGCTGAGGCTAGATTAAAAGCTCAGCAAGGTCCAGCAAAAGACAATAAAGAAGTGCTTATTGGGAGGCAACCCAATGTTATTTAAATATATCTCTTTATTTTATATTGCTATTTTATGTTTTCCTTAGATTGATGATCATGTGAAGTCACAAAAACAACTGAAAAATCAAAAACAGAATGAAAAACAGCATTAAAAACAGCACACCTTGGAGGAAGAGCATTCTGGCGTTTAAATGCCAGAAACAAGCATCTGTCTGGCGTTTAACGCCAGAAACAAGCACCAAGCTGGCGTTTAACGCCAGAAACAAGCATCAATCTGGCGTTAAACGCCAGAAACAGGCTACATTTGGGCGTTTAACGCCAAAAACAGGCAGCAGTTTGGCGTTAAACGCCAGTATTGCATACAGAGGGTGTTTTGTATGCCTAATTAGAGCAGGGATGCTAAATCCTTGACCCCACTGGATCTGTGGACCCCACAGGATCCCCACTTACCTCACCATTCAAATTCAAACTATTTTCCTCCCAAACCCACCCATTCACACACCTCCATCTCCTCCATCTTCTCCACTTCTTTATTCTTTTGCTCTAGGACGAGCAAACCTTTTAAGTTTGGTGTGGTAAAAGCATTGCTTTTCTTTTTTTTATCCTATTTGATTTTCAGTTGCTTGGGGACAAGCAACAATTTAAGTTTGGTGTTGTGATGAGCGGATAATTTATATGCTTTTTGGCATTGTTTTTAGTATGTTTTCAGTATGTTTTAGTTAGTTTTTATTATAATTTTATTTGTTTTTAATTAAAAATCACATTTCTGGACTTTACTATGAGTTTGTGTATTTTTCTGTGATTTCAGGTATTTTCTGGCTGAAATTGAGGGACCTGAGCAAAAACCAGATTCAGGGGCTGACAAAGGACTGCAGATGCTGTTGGATTCTGACCTCCCTGCACTCAAAGTGGATTTTCTGGAGCTACAGAACTCCAAATGGCGCGATCTCAATTGCGTTGGAAAGTAAACATCCAGGGCTTTCCCGAAATATATAATAGTTCATACTTTGCGCGAATATAGATGATGTAAACTGGCGTTCAACTCCAGTTCCATGTTGCAGTCTGGCGTTCAGCGCCAGAAACAGGTTACAAGTTGGAGTTCAATGCCAGAAACAGGTTACAACCTGGCGTTCAACTCCAAAAACAGCCCAGGCACGTGAGAAGCTTAAGTCTCAGCCCCAGCACACACCAAGTGGGCCTTAGAAGTGGATTTTTGCACTATCCATCTTAGTTTACTCATTTTCTGTAAACCTAGGTTACTAGTTTAGTATTTAAACAACTTTTAGAGACTTATTTTGTACCTCATGACATTTTAGATCTGAACTTTGTACTCTTTGACAGCATGAGTCTCTAAACTCCATTGCTGGGGGTGAGGAGCTCTGCTGTGTTTTTTTCACTGAGAGGACGGATGGTAGCCATTGACAACGGTGATCCACCAACACACAGCTTGCCATAGGAGGAACCTTGCGTGCGTGAAGAAGAAGACAGGGGAAAAGCAGAGATTCAGAAGATAAAGCATCTCCAAAACTCCAACATATTCTCCATTACTGCATAACAAGTATTTGTTTCATGCTCTTTTATTCTTCGCAATTCAAACTGATAATTATAATTGATATCATGACTAAGAGTTACAAGATAACCATAGATTGCTTCAAGCCAACAATCTCCGTGGGATTCGACCCTTACTCACGTAAGGTATTACTTGGACGACCCAGTGCACTTGCTGGTTAGTTGTGCGAATTTGTGAGAAATAGTAATATTGACATTGACATACACAATTTCATGCACCAGTCAACAGAGTATCGAGTCTCAACTTGGAATACGTGGTGACAAGCCACGGTACTTTACCCAGGAAAACTCGTATCTCAGATAAAATAAGTGCATAAGCCATTTAAGCATTCATATTCGTTCATAAACATTTCTTTATCATTCATTATCGCCATAACATCACTTATACATCATGTCTTTGCACTTTTCATACATCCTTTATCATGTTCCGGAGCAAGTGGGGCGAACCACACCCTTGCATCTACCTAGAGAGCCTCTATACTAACCAACCTAGGGCAGGTGGGGGTGAAACCACAACCCTTGCGTCTACCCAAGAGGTACGTTCTCATATGCCCAGGAGGAACAAAGGAGGGGATCCTAACCTCCCACCATCTTTCTGGGGGCGATTTTACCATACCAGGAGAAACAAAGAAGGGGATCCTCACCTTCCACCATCTCCTGGGGTTGCACTTTCAAGAAAGAGTACTCAGATGAAATATTCATTCTTTTCTTTAATCGGTTTTATAATTTAGAAGTATGTATACATATATTTATGCCTCCTATCCTCCCATACCTAATTCATCACTTTTCCAACCTTACTTCATCCCTAAGATACCTTCTTTCCCCTAGCTTTATCTTATTACTAGGCCTATTACTAAGATCTAAGGTTAAAAGAGTGAAAATAGAGGTTTAGAGGTTTAAAATCATGTTTAAAACACTAAAATTCCATTTGCTGAAAACAGGGGTCATGCGTACGCGTGGGCCACGCGTACGCGTGGGAGTGAAATTTGCCCATCATGTGTACACATTACGTCGTACGCGTACGCAGGTACACTGGACAAAATTAAACGTCCACGTACGGAGGGGTCTGCATACGCATACATTGCAGATTAGTTAAAAAAATGGTTAAGTTTGCAGAATTTCAGCTTTACATACCAAACTTCCAACACACATAACTTTTTTGTTTTAAAATATTTTTCATCCGTTCTTCAAATGGCATAAACTTCACGAACACAATTTTCATATGAAATAAGTTGGAAATAATTTGGGGGTTAGGAAGCCAAGTTATGGCTTGCCGAAGTTTGGCCAAAAATCAATTATTTTTACAAAATCTTCCAAACCTCTATTTTTGTCAAAACACAACTCAAAGCCAACTCTCTATGCCCACAATCAGTTCCAAAAACATGCCATATCAAAGAATCACATCCCAGATCCTACCACAACCAAATCATACCTCAATTTTAAACCAATCTCTTACGTAAATTACTTACCAAAACCAACAAAATCATCAATAATTCATCACATATACATACTCATTCTCATCACCTTATCAACTATCATTAAGTCATTATTTAACATTCCATTTTCATCTCCAACATCAACCACTAAAACAATTACACAATCTATATCAACAATTATCATTAGAGGTACTAAGCATCCAACATACTCATGCATTCACACCTATCCTAAGGTCATCTAGCCTAAGTTTTCACAAGACATTATATATTAAATACGAGAAATTTAAACCATACCTTGGCCAATTTTATCATATAATCCAAAGGTACCACCAAAAGGTTCAAACTCAGCCCCAAGGATCCAAAGCAATGACATCCAAAGCTCCACCAAGACTCCAATGTTCACAATCAAGCTCCAATTTACATATATACACACCTAATACACATTTCCACATATGTATACCCAAAACTTAATATCAAAGCTACAATTAACTAAGGGATTCACTAGGGTTGAGGATCCTTACCTTTTATGTGCCTCAATTAAGCGAAAACCCACCAATTTCTCAAGTCAATATGGTCCTAAAATATCAATTAACCACAAATCTCAACACTCAAGACCATACCATTTTTAGATTTTAGATGAGGAAATTGAAATTGAGAAAGTGGTTTCCTTACCTTACAATGTACTGAACTTTGTAGAGCTCGTCACTGCGGATGCGTGGCCACAAACGATACGGCGATCGGAGCTTGGAGCGAAAAGTTATGTGGATTTGAAGTGGAACCAAGGGTATTGGAACCTTCCCCCTCTCTTCCCTTGTGTTCTTCCTCAGCAGCGTGTTTCTCATGAGTGTAGGGAGTAATGGGCTGAGTTCATAGTGTTAGGGGAGTGTGGATTGGGCCTTGGGCCCAATACGGGCCCGGTTCGCCTAGTTCGGCCCGTTCGATCCAATCTTGGGCCAAATTCTTTAAAATTAGTGTCAAAATTCTTATTTTAATTAGCTCTATCTCATAAAAATATAAAACTTATATTTCAAATTTCTTTTATAAAAAATAATTTATTGATTAATTATTCACTAATTTTACGGAGTTTACAATAGTTAAGTATTTCCTTTTCTTGTTATTTTTCTTAGTTTGCATTTTTATGTCTGAGTCGTTTGATTTCTACATTTTTATGTTTTTGTTTACCTTTTTCATTTTCTTGTTTGCACCTCCAGTGGTTATGCTTGTAACGGAGAATATCTCAATGAACAAATAAGGAATCGAATAATAAAAATCAAAACAAACAGTAGAGGTGTTTAAGAATGTGTGGTTGCATTCAACGAAACTAAAAATGTTTGAATCTTGAGGAAACGGAAAAAGAATCTTCAAGAACATAAATTTGAAGACATATTATGAGATTTCAAGCATCATGGAGCAGTGAAAAAAAGTCTAAAAAGATCAAAGAAATAAAAAAGTTCTAAGGCTCTGAACACCAATGATTAGGATCTAGTTATGTGCTTGTGATGTTTCTGTTTTAAGGATAGACTTGGGCTAGTAAAGGGGTGTTTCATGACCCAATAACTTGGGCTAACTAGACCGGGATTATCGATTGAAAGTCCGCTTAAAAAGTCACCTTAAGACAAAACATTAAGAAGTCCAAAGAGGCTCTGGGCATCAATGTCTAGGTCAAAACCCTAATTATATGCTTGTGGTGTGATTGTGTCAAGGAGAAGATTGGATAATTAAATCTGAGGGGTGCTTCATCACCTGGTAACTTGGTCCAACTGGCCCGAGATTATCGATTGAAAGTTCATTAAGAGCTGCCTTGTGACAAAATACTAAGAGTAAAAAACCGCAACGGTCTTTCCTTAATTCAAATAAGAAATAACTGCTTTCAAGTCATACAAACTCAAAAGAATTCTCATAATATAATTCAGATTTCAGTTTTTTAAATTTTCCAAATCTTAAATATGCAAGATTCATAAGAATAAGAGAAGCCGAATGCAACCATAAGAATTATCAAAAATCCCACTTTTGTTTTCAATCTTGAAAGTTTTTCAAATCATTTTCATTAAGCAAAACTCCGTTTATCTTGATATTTGCTTGAGGACAAGCATGCTTCATTGTGAATAAAGGGGGAGAGTAGTGGCTGATTGGGGTTATATAGGTTGGGCTTTGGGTCCAGTATGGGCCCGGTTTAACCGGTTTAGTCCATTGGCCGAATTAGTGGATCGAAAAGTATGCTAATCTCTTTTGAATTCTTTTATTATAATTGGAAATTTTGATATTTGAATTAAAATTTGAAACTCTTTCACATGACTCTTTGAATTTGACTAGGTATAGTGAATCAATTAGTGTGCGACACATACATGATCTTCAATCACTTTAACTTTGAATAAGTGACATATAATTCAGATTATAATAACTTTTGAAAATTGTATTTTCTTGTAAGATCTAACTGGATAGGAATAGCTTGAATGTGACATGTAATTCGACCTAGGGACTACTTTTAAAATCTTATCAGAAACTAAATCGGTTTTTGTACGTAACCTTTTTAATTAATTAACTGAAAACTATTTGATTAAAGAGAAATTGAAGAACCAAGGAATTGGAAATCAGTTACTAAAGGTTTATCTTGAAAGATGTTTGCATACTTCAAAATAATTAAACAAGGTTTGATTTCTCTAAGAGCATAAACATCTCCGAAGCCCTTGACTCTCATTATTATTGTCTTCTGTCAAATCAACATTCAAGTTCTCTGTCCGTAAGCATTCAAGCACTCAAGCATTCAAGTTCTAAAGTTCTCAGCAAGACTCAATCTTACCCTCTTCACTCCAGGTTCTTTTAATCTAATTAGACATTTAATATGAAAATTGCTTACAAAATCCTTTAATCCTCATGAGAATGATATTTACTTATCGTGGTATTATATTTTCGCTCATCAGCATGATATTTTGCTTTGGTGCTTGATCGAGCTGTAAAATTTTATTTCTTGGCACGCCAAGAGATAAGAGAGTCACCAAGAAACAAAGAATAATCGGTAGTAGAACGATAATCAATGGGGTCACTAACTGTTCATGCCCTGAGTCGAGCTGTATAACCCGGGCTGATTGACGACAAGTCGACCGACCTCTTCAGGTCAGGATTGCCCGACCTCTTCTTAAAGAGTTCGACCAAATCAACAGGAGAAGCCCAAAAAGGGCCCAAACAGAGGAACACTACCCAAGTCCAAAGGCTGCCCAAGTCTAGAAGGATAAGGGCGGTTCCCTTAAAGATGAGATAACTCCACTCAAAGATAAGATAAGATAACTATCTTATCTCCAGAAAGGTCACTCCACACCACTATAAATACACTAGAGCACCCAGGTATAACTCATACTCTGATTCTACAAAAAATCTGCTTAATACCCTTGCTAACTTAAGCATCGGAGTCCCTTGCAGGTACCACCACCCTCCGATTATGAAGGATCAGCATCACCAACAAGTCCAACAAGTCAGACGTAACAGCTCCGACCAGTACAGAAGATCTCGTCCGAGATCGACCTACAATTTCAGGTAACCCTCGGAACATTGGCGCCGTTGCCGGGGAACCTGGAAGTCATCCCATTATCATGGCAGATAATCTTGACAACGACCACGACTCTGATCTAGAAAACAGGACGCCGCATAAGAACGTGGACACCACACCAAAGGATACCTCTCAACCAAACAAATACAAGAATTCGCCAAGTTCGGAAATCATGGAGGCACTCCAAGCTCAACAAGATCGCCTCAAACAACTCGAAAAAGAGACCGAACATCAATGGGAAGCCGAGAGGGACCTTCGAAGAGAAACTAGGCGACATCGAGAGTTAGAGGACAAACTCTTAAAGCTCAAAGCCGACCTTAAAACAAAAACCATCCAACCTGATCTCGAAGACAGCTCCCACAAAGATCAAGATCCATTCACCAAAGAGATCTTGAAGGCCAAAGTCCCAAAAGACTTCAAAGCTCCCGACATGACTCCGTACGACGGCACATCGAACCCCAGCCATCATCTCAGCAATTTCAGAAGTAGAATGTATCTCACGGATGCCTTGGACGCCATTCGATGCAAAGCCTTCTCAACAACCCTAACAAAGACAGCAATTAAGTGGTTCGATACTCTGCCCCCTAGATCCATCACAAGTTTCGACGACCTGGCCAAGAAATTTCTTGCCAGATTTTCCATCCAGAAGAACAAAGCCAAACATGCCCCAAGTCTACTAGGGATCAAGCAAGGAGATCGAGAGAGTCTTTGCAGCTACATGGAGAGGTTCAACAAAGCATGCCTGGACATACAAAGCCTACCAACGGAAGCAGCTATTATGGGTCTCATCAATGGCCTGCGAGAAGGACCTTTTAGTCACTCCATATCAAAGAAACATCCAACATCTCTGAATGAAGTGCAGGAACGAGCTGAGAAGTACATCAACATGGAGGAAAACTCTCAGCTAGGAGAGACCTCAAAATCCGGATTCTCTTACTCCTCCCGGGACAAGGAGAAAGAGTCCAAGAAAAAAGAAGATCAATACGGCGAGAAGCCTAAAAAATACAACAACTATACCCCTCTCCGGGTGTCTCTTGTGGATGTTTACCGAGAAGTATGCCATGCTAAAAAGATACCAGCACCTCGTCCACTCAAAAGCAAGAAAGGAAGAGGAAATCAAACAGAATACTGTGAATATCACCGAATCTACGGACATCCTACCAATGAGTGCCTTACTTGAAAAATGTTATTGAGAAATTGGTAAGAGAAGGACGACTAGATCGGTATTTAGCCAACAAATCAGAAGAGCCCAGAAAAAGAAGAAGGGACGAAGAGGTCGGACGAAGTGAACAACCACCTCGCACCCCGGAGAGGCACGTTCATATGATAAACGGAGGATTCGCAGGAGGGAGAATCTCAAAATCATCTCGCAAAAGGCACCTTAAAGAAGTACATCATTTCGACAGAAGGGAAGAATCACCCGATCTCCCTACTATTACTTTCACCCAAGAAGGCATCATCCCAGGACACGAAGATCCCATGGTCATCACTATCATATTAGCTAATGCTAACCTCCATCACACACTGGTGGACCAAGGAAGCTCAGCAGGTATATTGTTCAAACCCGCCTTCGATAAACTCGACCTGCAGGAAAAAGAGCTCAGAGCATATCCAAACAGCTTGTTTGGACTAGGAGACACTCCAATCCAACCGCTTGGATACATCTCACTACACACAACCTTCGGAAAAGGAACCCGATCAAGGACACTCAACATAGACTACATTGTAGTCGACGTAAGCTCAGCCTACAATGCCCTGATAGGTCGGGCAACATTGAACCAGCTCGCCACAGTAGTTTCAACTCCACATCTATGCATGAAGTTCCCAACTCTAGAAGGGATCGCTACGATAAAAGGAGACCAGAAAATAGCGCGACGCTGCTATAATGAAAGTCTGAACCTCAGAGGCAAAGGGGAAGAAATCCACACCATTGAACTCGGGGGAGTTCGAGGTCGGGAAGAACTCCGTCCACAACCTGAAGGCGAGATCGAAGAAGTCAAAATTGGAGATGACCAGGACAAAACAACAAATATCAGGGCAACCTTAAATAAGGACGTAAAGAAGCCCTTGATACAATTCCTAAGGGATAATGTCGACCTATTCGCATGGAGGGCTGCAGACATGCCAGGCATAGACCTGATGAGCAAGGATTTACACCGATTCGGAATTCCACAGAATAATCCCGTTGTTAGTATAGTCCAAACCGATAGTCAATCCTCAAATCAAATTTATAAGGAATTGGTTGTCACAAATTCAACCCCAATAAAAATAACCGAAGTATTCAAATGTCACAAGGAATGGGCAAACATGTGCTTCAACATTGGTTAGAATTTCGGAGTTGCAAATCATGAGCAAGAAATTAAACTAAGAATCCTAACAAGCAAGTAATCTTGAGATGCAAGAAACTAATTCAAATAACTAAAGCAAGATGTAAGCAATTCCAAACTAATAAGATAACATCCAACATAAGTCTACTCTAAAACTAAACAAATAACTATGACTAAGACAAGACAATTAGGATTTTGGGGTTTTCAAATATGAATAATAAAGCAACTCTTGGCTAGACATGGGAATTGGGGTCACTATCCTTGTCTAATAACCATATCTTGACAATTATAAGGAACCAAACTCATTAAGTTTACTTCTATACTTGAAGTATGTTAAATGGTTTAGTCAACACCAACCCATAAGGTCCAACCTAGCTACTAATTGACTTAGTAGAAGGCTAGTGTCAATGGCTATCAAATTGACCACTAAGGGTTTCCAAATCATCAAATCCTTTAGACCAAATGACTCAAGTTTACCCAATTCCCTTAGCATAAGCCAAGAGTAAAAAGAACTACTCCATAATCAAAGGAAACATTTCATCAAACACATAGTAAGCATTAATAAAAGACATATTCAAAGTGCAATTAAATTGAAACTAACAAGTACCCACTAACAATTATCAACATACAATCACTCAAACAACACAATAAACCATGAAAATCATCAATGTAAAATTAACAATCCAAAATTCACAAGATTCATGAAATGGGTATAAAATGACAATTGACAAGAAAACATAAAACTAACACAAGATCTAAACAAAATTACGCTAAGGAATTCAAATTAGACAATCAAAACTAGTAATTAACAAGATCCAATTCAGAATTCAACAAGGGAATATCAAATCAAACTAGATCTAGAGAGGAACAAGAGTTTCTCTCTCTAGAAGAACAAAAAACCAAAAAACTAGCTAAAAATTGTGTCTAAGTGTGAATGAATGATCCCCCCTTTCCCCTAGCATCCTTAGGTCTTTTCCATGCAGAACCAGCTTGAATTTGGGCCTCTTGAGCCTCAGAAATCGCCAGGCATGATTTCCTTTAATGAGGTCACGTACAGCTTGTCGCGCGTACGCGCCATGCGTGCGTGCGCGCCGATTGATTTTGTGATCCACGCGTGCGCGCCATGTACGCATGCGCGCCAATGTGGATTTCTCTAATCCATGCGTGCGCGTGCGCGCCCTTGCTGAAATTCCCAAAATCCAAATCTTCATGTTCCTTCCTCTTGTGCATGCTTTCTTTCTCTTTTCTAGGCCATTCTTGCCCTATAAATTTTGAAATCACTCAACAAACACATCACGGCATCGAATGGTAATAAAAGAGGATCAAAATATAGCAATTTTAAGGCAAAAGAAGCATGTTTTTCATCATGGAGCAATATTAGGGAGAGAACACAAAACCATGCAATTCTTGTGAATAAGTGTGAAAAATATTGACAAAACCCCCCAAATTCTACACGATATAAACCACAAAATTGGGGTTTATCAAATCTCCCCACACTTAAACCAAGCATGTCCTCATGCTTAAGAATAAAAAGACCAAAGATCATGGTAAGAAAGGGTTTATGAAGTGTAAATTTCCTAAATGAATGCATGCAACTAATGTAAAATTATCTACCTACTTGGTCAAGGGTAAATCTATCCTCTAAGAACACATATGAGCATACGGGGTGGAAATAACATGTAGTTCATAAGTCCTACCAATTTGAACATTACTATGGAGTGCATATAACTTGCTAGATGAACGCTTGTGAAAGCCGGGAATAAGGAGTTGAGCATCGAACCCTCACCGGAAGTGTATCCGCTCTATTCGCTCGAGTGTATAGGGTTCGTCACTCAATTCCTCTCCTAATTATGCTTTCCAAGATTTGTCTTTCATCTAACAATCAACAATTACTTAATGCATGCTTACAAGTATCATGAGGTCTTATTCATGGGTTGTAATGGGGATAGGGTGAAGGTAAGGATGTATATGGTCAAGTGAGCTTAAAATCTGAATCCTTGATTAACCTAAGATCTCACTAGCAATAATGACCAGAAACTTTTGGTTGTCCTCTAAGAAAGCATACTTCGAATGAGATGGAAGAGGCTTCAGTTCATTCTTTGCCACAAGCTGAGGTTCCTTTTCATCAAGCTCATGGAGTTCATTCTCAACAACTTTCTCTTGTTCATCCTCTTGGTCATCCGTCTCTTCAACAATAGGGTAGCATAAATTGTTGTAGTCTTCTTTTCACACTTCTGCTACCACTTCATCGATTACATCACACCGAAGAACGGAGTGCTCTTCGGGAGGATGCTTCATGGCTTCTTCCAAATTGAACTTGATAGTCTTGTCTCCAACCTCAAAGGAATATGTGCCGGTGAAGGCATCTAACTTGAATTTAGAGGTCTTAAGGAAGGGTCTACCAAGTAGAACGGAGGATGAGCTTCTATTTTCTGTTGGAGGCATTTCAAGGATGTAAAAGTCAACCGGAAAGACCAAGTCCTTGATTGCCACAAGTACATCTTCTGCTATTCCCATCACAGTGATCACACTTTTATCGGCTAAGGCAAACTTCACCACCGACTTCTTTAATGGAGCTAAATTCAACCGCACAAAGATAGAAAGCGGTATGATGCTTATGCAAGCTCCTAGGTCACACATACAGTCATGAAAAGTGCGTCCACCAATATAATAAGACACCAAACAAGGCCCAGAGTCACCATATTTTTTTGGAATAGGCTCCATCAAGGAAGAAATCGAACTACCCAAGGATAATGTCTCCAACTCTCCTATCCTATCCTTGTGTGTACACAAGTCTTTCAAAAATTTTGCTGGTTACCTCAACCTTCTTGAACACTTGAAGCATGTTCAAATCAAATTCCGGAGTCTTCTTTGCTTTCTTCACCATGGAAGGGAATGGAATATGAATGGACTCATCCACTATAGGTTTCCTCTTGGGTTCTTTAAGGCTTACTCCTTCTTCCTCATGCCTTTTGTCTACCTCCTCTTCTTCATGCAGAGCTTCAACAACCACTTCTCCCTCATGAATGTCTTCCATGACCCTATGAGGTATCTCCTCCAATGTAGTCCCCAGCCATAGAGTGATAGCGTTGAGACCGCCCTTGGGGTTTGGAATGGGTTGGGATGGAAGGTTAGAAGAGCTTGAGGGTTGGTTGGTGTTGTTGTTGGAGGAGGGCATGGACATCTTTGAAAGCATGTCGGCAAGGTTGGCTAATTGAGCGCCCAAGGCATCAAATTGAGCCTTGTTGCTCTCGTCCCATTTTTCCATAGCGGCTCTAAGCTCATCAACTTGATTGGTTGAAGATAAAGATGTTTGGTTGGATTGTTGTCTATGGTGTGGTGCTTGGTATTTGGTGTAGTTGCTTTGGTTTTAGTTGTGGTGATTTTGGTTGGCTTGGTGGTTGTTATTGTTAAGGTGGTATTAGGATGAAGATTGGTTGTTGTTGTGATGATAAGAAGAGTTGTTCCATCTTTGATTTTGATTGCTCCCTTGTGCATTATCCCTCCACCCTTGATTTTGATTACTACCATGAGAGTAGTTGTTTTGGCCTTGAGAAGGGTAGGGCGGACGGTTGTTGTAATTCACATTGGTCACAACAAGGGCATGCTCCTCTTGAATTTGATGGCATTGGTCAGTGTAATGTGTGGTGCTAGAGCACAAACTACAAATCATAGGAGGGCCTTCAAGTTGAGCAACCGGGAGTGGGGCTTGGATGGCTTGGATAGAGTAGTATTCCTTTTAATCTTTTTGTATTTGCGTGAGGATAGTGGTCATATCCCCAAGCGCCTTGGTTAAGCTTGCTTTGGAAGGGGATGGTTCTACCACACCCTTGAGAGGATTACTTCTCACCCTTACATGTTGTGTAGCCTGGTGCACGAAATTGTGATCTCTTGGTGCTCTAATCTCAATTCATGATTTGTCACAACTTTGATACAACTAACCAGCAAGTGCACTGGGTCGTCCAAGTAATAAACCTTACGTGAGTAAAGGTCGATCCCACGGAGATTGTTGGTATGAAGCAAGCTATGGTCACCTTGTAAATCTCAGTCAGGCGGATAATAATTGATTATGGAGTTTTTGAAAATAATACTAATTAAACAGAAAATAAGGATAGAAACACTTATGTAATTCATTGGTGAGAATTTCAGATAAGTGTGTAGAGATGCGTTTGTTCCTCTGAACTTCTGCTTTCCTGCTGTCTTTATCCAATCAGTCTTACTCCTTTCCTTGAATTGAATAGAAAAACAGTAGTACTTTGCATTAATCTTTGAGGAACAGCAGAGCTCCATACCTTAATCTATGGAGTGCAGAAACTCTACCGTTTGAAAATACATAAGTGAAAGGTCCAGGCATGGCCGAATGGCCAGTCCCCCTGATCTAAGAACCAGGCGTCCAAAGATAAAACTCAGGATGTCTAATAAACTAGTTACTAGGGTTTACAGAAGTAAGTAATTGATGCATAAATCTACTTCCGGGGCCCACTTGGTGTGTGCTTGGGCTGAGCTTGAATGTTACACGTGCAGAGGCTCTTTCTAGAGTTGAACGCCAGGTTGTAACGTATTTCTGGCGTTCAACTCTGGTGTGTGAGTTGTTTCTGGCGTTTAACTCCAGATAGCAGCATAGAACTGGCGTTCAACGCCCTTTTACATCATCTAAACTCGGCCAAAGTATGGACTATTAAACATTGCTGGAAAGCCCTGGATGTCTACTTTCCAACGCAATTAGAAGCGCACCGGTTAAGAAAGAATAGATGAAGAAGAAGAAGAAATGGAGGAGAGGGAGAAGGGGTTGTGTTTCGGCCAAGAAGAGAAGAGAGGGTTGTGTTGTGTGAAAATGAGGAAGAATGGAAGGCTTTATATAGGGGAGGGAGGGAGGTTAAGTTTCGGCCATATAGGGTGGGTTTGGGTGGGAAATTGATTTTGAATTTTGAAGGTAGGTGGAGTTTATGAGGTAGGTTTATGGGGAAGAGTGGATGGATGTGAGTGTTGAAGAGGTGATGGGGAAGAGAGATTGAGGTGATTGGTGAAGGGTTTTGGGGAAGAGTGTTTATGGGATTGTGTGAAAGAGGGGTGAGAAGAAGTGAGTGGAGGTAGGTGGGGATCCTGTGGGGTCCACAGATCCTGAGGTGATCTTGTGGGTCCACAGATCCTGAGATGTTCAAGGATTTACAACCTTGCACCAAATTAGGTGTGTAAAATGCCCTTGCATACAACTCTGGGCGTTCAGCGCCAGGTTGGTGCTTGTTCTAGGCGTTGAACGCCTATTTGTAGCCTATTTCTGGCGTTGAACGCCAGAACCATGCTTGTTCTGGGCTTTCAGCGCCAGCTCTCCTCCAGGGTGCATTTCTGGCGTTCAAACGCCCAGATGCTGCCATTTCTGGCGTTCAGCGCCAGAACCATGCTCTGTTCTGGCGTTGAACGCCCAAAACATGCTTCTTACTGGCGTTTAAACGCCAGTAAGGTCTTCCTCCAGGGTGTGATTTTTCTTCTGCTGTTTTTGATTCCGTTTTCAATTTTTATATTTATTTTGTGACTCCACATGATCATGAACCTAATAAAACATGAAAAACAAAAATAGAATTAGATAATTAAACATTGGGTTACCTCCCAACAAGCGCTTCTTTAATGTCAATAGCTTGACAGTGAGCTCTCATGGAGCCT
>NC_029786.2:30198675-30251573 GCF_000816755.2 Arachis ipaensis | reverse complement strand
GATAGATCAGAGACTAAGTTTGCTAAATTAGAGGTATTTTGTTCAGAGTTCTCTGTCTGTTGCTGAGTGGATGATGGAAAAGGTTTATTATTGTTAAACCTGTTTCTTCCACCATTATTAAAGCCTTGTTGGGGCTTTTGATCCTTCCATGACAAATTTGGATGATTTCTCCATGTTGAGTTATAGGTGTCTCCATAAGGTTCACCTAAGTAATTCGCCTCTGCTATTGCAGGGTTCTCAGGATCATAAGCTTCTTCTTCATAAGAAGCCTCTTGAGTACTGTTGGATGCAGCTTGCATTCCATTCAGAATTTGAGAAATCATATTGACTTGCTGAGTCAATATTTTGTTCTGAGCCAATATGGCATTCAGAGTTTCAACTTCAAGAACTCCCTTCTTTTGAGGCGTCCCATTACTCACAAGATTCCTCTCAGAAGTGTA
The DNA here is from genome assembly GCF_000816755.2 of Arachis ipaensis. Lineage (NCBI taxonomy): Eukaryota > Viridiplantae > Streptophyta > Magnoliopsida > Fabales > Fabaceae > Arachis > Arachis ipaensis. Next base: position 30,251,133 of record NC_029786.2, on the reverse strand, counting down.
CATGAACTAGTTATTAGCAACCATGTCAATGAGTTCTTGAGCTTCTGCCGCCGTTTTCTTTAGATGAATGGATCCACCTGCAGAAGTATCCAATGACATCTTTGATAGTTCAGATAAACCATCATAGAATATATCCAGGATGGTCCATTATGAAAGCATGTCAGAAGGACACTTTTTGGTCAGCTGTTTGTATCTTTCCCAAGCTTCATAGATGGATTCACCTTCTTTTTGTCTGAAGGTTTGAACATCAGCTCTAAGCTTGCTCAGCTTTTGAGGAGGAAAGAACTTGGCTAAGAAAGCCGTGACCAGCTTATCCCAAGAGTTCAGGCTGTCTTTGATCCTGTCTCTTCGGAGGCAATGTCAGTTGATCCAGATCACTTAGTTCATTGGTGAACAAGGGAGGTTCATCTTCCCAAGTTTCAATACCAAATAATTTGGCATTCAGCTTCATGATTGCACCATGGAACTTGGCAGCTTGCTCTTCAGTAACATCCTCATTCTCTTCAGAAGAGGAATACTCATCAGAGCTCATGAATGGCATAAGGAGGTTCAATGGAATCTCTCTGGTCTCTAGATGAGCCTCAGAGTCCTTTGGTTCCTTAGAGGGAAGCTCCTTATTGATCACTGGATGTCCCAGGAGGTCTTCCTCCTTGGGATCCACGTCCTGTCCTTCCCTTACAGGTTCGGCCATAGTGCTTATGTCAATGGCCTTGCACTCTCCTTTTGGATTCTCTTCTATATTGCTTGGGAGAGTACTAGAGTTAAGAACTGAAAAGGATCTTCAGATGGAAGTCCATGAAACTTGCAGTTCTGCTGCATCAGAGAAACTAGCTGAGGTTTCAGGTTAAAGTTGTTTGTTCCAATGGCAGGAATGGAGATGCTTCTTCCATGTAAATTGGAAGTAGGTGCAGTAAAGTCACCAAGCATCCTCCCTGCATTATTGTTGTTGGGTTCGGCTGCCATCTCCTTTACTTGTTCAAAATTTTCAATAAGGTTGTCTCTGAATTGTTGTAATTTAGCTTCTCTTAGTTTTCTCTTCAGAGTCCTTTCAGGTTCTGGATCAGCTTCAACAAGAATGCCTTTTTCTCTCTCCCTGCTCATAAGAAAGAGAAGAGAAAAAGAAAAGAAGAGGAATCCTCTATGTCACAGTAAAGAGGTTCCTTATTGTTAGTAGAAAAAGAAGAAGAAAAAAATTCGAACACAGATAGAGGGGGTTCGAATTTGGTGAGTGATGTGAGGAAGAGATGTTAGTAGATGAATAAATAAATAGAATAAGATGAGAGAGGGGGAGAGGATTTTCGAAAATAATTTTTGAAAAAGAGTTAGTGATTTTCGAAAATAGTTTTTGAAAAAGGTTGATAGTTTTTCGAAAATTCAAAATAAAAAATAAAATAATTAGTTTAATTAAAAAGAAATTTTGAAAAAGAGGAAGATATTTTCGAAAATTAGAGAGAGAGAGAGTTAGTTAGGTGGTTTTGAAAAAGATAAGAAACAAACAAATAGTTAGTTAGTTGAAACAAATTTGAAAATCAATTTTGAAAAGATGAGAAAATAAGAAGTTAGAAAAGATATTTTAAAATAAAATTTTTGAAAAAGATAAGATAAGAAGATATTTTTGAAAAGATATGATTGAAATTAGTTTTGAAAAAGATTTGATTTTTAAAATCACAATTAATGACTTGATTCACAAGAAATCACAAGATATGATTCTAGAACTCAAAGTTTGAATCTTTCTTAATAAGTAAGTAACAAACTTGAAATTTTTGAATCAAAACATTAATTGGTGATGTTATTTTCGAAAATTATGATATAAAATTAAGAAAAAGATTTTTGAAAAATATTTTTATAATTTTCGAAAATAACTAAGAAAAATGAAAAAGATTTGATTTTTTTGAAAAAGATTTTGAAAAAGATAAGATTTTTAAATTGAAAATTTGATTTGACTCATAAAAACAACTAGATTTTAAAATTTTTTTGAAAAAGTCAAATCTAATTTTCGAAATTTTAAGAGAGAAAAAGGGAAAGATATTTTTTTTGATTTTTGAATTTTTATGATGAGAGAGAAAAACAAGAAAAATGATGCAATGCATGAAAGTTATGGATCAAAACAATGAATGCATGTAAGAACACTTTGAATGTCAAGATGAACACCAAGAACACTTTGAATGTCAAGATGAACATCAAGAACATGTTTTTGAAAAATTTTTAATGCAAAGAAAACATGCAAGACACCAAACATAGAAATCTTTAATGCTTAGGCACTAAGAATTCAAGAATGCATATGAGAAACACCATACAACACAAAACAAAAAATCATCAAGATCAAACAAGAAGACTTACCAAGAACAACTTGAAGATCATGAAGAACACTATGAATGCATGAATTTTTTCGAAAAATGCAAGATGAACATGCAATTGACACCAAACTTATAACATGAATCAAGACTCAAACAAGAAACACAAAAAATATTTTTGATTTTTATGATTTTATGATTTTTTTTTGTATTTTCTTTTAAATTTTTTTCGAAAATCATTTTTGAAAAAGAAAAATAAGGATTCCAAAATTTTTAATATGAATTCCAGGAATCTTATGCTCTTCAGTCTAAAGCTCCAATCAAAGGGTCAGACATGGCTTAATAGCCAGCCAAGCTTTAGCATGTAAATTACATCCATCAGCTAATTTGCTAAGAAAGACAAAGAAGCTCTTTTCTTGAGTATAAGTGAAACCTTTGTCCAAAAGAATTTAGACATGGCTTTACAGCCAGCCAGGTTTCAACATGCTTCATGAAACACTAGAATTCATTCTTAAAAATTCTGAAGAAAAATAGATTTTTGAAAACATTTTTATTTTAAAATTTTTTTCGAAAACAAAGGAGAAATTTTTGAAAGATATTTTTGAAAAATTTTTGAAAACTTTTTGAAAAGAAAACGAAAAGAAAGTTACCCAATCTGAGCAACAAGATGAACCGTCAGTTGTCCAAACTCGAACAATCCCCCGCAACGGCGCCAAAAACTTGGTGCACGAAATTGTGATCTCTTGGTGCTCTAATCTCAATTCATGATTTGTCACAACTTCGATACAACTAACCAGCAAGTGCACTGGGTCGTCCAAGTAATAAACCTTACGTGAGTAAGGGTCGATCCCACAGAGATTGTTGGTATGAAGCAAGCTATGGTCACCTTGTAAATCTCAGTCAGGCGGATAATAATTGATTATGGAGTTTTCGAAAATAATACTAATTAAACAGAAAATAAGGATAGAAACACTTATGTAATTCATTGGTGAGAATTTCAGATAAGTGTGTAGAGATGCGTTTGTTCCTCTGAACTTCTGCTTTCCTGCTGTCTTCATCCAATCAGTCTTACTCCTTTCCATGGATGGCTTTTTGCAAGGGCATCACCGTTGTCAGTGGCTACATCCCCTCCTCTTGTGAAAATGGTCCAAGATGCCCTGTCACGGCACGGCTAATCATCTGAGGTTTCCGATCATGCTGGAATAGGATTCACCCTCCTTTTTCGTCTGTCACTATGCCCAGCACTCGCGAGTTTGAAGCTCGTCACAGTCATTCAATCATTGAATCCTACTCGGAATACCACAGACAAGGTTTAGACTTTTCGGATTCTCTTGAATGCCGCCATCAATCTAGCTTACACCACGAAGATTCTGATTAAGAGATCTAAGAGATACTCATTCAATCTAATGTAGAACGGAAGTGGTTGTCAGGCACGCGTTCATGGGGAATGATGATGATTGTCACGTTCACCACATTCAGGTTGAAGTGCGAATGAATATCTTAGAAGCGAAATAAGATGAATTGAATAGAAAAACAGTAGTACTTTGCATTAATCTTTGAGGAACAGCAGAGCTCCACACCTTAATCTATGGAGTGCAGAAACTCTACCGTTTGAAAATACATAAGTGAAAGGTCCAGGCATGGCCGAATGGCCAGCCCCCCTGATCTAAGAACCAGGCGTCCAAAGATAAAACTCAGGATGTCTAATACAATAGTAAAAAGTTCTATTTATAATAAACTAGCTACTAGGGTTTACAGAAGTAAGTAATTGATGCATAAATCCACTTCTGGGGCCCAATTGGTGTGTGCTTGGGCTGAGCTTGAATGTTACACGTGCAGAGGCTCTTTCTGGAGTTGAACGCCAGGGTGTAACGTATTTCTGGCGTTCAACTCTGGTTTGTGACTTGTTTCTGGCGTTTAACTCCAGACAGCAGCGTAGAACTGGCGTTCAACGCCCTTTTACGTCATCTAAACTCGACCAAAGTATGGACTATTATATATTGCTGGAAAGCCCTGGATGTCTATGTTCCAACGCAATTAGAAGCGCGCCATTTTGAGTTCTGTAGCTCCAGAAAATCCACTTTGAGTGTAGAGAGGTCAGAATCCAACAGCATCAGCAGTCCTTCTTCAACCTCTGAATCTGATTTTTGCTCAAGTCCCTCAATTTCAGCCAGAAAATACCTGAAATCACAGAAAAATACACAAACTCATAGTAAAGTCCAGAAATGTGAATTTAACATAAAAACTAGTGAAACATCCCTAAAAGTAACTAGATCCTACTAAAAACATACTAAAAACAATGCCAAAAAGCGTACAAATTATCCGCTCATCATAGCCTCGGCAACATCATTTATCAATTTCCAAGCTTCTCCATCCATCTTGTTTTTTGAAAGGGAACCACCACTAGAAGCAGTGAGCAATCTTCTATCTTCCACACAAAGACCTCCGGTGAAGTAACTAATGAGCAAGTGAGTGTTCAATCCATGGTGTGGACAAGATTCCAATATCCTCTTGAACCGAGTCCAATACTCATATAAACTCTCTTGGTCCCTTTGCATTATACCCGAGATCTCCTTCCAGACGTAATCGGTCTTCTCCGGTGGGAAGAACTTATCTAGAAACTCTCTCCTCAAGCAATCCCAATTGGTCACAATCTCATCCAGTAGCGCATAAAACCATGTCTTTGCTTGCCCTTCAAGAGAGAAAGGAAAAGCAAAAACCATAATAGCCAACTCATCGGCTCCATGCCTTCGAGCCGTAGAACAAGCAACTTGAAAGTCTCTTAGATATCGGATGGGGTCTTGACCCGGCAACCCATGATACTTAGGAAGTAGATGTATCAAGCTACTCTTCAACTCAAAGTTTGGATCAAGGTTGGGATACCTTGCTTGCAAAGGTTAAAGTATGATATCCGGAGCTCATTGATCATGCAAAGTGATCCGTCGTGGCTCCGCCATGTATGGTTCACCTGTAGGATGCAAAGATGTATTAGTAGTGCCAACAGAAGAATAAGAAGTAGCGGACTCTAAGTCACTCTCGGTACCGTCTAGTGATTCGGTATGTTCTTCAAGAGAGGCCGAAGTACTAGCCATATAGTCCAACCGCCGTCTAGCTTGCTGAGTGTGTGGCAAGGTTCTTTCAATCTCAGGGTCAAACTCGGCTAAGCTAGAATTTGATTGAGACCGAGTCATCAAACTTGGAAGTCATAGCACACATACAAGAAGAAATCTAAACTATAGCTAAGTATTGAAAGAAAGTAAACTATCTACAATATTCACATATTCATATAACCAATATCAAGGCATATGTTACAACCATTCCTCGGCAAGGGCGCCAAAAATTTTGATGAGCAAGGATTTACACCGATTCAAAATTCCACAGAATAATCCCGTTGTTAGTATAGTCCAAACCGATAGTCAATCCTCAAATCAAATTTAGAAGGAATTGGTTGTCACAAATTCAACCCCAATAAAAATAACCAAAGTATTCAAACCTCGGGTCATCTCACAAGGAATGGGCAAACATGTGCTTCAACATTGGTTAGAATTCCGGGGTTGCAAATCATGAGCAAGAAATTAAACTAAGAATCCTAACAAGTAAGTAATCTTGAGGTGCAAGAAACTAATTCAAATAACTAAAGCAAGATGTGAGCAATTCCAAACTAATAAGATAACATCCAACATAAGTCTACTCTAAAACTAAACAAATAACTATGACTAAGATAAGACAATTAGGATTTTGGGGTTTTCAAATATGAATAATAAAGCAACTCTTGGCTAGACATGGGAATTGGGGTCACTATCCTTGTCTAATAACCATATCTTGACAATTATGAGGAACCAAACTCATTAAGTCTACTTCTATACTTGAAGTATGTTAAATGGTTTAGTCAACATCAACCCATAAGGTCCAACCTAGCTACTAATTGACTTAGTAGAAGGCTAGTGTCAATGGCTATCAAATTGACCACTAAGGGTTCCTAAATCATCAAATCCATTAGATCCAATAACTCAAGTTTACCCAATTCCCTTAGCCTAAGCCAAGAGTAAAAAGAACTACTCGATAATCAAATGAAACATTTCATCAAACACATGGTAAGCATTAATAAAAGACATATTCAAAGTGCAATTAAATTGAAACTAACAAGTACCCACTAACAATTATCAACATACAATCACTCAAACAACACAATTAACCATGAAAATCATCAATGTAACATTAACAATCCAAAATTCACAAGATTCATGAAATGGGTATAAAATGACAATTGACAAGAAAACATAAAACTAACACAGGATCTAAACAAAATTACGCTAAGGAATTCAAATTAGACAATCAAAACTAGTAATTAACAAGATCCAATTCATAATTCAACAAGGGAAGATCAAATCAAACTAGATCTAGAGAGGAACAAGGGTTTCTCTCTCTAGAAGAACAAAAAACCAAAAAACTAGCTAAAAATTGTGTCTAAGTGTGAATGAATGATTCCCCCTCTTTCCCCCTAGTGGATGCCTCCTCCGGATACAAGTACCTCTCGTTCATGGATGCTTATTCAGGATACAATCAAATCCCAATGTATCCACCAGATCAGGAGAAAACCTCATTCCTAACTCTAAAAGCAAACTATTGTTATGTCGTCATGCCATTCGAACTCAAAAACGCAGGAGCTACTTACCAAAGATTAATGAACAAAGTCTTCGTAGACCATATCGGGAAACTAATGGAGGTATATATAGACGACATGTTGGTAAAAACACAGAGTGAAGAATCGCTACTATCCGACCTCACCAAAGTGTTCGACACCATAAGAAAGCACGGTATGCAACTCAATCCAGCAAAATGCACCTTTGCAGTAGAAGCTGGCAAGTTCTTGGGCTTCATGCTCACACAAAGAGGAATTGAGGCAAACCCGGATAAATGTCGGGCAATACTCGACATGAAAATTCCGACCTGCGTCAAAGAGGTACAACAACTCAACGGAAGACTGTCAGCCTTGTCCAGATTTCTAGCCGGATCGGCCATAAGATCTCTCCCCTTCTACGCCACTTTAAAGAATGAAAAGAGGTTCGAATAGACAACGGAGTGCGAGCAGGCTTTCCAGGATTTCAAACGGTTCCTGGGACAACCACCTATTCTAACTCGACCGTGGGAAGGAGACCCACTTGTATTATACCTCGCAGTAGGAAATCAGGCAATAGCCTCAACTCTAGTCAGAGAAGACGGGAATGGGCAACAACCCATCTACTTCGTCAGCAAAGCTCTACAAGGGGGGCAGAATTGAACTATCAAAAGATAGAGAAGTTCGCCTACGCCCTCATACTAACTTTCCGACGAGTTCGCCCCTACTTTCAAGCTCACACCATCAAGGTCCAGACTAATCAGCCCATCAAAGGCATTCTCCAGAAGACAGACTTAGCAGGAAGAATTCTACAATGGGCAGTCGAGCTATCTAAGTTCGATCTTCAATACGAAACTCGAACGGCCATCAAGTCCCAATATTTGACAGACTTCATTGCTGAGCACACTGACACTCCGGAAACTCCCATAGAATGGAATCTCTACGTAGATGGCTCTTCAAACAAAACCAGAAGTGGCGCGGGCGTGATAATAGAAAGCGATCAGGGAACCCAAATCGAACTCTCCCTCAAATTCGAGTTCCCTGCTTCAAACAACCAGGCTGAATATGAGGCACTACTAGCTGGTTTGAAGCTGCCTAAGGAGGTTGGAGCTCAAAAGCTTATCATCTTCAGCGACTGACGTTAGGATTTTTGCCAGTAAAGAATTTCATAAAAATATTCACATTGTAGATATAGTCTCTAAACCAACAGAAGTCCCTTCGTACAAACGTTTTGGTTGTCACAAGTAACAAACCCCTTTAAAATTGATAACCGAGTATTTAAACCTCGGGTCGTCTTCTCAAGGAATTGCAGGGAGGTGTTCTTATTATTGGTTATGAGTCTTGTAAATTGGGGGTTTTGAAAGTAAGGAAGCAGTATGTTGAATGATAAGAAAATAAATAATAATAATAAATTAAACTCTTGGCAAGGTATTAGAAATTGGAAGTCCAGACTTAGTTATCCTTATCAATAATAATGAAAGTTGAATCTTAATTCCACTTAGTCAACCTTTACTAAAGTAAAGGAAAGTCAAGGGATTAATTAGTTTGATCTTCGAATCCTATTTATTTCCTAAGAAAAGATTGGGATTATTGACGATCAATTCAATTAGCAAGGATAACAATTATCAATTATGCTATTGAGTTGAATAATTCCTGAGTTACTGATTTCTTAACCAAGACCAAAAGGGAAAATATCTAAATTAAATTAAAAGCATTCGTATAAATAAAGCAAAGCAAAATTAAGTCTGAAAATACCTCGAATTGCATTCACAAAAGAACTTAAATCTGACATACAAATTAAATTGGAGAAATAAATAAAAAGAACATTGAACCTGGGATTGAGAGTCACTCCTAAAACTAAGAGAAGTCCTAAATCCTAATCCTAAGAGAGAGGAGAGAACCTCTCTCTCTAAAAACTACATCTACTCCTAAAATTGTGAATGTGAAAGCCTGATTATGAATGGATGCATTCTTCCAATTTATAGCCTCTAATTTGTGTTTTCTGGGCCGAGAACTGGGTCAGAAACAGCCCAGAATTCGCTGATCTCGAATTTAACCACGCTGGATTTCCGTCACTGCGACGCGGCCGCATGGAGCATGCGGTCGTGTCACTTAGAGTCAGGGAAACCATAGCATATTATATATCAAATCGAAGCCTCGGACGTTAGCTTTCCAACGCAACTAGAACCGCATCAGTTGGACCTCTGTAGCTAAGGTTATAGTCGTTTGAGTGCGAAGAGGTCAGGCTAGACAGCTTAGCAATTTCTCCAACTTCTTGTATTCCTTCCACTTTTGCATGCTTCCTTTCCATCCTCTGAGCCATTCCTGTCCTGTAATCTCTGAAATCACTTAACACACATATCAAGGCATCTAATGGTAATAAGAGAGGATTAATAATAAGCAAATATAAGATCAAAGAAGCATGTTTTCAATCATAGCACAAAATCAAGAAGGAAATATAAAACCATGCAAATATTGTGAATAAGTGGGTAAAGGGTTGATAAAATCCACTCAATTGAGCACAAGATAAACCATAAAATAGTTGTTTATCAGCGACTCACAAGTAGTCACCTCACAAATAGAAGGGAGCTACCAAGCCAAAGACCCCACCATGAAAAAGTACTTGGACAAAACCAGGGAACAGCTCGGATAACTCGGAGACTATGAGATTCGCCACATACCTCGGGAACAGAATGCTCGAGCTGATGCACTCTCAAAACTAGCCAGCACCAAACCAGGGGGCAACAATAGAAGCCTCATCCAAGAGATACTACAGAACCCGTCAATCTCGAAAGAAGACAAGATCCTAACCATAACAGGTTGGGATGAAGGATGGGTGACTCCCATAATTAACTACCTCAAAACAGAGATACTCCCTATAGATAAGAAGGAGGCAAAGAAGTTAAAGCGAGAGGCATAATACTACACCATCATGAATAACATCTTATACAGGAGAGGGATCTCAACACCCGTATTAAAATGTGTGCCGACTTCCAACACAAAGGAAGTTTTAGAAGTACACAGTGGCATCTGTGGCAACTATCTCGGAGCACGGGCTCTTGCCAAAAAAGTACTCCGAGCCGGATTCTATTGACCGACTATGCAAAAGGAAGCAACAGAAACATTCTAATTTCCACATTGCCCCACCAGAGGAACTCATCAGTGTAACCTCACCCTGGCCATTTGCAAGATTCGACCTCCTTGGGCCCTTCCCTCAAGGATCAGGACAGGTCAAGTTCCTCATCGTAGGGGTAGACTATTTTACAAAATGGATTGAGGTAGAGCCTCTAGCTAATGCCACTGCTCAAAGAAGTCGAAAATTCCTATATAGGAACATTGTCACAAGGTTTGGGGTTCCTTACTCCATTATCACAGACAATGGCACTCAATTCATAGACGCAGGCTTTAGAAAATTGGTGGCCGACTTGAAAATAAAACACCAATTTACTTCCATAGAACACCCCCAAGCTAATGGACAGGCAGAGGCCGCCAATAAAGTCATATTAGCTGGGCTAAAACGGAGATTACAGGATGCAAAGGGAGCCTGGGCTGAAGAACTCCCACAAGTCCTATGGGCATATCGGACAACTCCACACTCCACCACAAGGGAATCACCCTTCCAACTGGCTTAGAGAATGGAGGCAATGATCCCAGTGGTGGTCGAAGAAGGATCCCCTAGAACGATCCACTACAGTGAAGAGGCCAACTCCCAACTTCAAAAGGAAGAGCTCGACCTACTTCCAGAAATCCGAGAAAAAGCTCAGATCAGGGAGGAAGCGTTAAAACATCGAATGGCCTCAAGATACAACCAGAAGGTAGTACAGCAGAATTTTGCCAACAACAACCTCATCCTAATCCAAAATGATATCGGAACAAGTCGACCAGGAGAGGGAAAGCTAACAGCTAACTGGAAAAGACCCTACCGAGTCATAGAGGTACTCGGAAAAGGCTACTACAGGCTGTCTGAACTCGAGGGGCGAGAGCTACCAAGGTCATGGCATGCCTACAACCTAAGAAGGTATTATAGTTAGGAGGTAATAAAGATCTTAGGTCAAGGTGCACTCTTTTTCCTGAGAAGGTTTTTTAACGAGGCACCAAGCCAAGATCTACAGGTCGGCAAGATGAAAAACAAATTCATCACCCGACCACGATGAAAATCGAATTCATCATTGGATTTCGACAAGGTCGGCAAGGTGAAAGCCAAATTCACTACCCGATCACGACAAGGTCGGCAAGATAAAAACCAAATTCACTGCTCGATCAAGACAAAGCTACAGGTCGCCAAGGTGATGATCAAACTCACCGTCCGATCACGATAAAATCAACAAAGTTATAAAAAATTAATCCATAAGCTGAGGCCTGGCCAGCCCTGACTAAAAAATGGATTACTAATAACTTAAGAACGGACCGACATGAAGAAGTCGGACCAATCGACCAAAGCAACAAAAAGTTATAAAAAGCAATCCATAGAAAGAGGCTTGACGAGGCCTGAGAAAAAATGGATTGCTATAACTTGGAATGCACCAACATGAAAAAGTCGGACCAAACTTATCAAAACGACAAAAAGTTATAAAAAGTAATCCATAGAAAGAGGCCTGATCAGCCCTTATCAAAAATGGATTATTAGAAATAACTTAGAAGGGACCGACATGAAGAAGTCGGCCCAAGCCGATCAAAAGCAACAGAGTTATAAAAATTAAATCCATAAGAAGAGACCCACGAGGTCCAACTAAAAATGGATTACTAAAAATAACTCGCGAGACTCAACAAAAGAAGTCGACCGGCAGAAGGCGTGCGCTAGAAAGGACACAGCTCGACCCAAAGAAAGCCACGACCTCTCCCAAAATCAATTCACAAGTGCTCTATGAGAATACTAAAAGGAACAGTCAAACAAGGCTAGCCCCAAAAGGTCACTTCGATCAAAGCAGAAAATAAGACAACACAAAGGAAATCAAAAGAGAGTTCGGACAGCAAAAAGCTCCAACACTCTTAAGATTCCGGAAAGCCCCAAAAAGATTGCAAACAAAATACATCAAGAAGAAAAGCAAAGCTACTATAATCAACACTCAGAAGGCCACCCGAAGGTCGACCTCAAGAGTTCAAAGGCATTTGTTTTTCTAAATAAAGTTGCTAAGAAAAAAGCAACTACAAAAGTCACAGTCAAACAAACTACAAGCTACAGAAAATAGAGTTCAAAGACCCACAAAATCGGGCCATTAAGATACTGTTCCGAGGGTTACCTGAAACTGGAGGTCGATCTCGGATGAGATCTTCTGTACTGGTCGGAGATGACGTGTCCGGCTGGCTGGTGGCGGCCGGAGCTGTTGTGTCTGACTTATTGGACTTGCTGCACTGCTGATCCTTGGCCACCGGAAGGTGGGGGGTACCTGCAAGAGACTCCGATGCTTAAGTTAGCACGGGTACTAAGCAGGTTTTATGTCGAATCAGAGTATGAGTTATACCTGGGTGCTCCAGTGTATTTATAGTAGTGTGGGCTGACCTTTCTGATAAGATAAGTTAGTTATCTTATCTTATCTTATCTTTATGTTGAGTGAAGTCAGCTTATCTTTAAAGGAACTGCCTTTATCTCTGTAGGCTTGAACTGCCTTTGGATTTGGGTCGTGTTCCTCCATTTGGGCCCTTTACTGGGCTCTCCTGTCGATTTGGTCGATCTCTTTAAGAAGAGGTCGGATAGTCGGACCTGAAGAGGTCAGTCGTTTTGCCACCAATCATCCCGGGTCGGACAGTTCGACCCAGGGTATGAACAGTGCCCCTGCTTGAGCTCGGTCTTCTTTTTGAGGTCGAGTTCTTGACTTCGGTCCTTCTCTAATGAAGCCGAACTCAAGCATTTTGTCGATTCCTTTGTAGAAGCTTTTGAATGTAGAACGTTTTTCCTCTAAAAGCGTGCACTTTTATATCGGTGTTGTTTTGGGAATGCAAGCGGTTTTAATATCCATATTTAATTGGCATTTAATTGCCCCGTTTCCCCTAACTTCTCTATTTTTTGAATTTTGCACTCAGGAAAACGGTTTCTCTCCTTCGTCCTTTTCGTAACTTCTTCACATTTCTTCTTTCACTCTCTCGCTTGCGCTTCTACTTTCGTCGCTTGGCGTTTTTTCTGGGCAGCCTTTGTCTCTGCGCTTCCATTCTTCCTTTCTTTTTGTAGGATTTAGTTGACCTCATGTCTTCCCGAAATAACGTAACAGAAATGCCTTCCCAGGTTCCCGCGGGTATGGCTGATTGGGTGGACTCCATGGTTCTTATGTGTGTCTCGCTGGTTGATTCCGAATTTTGTACTCAGCTTAGGCAGTTTCACAGTGTCTGTGGTAATTTTGGTGATGAGAAGAATTATGAACTTGTCCCTCCCTCTTCTGACGAGAGAGTCTGTTTTTCGACTCGAGTTGTTGACAATCGCCCCTTCTTTTATGCTTACGATTTTTTCTTTGGTCAACTGGGTATTACTCTTCCTTTTACTCTATTTGAAACCGACTTGTTATGGTCTTGTAATGTTGCCCCTTCTCAACTTCACCCCAACTCTTGGGGTTTTATAAAAATTTTCCAGTTGCTGTGCGACGGTTTTGGTATTCCTGCTTCCCAATCTCTCTTTTTCTATTTGTTTGTTTTGACTAAGCCCGGTGTGGTAAAAAAGAAGTCAGCTTGGGTCTCCTTTCGTTCTACCCAAGGAAAGAAAGTTTTTTCCATGTTTGACGAGTCATTCCATGACTTTAAGAACTACTTTTTCAAGGTCCGAGCTGTTGAAGGAGCTTGGTCCTTTTTTCTGGATGAAAATGACGAACCTGCCTTTCCCTTGGAATGGCAAAAAGATGTGAGGGTCTCCCGGTATTCGTGGGAGATGTTGGATGAGGCTGAGCGGGCCTTTGTGACTATCTTGGAAGAACGCTGGGGTCAACCTCCCCATCTTGACACAAAGAAATTCCTAACCAATCCTTCTCTTCTTCAATCTGAACTGGGTATCTTGTGTTTCTTTTATGATTTTGTTTATGTTGCTTGTAGCTGTCTTTTCCGACTTGTCCGACTTGTAGCTGAGTTTTCTGTTTTGTTTTGCAGAGGCAATGAAGAATAATGAATCCATGAAAGCTTATAAGAGGGCGCAGAAGGCGACTGCTGCCAGAAATGCTGCTGCCCAGGCGGCTGGGGAGGGATCTTCCCAAGTGCGTGGGAAGCCATCGGTGCAGAGTTCTGCCAGGGTGAAGAAGGTGATCCCTACTCCCCGAGTTCGTTTGGCAGATCCTCACGTCACCTCTACTGCCCCTTCTGTTGCTCCTCCCAATAAAAAACAAAAGACTGATGAGCCTTTTGACCTCGATGCTCCTGATTTTAATGCTATTGAATTCGTGGATCAACAAATCGGCCCCTACGGTGCTCTTTCCATGGACGATGTGTCCATCCTTCATCACTTGGATTTTTTGGCTCGAAATCATGTTAAGATGGTGTACATGTCGGCTGCCATATATCGGACTGCTCAGAATCTCCCTCTCCATGCTACCAAGGCATTTATGGAAGAGGCGAAACAAGAATTCGACCAGATGAAGGGACTGAAGGAGGAGTTTGAGGTGAAGGTGGCTAAGCTGGAAAAAGACTTGGAGAACGAGAAGGCGAGTTCTGAAGCGTTGGCTGCTTCTTTGAGGTTGGCTGAAGACGCAGCCTTGATGCATAAGGATAGCTATGTTACATCCTATAGGGAGGGGAAGCGCCTGAGAGATGAGCTTGACAATGCCCGGGAAGACTATGCTGAGCTCCAAGGTCATCTCGTTGGCAGCGTTACTGCTGCTTATGAGAACTTGAGAGAACAAGTTCGAATCATTGCTCCCGAGGCCGATCTTACCCTCTTTAGCTTGGATAATGTTGTCAGGGATGGCAAGATTGTCCCTGATGATGAGGGTGATGACGATGAGGTGGTTCCTCCCCCTGTGTTTTCTACCAAGGTGCCGACTTCTTCCGCTCCTCCAGTTGGGCCCGAGTTGGATTGCCAGATCCTGAACCGGGAGGATGGTACTGTAGATGCGGTGTCGATTCAGACTCGCCCCCCCTCTCCTTGTTCTGATGCTGTCAAGAAGGCTCCTGATGCTGCCAAGAAGGCTTCTGATGCTTGTTGATCTTTTTCTTTAAAGTAGTTGGCCCGGCTTGTGGGCGTTTGGGAAACTTTTTATTTGATTGCTGACATTTCTTAGTTGCTTTTCAAGCAACTTTTTATTTTTGAAAAACAAACAATTAGCTTGCCGTCTTTTGGATAGTAAGTGTTGGTGGCCTTTCGAGGCCTTATGACTCTTTAAAGAACAGGTTTTTTGGCTAGGCTTCCTTCTGCCAATGCTGACATCTTGCAGCCCGACCTCCTTGGGTTTTTGTTTTGTAGCTTGAATCTCCATAGTTGTAGGGGTTCAACTTGTTTGGTTTTCTCGCTTTGTGTGTGTTCTTTAGCGCTCTGTAACCAATTTCTTTGCGTTGGTCCCCTGCTAAAATCTTGGACCTTTGTCAGGTCTCTTTCGACGATTACTTTTTACGATCTTCTCGTTTGTAGGAGATCGACTTTGTTAGGTCGACCTTTTCCAGGTTATTTTCGTAATCCTCTTTCTTGGACCTTTGTTCGGTCTCTTTCAGGGATTACTTTCAGTAGTAGGAGTCCGACTTGGTTATATCGGTCTCCTTTAAGTTATTTTTGTAATCCTCTTTCTTGGATCTTTGTCAGATCTCTTTCAGGGATTACTTTTATAACTTTTTAGTAGTAGGAGTCCGACTTCATTATATCGGTCTCCTTTAAGTTATTTTTGTAATCCTCTTTCTTGGATCTTTGTCAGATCTCTTTCAGGGATTACTTTTATAACTTTTTAGTAGTAAGAGTCCGACTTGGTTATATCGGTCTCCTTTAAGTTATTTGTAGTCCTCTTTCTTGGATCCTTGTCAGATCTCTTTCAGGGACTACTTTGATAACTTTCCATTTTGGGCTGACTTTGTCATATCGAGCCCTTCTAAGTTAAAGTAATCCTCTTTAATAGGGTTGGCCAGACCTCTTTCCAGGGTTTACTTATAACTTGGGTTGACTTGGTCCGACTTTTCAACGTCGGCCAGTCTTTAAGTTATTATTTTAGCAATCCGTAAGACCTCGTCAGGTTCTTTTTTAGATCACTTTCGATAACTTCTTACATTATTCTGTGTTCATCTTTGCCGATTTGTAGTCTTGAAATCTTTGTAGAGTATCTAAAATATATTTTATTTAAAGGAAAAGTGCAAATATATACATATGGGATTGTCTGAGTCTCAACTTGGTGCCTCGTTAAAAAACCTTTTCAGGAAAAAGAGTGCATCCAATGATGAGATCTTTTATCTTTTCTAACTGTAGTACCTTCTGAGGTTGCAGGCGTGCCATGACCTGGGAAGCTCTCGTCCATCGAGTTCGGACAGTCTATAGTAGCCCTTTCCAAGTACTTCTACAACTCGGTAGGGTCCTTTCCAGTTTGCTGCCAGCTTTCCCTCTCCTGGTCGAGTTGTTCCGATATCATTTCGGATTAGGATGAGATCATTTTCTATGAAACTTCTCGACACTACCTTTTGCTGACCCCTGTGGGAAGGGGCCGAGAAGGTTGAGTCCCCATTTTGCGAATGGCCAAGGTGAAGTCACGCTGATGAGCTCTTCTGGCGGGGCGATGTGAAAGTTGGCATGTTTTTGACATGGTGGACATGTCTTTACAAATTCTGTGGTTTCTTTCTGTAGAGTTGGCCAATAAAATCCCGCCCGGAGTACTTTTTTAGCGAGAGCTCGTGCTCCGAGATGATTGCCACAAATGCCGCCGTGTATTTCTTCTAGCACTTCCCTTGTGTTGGAGGTCGGCACGCATTTTAGTAAAGGTATTGAGATTTCTCTTTTGTACAGGATGTTGTTTATGATGGTGTAGTACTGTGCCTCCCTTTTTAACTTCTTTGCCTCCTTTTCTTCTGCGGGGAGTGTTCCTTCTTTGAGGTAGTTGATTATGGGGGTCATCCATCCTTGGTCCTGACTTGTTATGGCCAGGACTTTTTCCTCTTTAGAGATTGACGGGTTTTGCAACCTTTCCTGGATGAGGCTTCTATTGTTGCCCCCTGGTTTGGTGCTGGATAGTTTTGAGAGTGTATTAGCTCGGGCATTTTGTTCGCGGGGTATGTGGCAGATCTTATATTCCCCGATTTGTCCGAGTAGTTCCTTGATTTTATCCAAATATTTTTTCATGGTGGGGTCTTTGGCTTGGTAGCTCCCTGTTATTTGTGATGTGACCACTTGTGAATCGCTGTAAATGTTGACTTTTTGAGCTCCGACCTCTTTAGCCAGCTTCAAACCAGCTAATAATGCTTCATATTCCGCTTGGTTATTGGAGGCCGGGAACCCGAACTTGAGGGAGAGCTCAACTTGGGTTCCTTGGTTGCTTTCTATTATCACGCCTGCGCCGCTTCCAGTTTTATTTAAAGAACCGTCCACGTAGAGATTTTATTCTGTGGGAGTTTCCAGGGTATCTGTGAATTTTACGATGAAGTCAGCCAGATACTGTGATTTGATGGTCGTCCGAGCTTCATATTGGAGGTCAAATTCTGACAACTCGACTGCCCATTGTAGAATTCTGCCTGCTAAATCTGTTTTTTGCAATATTCCTTTTATGGGCTGGTTAGTTCTAACCTTAATGGTGTGAGCCTGAAAGTACGGGCGGAGTCATCGAGATGTTAGGATGAGAGTATAGGCAAATTTTTCTATTTTTTGGTAGTTCAGCTCGGATCCCTGTAGTGCTTTGCTAATGAAGTAGACGGGTTGTTGCCCATTTTCGTCTTCTCTGACTAGTGCTGAGGCTATCGCCCGCTTTCTTACTGCGAGATATAATATGAGTGGTTCTCCTTCTCGTGGTCGAGATAGGATAGGTGGCCGTCCTAAGAACTCCTTGAAGTCTCGGAAAGCTTGCTCACATTCTGTCGTCCATTCGAACTGTTTTCCCTTTCTTAAAGTAGCATAGAAGGGGAGAGATCTTATCGCAGCTCCTGCTAAGAATCGGGATAGGGCGGCCAATCTCCCGTTGAGTTGTTGTACTTCTTTGACACAGGTTGGGCTCTTCATGTTGAGTATAGCTTGACATTTGTCTGGATTTGCTTCAATTCCCCTTTGTGTGAGCATAAAACCCAAGAATTTGCCTGCTTCAACTGAGAAGGTGCATTTTGCAGGGTTGAGTCGCATGTTATGCTTCCTTTTAGTGTCAAACACTTGAGCCAGGTCGGACAATAATGTATCTTCGTTTTGTGTTTTTATCAACATGTCGTCCACATAGACTTCCATGATTTTTCCGATGTGATCTGAGAAGACTTTATTCATTAGCCTTTGATAAGTAGTTCTTGCGTTCTTGAGACCGAAAGGCATCACGATGTAGCAGTAGTTCGCTTTTGGTGTTAAGAACGAGGTCTTTTCTTGATCTGGTGGATACATGGAGATTTGGTTGTATCCCGAATAGGCATCCATAAATGAGAGGTATCTATATCCGGAGGAAGCATCTACCAGAGCATCAATACTTGGGAGTGGGTATGGATCTTTTGGGCAGGCTTTGTTGAGATCGGTGTAATCGGTACACATGCGCCACTTCCCGTTTGATTTTTTCACCAAGACGACGTTGGCTAGCCATAGTGGGTACTTGACTTCTCTTCTGAATTCTGCCTCCAGTAACGTTTGTACTTGTTCTTCCACAGCTTGGGATCGTTCTGGTCCGAGTTTTCTTCGCTTCTGCTGCACCGGCCGAGATCCTGGATAGACCGCCAACTTGTGGCACATTAGCTTAGGGTCTATGCCTGGCATGTCTGCGGCTTTCCATGCGAAGAGGTCGACATTATCTCGTAAGAATTGTATCAGCAATTCTTTTGAGTCTCCTCTTAGGACCGTGCCGATATTAGTCGTTTATCCGAGGTGTCTCCAATCTGAACCTTCTCTACCTCACCTTCTGGGTGCGGACGGAGTTCTTCTCGACGCTGAGCTCCGCCAAGCTCAATTGTATGAAACTCTTCTCCTCTGCCTTTGAGGTTTAAGCTCTCGTTATAACAGCGATGTGCCATCTTTTGATCTGCTTTTATCGTGGCTATCCCCTCTGCAGTTGAGAATTTCATGCATAGATGCGGAGTTGAGACTATTGCGCCGAGTTGATTGAGTGTTGTCCGACCTATGAGAGCATTGTAGGCTGAACATACGTCGACCACAATGTAGTCTATTTTGAGGGTCCTAGATTGGTTCTCTTTTCCAAAAGTAGTGTGTAGCGATACGTATCCCCGTGGTTGTATCGGAGTGTCTCCTAGTCCAAAAAGATTGTTCGGGTATGCTCTAAGTTCCTTTTCGTTTAAACCGAGCTTGTCGAAGGCTGTTTTGAATAAGATGTCGACAGAACTTCCTTAGTCTACTAGTGTGCGGTGTAGATTGGCATTTTCCAGTATAATAGTGATGACCATGGGATCGTCGTGTCCCGAGATGATGCCGGATGCGTCCTTTTTAGTAAATGTTATCGCCGGGATGTCGGGTGCTTCCTCCTTTCCCTCAACACGACATACTTCTTTGAGATATCTCTTTCGGGATGATTTGGAGATCCCACCTCCTGCGAATCCGCCGTGTATCATGTGGACGTGTCTTTCTGGTGTCCGAGGTGACCATTCAGCTCGTCCATCATCTTCGTCTCTCCGTCTTTTTCTTTGGTCATCATCCCGGGTGGCCATAAATCGATCTAATTTTCCTTCTCTTACCAATTTTTCTATGATATTTTTCAAGTCGAACCACTCGTTGGTAGAGTGCCCTCGAATTCGATGGTATTCATAATATTCCTTCCGATTTCCTCCTCCCCTTTTGCCTTTGAGTGGCCGCGCTGGGGGAATTTTTTCTGTATGGCAGACTTCTTTGTACACGTCGACCAAGGATGCTTTGAGAGGAGTGTAGTTGTGGTATTTTTTTATTTTCTCACCCTGTCGATCTTCTTTCCTTTTGGAGTCCTTGTCTTTGTCTCGGTAGGAGGCCCCAGATTTTGAGATTTCTCCCAGCCGAGCGTTCTCTTCCATGTTGATGTATTTTTCTGCTCGCTCCTGGACTTCGTCTAAGGAGGTAGGATAATTTTTTGATATAGATTGGCTGAAAGGTCCCTCTCGTAAGCCATTGATAAGCCCCATGATGGCGGCCTCTGTTGGTAAACTTTGTATGTCCATGCATGTTTTGTTGAATCTTTCCATGTAGTTGCGGAGGCTCTCCCGATCTCCTTGCTTGATCCCTAGTAAGCTGGGTGCGTGCTTGGCCTTATCTTTCTGGATGAAGAATCTGGCCAGGAACTTTTTGGCCAGGTTGTCGAAGTTTGAGATGGACTTCGGAGGTAAGTTGTCGAACCATCTGATCGCTGTTTTTGTGAGAGTTGTTGGAAAAGCTTTGCAGCGAACGGCATCTGAGGCATCGGTAAGGTACATTCTCCTTCTGAAATTGCTGAGATGATGGTTGGGATCTGTAGTGCCATCATACAAAACCATATCCGGGAGCTTGAAATCTTTTGGGATTTTGGTCTTCATGATTTCCCTAGTGAATGGATCCTGTTCTTTGCGTGAATTTTCCTCAGGAGTGGTCTGAGGAACTTTTGATTTGAGGTCGGCCTCTAATTGCTGTAGTTTTTCTTCTAGTTCTCGACGTCGCCGTACCTCTCTTTGTAGATCCTTTCCGATCTCCCGTTGTTGCTGGGTTTCTTTCTCAAGTTGCTTTAAGCGATCTTGAAGTGCTTCCATGGCTCCCAGATTTGGTGAGTTTTTGTCCCCGTTGGATTCCGGAGTATCCTTTAGCGTAGTGTCCGCGTTCTTGTGCGGTGTTCTGTTCTCCAGATCCGAGTCGTGGTCATTGTCATGGCCGTCCGCCATGGTTTTGGGATGACTTTCAGGTTCCCCGGCAACGGCGCCAATGTTCCGAGGGTTACCTGAAACTGGAGGTCGATCTCGGATGAGATCTTCCGTACTGGTCGGAGATGACGTGTCCGGTTGGCTGGTGGCGGCCGGAGCTGTTGTGTCTGACTTATTGGACTTGCTGCACTGCTGATCCTTGGCCACCGGAAAGTGGGGGGTACCTGCAAGAGACTCCGATGCTTAAGTTAGCACGGGTACTAAGCAGGTTTTATGTCGAATCAGAGTATGAGTTATACCTGGGTGCTCCAGTGTATTTATAGTAGTGTGGGCTGACCTTTCTGATAAGATAAGTTAGTTATCTTATCTTATCTTATCTTTATGTTGAGTGAAGTCAGCTTATCTTTAAGGGAACCGCCTTTATCTCTGTAGGCTTGAACTGCCTTTGGATTTGGGTCGTGTTCCTCCATTTGGGCCCTTTACTGGGCTCTCCTGTCGATTTGGCCGATCTCTTTAAGAAGAGGTCGGATAGTCAGACCTGAAGAGGTCAGTCGTTTTGCCACCAATCATCCCGGGTCGGACAGTTCGACCCAGGGTATGAACAGATACATAAGCAAAAACTACAAAGGATTCAAAGATTCTCCAGTGGCGGCATCTCAAGGCAAAAGAGGAAGAGTCGCGATGGGGATAGCATCGACAGTCCCATCCGGCCGGTTTAGGATCTAAACATCAGGATCCGACTCGGGGTGGCTGACCTCAGCTGCAGGAGTTGGAAAAGTCGGGGCAACAGAAGCCTTGTGGATGGCACAGAAGGTGGATCTACATCATCTTCTTCTTCATCCGGGGCAGGGAAGATCTTCCCATGTTCCATAATATTGTCCAAACTGAAGAGAGACGGGTCGAGC
Source organism: Arachis ipaensis (assembly GCF_000816755.2). Classification (NCBI taxonomy): domain Eukaryota; kingdom Viridiplantae; phylum Streptophyta; class Magnoliopsida; order Fabales; family Fabaceae; genus Arachis; species Arachis ipaensis. The sequence continues at coordinate 30,229,447 of NC_029786.2, read as the reverse complement.
TCGGCAGCAAGAACTCAGACCTGATCCTTCAAATTCTCATCAGCAGAAGTCATACTGCCCACAAGATGGCCCTGAAGCTCGGCATAATCAGCCTGAGCAGATTCCAACCTCTCCCTAAGCTCTATCACCTCACCATAAGCCCGGACATAGCTATCCTTATGTTTCTGCACCATCTCCTCAGCCAGGTTTACAGAAGCCACCGCAGCAGTAGCCCGAGTCTTCTCACCTTCCAACTCTTTTTCTAGCTTTGTCACCTTCACCTCAAGTTCCTCCTTCAACCCCTTGATCCTGTCGAATTTCGACTTGGCCTCCTCCATAAAAGCCTTTGTTGCATGGACAGGAAGATCCTGGACAGTTCGGAACTAGGTCGCTCCCATGTGTGCCAGCTTAATACCGCTTCAGGTAATAAAGTCTAGATGATGAAGAATGGATACATCATCAGTAGGGACAACACTATAAGGGGAAATTTGATGATCGACAAACCCCACAGCATCAAAATCAGGGGCGTCCAAATTAAAAGGCTCAACAGTCCTCTGTCTTTTTGGAGGAGGACCGGCAGTAGGAGAAGAGGTAGCAGCAGAAGTTTGGGGAGAATTAACCAAATGGACCTGAGGAGTAGGAATCACCCTCCTCGGCCTAGAAGTGCTCAAGATCGGCCTTTTAGGAGGAACCTCAGAAGATCCCTCCCCAGCTGTTCATACCCTGGGTCAAGCTATCCGACCCCGGATGTTTAGCGACAAAGCGACCGACCTCTTCAGGTCAGACTATCCGACCTCTTCTCAAAGAGCTCGGCCAATGCCCGACCTCTTCACAAAGAGCTCGGCCAAATCGCCGTAAGAGGCCCAAGCAAGCCCAAACAAAGGGACACAGCCCAATCTAAAGGCAGTCAAAGCCTAGAAAGATAAAGGCGGTTCCCCATAAGATAAGATGACCTCACTCAAAGATAAGATAAGATAAGATAAGATAAGATAACTAACTTATCTTATCTAAAAAGGTCACTCCATACCGTTATAAATACACTGGAGCGCCCAGGTATATCTCATACTCTGATTCTACATAAAACCTGTTTAATACCCATGCTAACTTAAGCATCGGAGTCTCTTGCAGGTACCCCCACCTTCCGGTGGCCAAGGGTTAGCAGTGCTGTAAGTCCAACAAGTCGGATACAACAGCTCCGGCCGCCAACAGTCGGCCGGACACGCTATCTCCGACCAGTACAGAAGATCTCGTCCGAGATCGACCTCCAGTTTCAGGTAACTCTCAGAACATTGGTGCCGTTGCTGGGGAACCTGGAAGTCATCCCATCACCATGGCGGACGACCATGACAACGACCACGATTCAGATCTAGAGGATAGAACACCGCACAAAAACGCGGACACTACACTGAAAGATACCCCGGAATCTAACGGGGACAAAAACTCATCAAATCCGGGAGTGATAGAAGCGCTTCAAGATCGTTTAAAATAACTTGAAAAAGAAAGCCAGCATCAACGAGAAGTTGGGAAGGATCTACAAAAGGAGGTAAGGCAACGCCGAAAATTAGAGGATAAATTCCTAAAACTCGAAGCAGATCTCAAGGCCAAAAATATTCGATCCGATCACGAAGACGGCTCCCACAAAAATCAAGACCCATTCACCAAGGAGATCATGAAAGCTAAAAGTCCCAAAAGACTTCAAAGCTCCCGACGTGATCCCGTACGACGGCACATCGGATCCAAGCCATCATCTTAGCAATTTCAGAAGCAGGATGTATCTCACTGACGCCTCGGATGTTATTCGATGCAAAGCCTTCCCGACTACTCTAACAAAGCATGCCTGGACATGCAAATTCTGCCAACAGAAGCAGCTATCATGGGTCTCATTAATGGCCTACGAGAAGGACCTTTCAACCACTCAATATCCAAGAAGCACCCAACATCTCTAAACGAAGTTCAAGAAAGGGCAAAAAAAATATATCAATATGGAGGAGAACTCCCGAATGGGAGACAGCTCAAGAACCAGATTCTCCTAACCCACTACGGGACAAGGATAAAGAGTCCAGGAAGAAAGAAGACCAACCCACTAAGAAACCTGTCTCTTGTGGATGTTTAACAAGAAATACGCAATACTGAGAAGATCTCACCACCTCGCCCAATCAAAAGTAAAAAGGAGAAAGAGGTCAAACGAGTTAAATATCCACCTCACAACAAAGAGGTCGGACGAGTTTAAGGTCCACCTCACAACAAAGAGGTCGGACGAGTTGAAGATCCACCTCACAACAAAGAGGTCGGACGAGTTGAAGGTCCACCTCACAACAAAGAGGTCGGACGAGTTGAAGATCCACCTCACAACAAAGAGGTCGGACGAGTTGAAGGTTCACCTCACAACAAAGAGGTCGGACGAGTTGAAGGTCCACCTCACAACAAAAAGGTCGGACGAGTTGAAGGTCCACCTCACAACAAAGAGGTCGGACGAGTTGAAGGTCCACCTCACACCAAAGAGGTCGGGCGAGTTGAAGGTCCACCTCACAACAAAGAGGTCGGACGAGTTGAAGGTCCACCTCGCAACAAAGAGGTCAGGCGAGTTGAAGGTCCACCTCACAACAAAGAGGTCGAACGAGTTGAAGGTCCACCACACGCCGAAGAGGTCGGACGAGTGGAACATCCACCTCACACCAAAGAGGTCGGACAAGTTGAACATCTACCTCACCCTCTAAGAGACGTGTTCATATGATAAATGGAGGATTCGCAGGAGATTCGATCTCCAAATCATCCTGCAAAAGACACCTCAAAGAGGTATATTAAGGAAGGGAGAGAGGTTTGAAAAGGACAACGAAATGCGAACAAGCCTTCCGAGGTTTCAAAAATTCTTGGGGCAACCACCCATTCTCACCAGACCCCGGGAAAGTGAAGAACTCATATTATACCTCGCAGTGGGAAGTCGGGCAATAGCCTCAGCACTAGTCAGAGAAGACGAAAGTGGGCAACAACCCATCTACTTCATCAGCAAAGCTCTACAAAGGGCCGAACTAAACTATCAAAAGATAGAAAAAGTTCGCCTACGCCCTCGTACTCACCTCTCAATGACTCCACCCATACTTTCAAGCTCACACTATCAAAGTTCGGACCAACCAGCCCATAAAAGGCATCCTACAGAAGACAGCTCGGATAATTCGGGGAACCTTGGACAAAACCAGAGAACATCTCGGACAATTCGGGGACCCTGGACAAAAACAGAAAATAGCTCGGACAAATCGGGGAAAATGAAGTCCGACACATAGTATGCCCAAGCTTATGCATTTTCAAAACTAGCCAACACCAAACCAGGGGGCAATAACAGAAGCCTCATCCAGGCTACATTACAAGACCACAACGAGTCAATCTCGAAAGCGGTATAAGGGATGTACTCAGGGTCAGCCACAGTAACACGCATTAAAATTATAAAATCCAGCTAATCAGACATGCTGTCCGGGATCTTAGTAGACATCTCAAAGACATAGGTCGACTATGGGATTACTACCAAACAACTCGGAAAAATAAGGAAACAACTCGGACAATAATAGCAGAACATCAAGTGACAGACGTGGCAGTAAAAGGGAAACCCCAGCACTCACACGAAAGTCCAGGGGCACCCTTTGGAGGCAACAACAGGGCAAGAACACAGAGAAAAGAAGTCGATAATCTATACCCAAACAGTCCGAACACCTCTCAAACAAAAGAAAGAACCAAAGTTCTTCAGAGCAAAAACCCAAATACAAAGTCAAAGCTTTACATCAAAAGCATGCCAACTTCCTTATAGCCCCACCAGAAGAGCTCTCACAAGTCCTCTGGGCATATCGGACAACTCCACACTTCACCATGAAGGAATCACCTTCCTGATTAGCTTACGGAATGGAGGCAATGATCCCAATAGAGATCAAAGAAGGATCCCCCAGAATGATCCTCTACAATGAAGAGGTCAACTCCCAAATCCAAAGGGAATAACTCGACCTACTTCCAGAAGTCCGAGAAAGAGCTCGGATTAGGGAGGAAGCGTTAAAATGTCAAATGGCCTCAAGATACAATCGGAAGGTAATCTAGCAACAACGATCTCATCCTAATCCGAAATGATATCGAAACAACTCGACCTGGAGAAGGAAAGCTGGCAGCAAACTGGAAAGGACCCTACCGAGTCATAGAAGTACTTGGGAAGGGCTACTACAGACTGTCCGAACTCGAGGGGCGACAGCTACCAAGGTCATGGCATGCCTGCAATCTAAAAAGGGCACCAGACCGAGATCCAAAAGGATTGCCCGACCTAGAAAGGTAAGTACTAACATGTACACACTCTTATCTTCATTTTATTGTTTAAAAAATTGCAGATTCCCTAAAAAGTTTCCTACCAAGACTCTCGACTACGGCAGGTCGGCAAGGTGAATACCAAATTCACCGCCCGATCACAACAAAGTCGGCAAGATGAAAACCAAATTCATCGTCTGCTACAAAAGCGACAAGTCGGCAAGGTGAAAACCAACTTCACTGCCCGACCACGATGAAAACCAAATTCATCGTTTGATTTCGACAAAGGTCGACAAAGTGAAAACAAAATTCACTGCTATACCAAGACGTATTAATCTGAAGCATTCATCGTCCGATTATAAAGCAACAGATCAGCAGAAAGTGAAAAATAGATTCATTGCACGATCACGATAAAGACAATCGTCCGATAAAGGTGAAAACGCGATTCACCTAAAAGACGATCTAAAGATAGCAACCACCTTCTACAAATCGGCAAAGATGAACACAGAATAATGTAAGAAGTTATCGAAAGTGATCCGGAAAAAGAACCTGACGAGGTCTTATGGATTGCTAAATAATAACTTGAAGACTAGCCGACGTTAAGAAGTCAGACCAAGTCAACCCAAGTTATAAGTAAACCCTGGAAAGAGGTCTGGCCAACCCTATTAAAGAGGATTACTTTAACTTAGAAGGGCCCGACATGACAAAGTCAGCCCAAAATGAAAAAGTTATAAAAGTAGTCCCTGAAAGAGACCTGACAAAGGTCCAAAAAAGAGGACTACAAAAATAACTTAGAAGAGGACGATGCAAAGAAGTCGACCTCCTACAAACAAGTTACAAAAGTGGTCCCTGAAAGAGACCTGACAAAGGTCCAAAAAAGGGGACTATAAAAATAACTTAGAAATAGGACGACGCAACGAAGTCGGTTTCCTACAAAAATAAGTTATCAAAGTAATCCCTGAAAGAGACCTGACAAAGGTCCAAGAAAGAGGATTACGAAATAACTTAGAAGAGATCGACCTAACGAAGTCGGTTTCCTACAAAAACAAGTTATCAAAGTAATCCCTGAAAGAGACCTGACAAAGGTCCAAGAAAGAGGATTACAAAAGTAACTTAGAAGAGCCCGACACGAAGAAGTCAGACCAACGAAAGCTACAGCTTGGACCGAAAAGAAGAAGTCGGACCAACGAAAGCTACAGCTCGGACCGACAAGAAAAGTCAGACCGGCGAAAGTTACATCTTAGAATGACAAGAAGAAGTCGAACCAATCTAAGCTACAGATTGGACCGACGAGAAGAAGTCAGACCAAACAAAAGCTACAGATTGGACCGACGAGAAGAAGTCGGACCAACAAAAGCTACAGATTGGACCGACGAGAAGAAGTCGGACCAACGAAAGCTACAACTTGGACCGACAAGAAGAAGTCGGACCAGCGAAAGCTACAGCTTGGACCGACAAGAAGAAGTCGGACCAACAAAAAGCGTGCGCTAAAAGGGACATAGCTCCGCCCAAAAAAGCCACGGCTCCACGACAAGGCTATCAAAATTGTTCAGACCAACCAAAAAGGTTCTACCAAGAACACTAAAAAGTTGTCAGACAAGTTAGCCCAGAGGTCATCTCGCCCAAACAGGAGACGGACTAAACAAGAAAAGGTCGGACAGCAAAGTACCAACACTCTATAAACATCTCACAAAGGCCAATGAAAGGTCAAAAGACCAAAGCCAGAAGTGCTTTGCTGAAAGGTACGAAGTCCTGAAAAAAGACACTACTTAAAAAGCGAAAAGCACGGCCTCAAAGACGGAGCTAAAAAGTCGTCCAAACAAACTATACCTAAAAAGTTGTTGGATTATGACTAAAAAGCCCGAACAGTGAAGACAAACAAGTCAGAAGAAGGCTGAAAAGACCTCTCAACAAACTAAAAAGGGCAATACCAGACTCGCACAAGGAGAAACTACTTAAGATCGAGATGCTTGAGCACGACTTCCCCAAAGAGATCGAAGCTCTGAAAGCACGATCTCACGGAAAGGTCCAAACTCAAGTAGGGGCAAAGTCGTACAGGTCGACGACAACTAAGAAGAGGCGCAAGAACGATCTCAAAAAAGAACAAAGCCAAAAGGTTGGAAAACAACTTAAGGCTCAAATGTGCTTAGCTAAAAGGGATACAACTCCACTCAAAGAAGGCACAATCTCAAACAGGGCTACATACGTCATCCGAGACTAAAAAGGTTCTATATAAAGAACACTGAAAAGTCATCAGACAAGTCACTAAAATCCCGGATATCAAGCCGCAAGGATAACTTCGCCAAGGCAGAGAGTTGTCAACACAAACTTAAAGCAAGGCGTAATCCAGAAGACAAGGGTAGAAAACCCACAAAAGAGGACGGACTGTGAAGTACCAAACCTCTAGAAAATCTGCAAAAGATTGCAAAGCAATGAAGAAACAAGCCAGACAGATGCTTGAGCACGACTTCCAAAGAGATCGAAGCTCTAAAAAGCACAATCTCACGGAAAGATCGAACTCAAGCAGGGGCACTGTTCATTCCCTGGGTCAAGCTGTCCGACCCGGGATGTTTAACGACAAGCAGACCGACCTCTTCAGGTCAGACTATTTGACCTCTTCTCAAAGAGCTCGGCCAAATCGCCGTAAGAGGCCCAAGCAGGCCCAGACAAAAGGACACAGCCCAATCTAAAGGCAGTCAAAGCCTAGAAAGATAAAGGCGGTTCCCCAGAAGATAAGATGACCTTACTCAAAGATAAGATAAGATAAGATAAGATAACTAACTTATCTTATCTAAAAAGGTCACTCCACACCATTATAAATACACTGGAGCACCCAAGTATAACTCATACTCTGATTCTACATAAAACCTGTTTAATACCCATGCTAACTTAAGCATCGGAGTCTCTTGCAGGTACCCCCCACCTTCCGGTGGCCAAGGATCAGCAGTGCTGTAAGTCCAACAAGTCGGATACAACAGCTCCGGCCGCCATCAGTCGACCGGACACGCTATCTCCGACCAGTACAGAAGATCTCGTCTGAAATCGACCTCCAGTTTCAGGTAACCTTCGGAACACCAGCAGCCCTAGCGGAGATATTCTGGGCAGCTGTAGCTTTCCTCATCTTCTTAAAGGCCTTCATGGAATCATTGTTCTTAGTCATCTCTGAAAAAACACAGCAAAAAACAAGTTACAAATTGGAAGAAAAGGAACAAAATTAACAAAGACAAACAAGTAAAATGAAGCCAACCACTACCTAGCTCAGCTCAGAGAAGTGAGGGATCCCCTAAAAACCTCTCAGTATCGAGATGAGGAGGTTGCCCCCAATTCTCCTCTAATACATTGACAAAGGCCTGTTCGACCTCATCCAGCATCTCCCACGAATATCTAGAAATTACAACATTCTTTTGCCAACATAAGGGGAAGACAGGTTCATTATTTGACTCCAAAAAAAAACGGCCGAGCTCCTTCAACAGCTCGGACCTTAAAGTAATAATTCTTAAAGTCCCTAAAGGACTCATCATACATGGAAAAAACTTTCTTTCCCTGGGCGGATCAGAAAGAAATCCAAGAAGCTTTCTTTTTTGAAGAAATCCCAGGCTTAGTCAAAACAAAGAGATAAAGAAAGAGGGTTTGAGAAGGCTTAACATCTAGTTATTGGCACAACAACTGAAAGATCTTAATAAAGCCCCAGGAGTTCAGATGGAGTTGGGATGGAGCTACATTACACGACCACAACAAATCGGTTTTGAAGTAGCTAAAAGGAAGGGTAATGTTCATTTGGCTGAAAAAGTATTCATAAGCATAAAAGAAGGGGCGTTCCCCCTGGGTTAGAGAAGGGAAGCAAACCCTCTCGTCGGAGTCAAGCGCTACCAACTCATAGTTCTTCTCCTGATCCCTACTACTACAGATCCGGTGATGTTTTCTAAGCTCCACGCAGTACTCAGAATTAACTACTGAAACACACATCAGGACGAGGGAGTCCAGCCAGTCAGACATTCCCTCGGGGACTTTGGAGGATGTCTCGACAATATTTTTTCGAGAAGACATGGTCAACTAGTCCTACAGCAAGAAAAAGAAAAAGGGGTTACTATCTGTTCCGAGGGTTACCTGAAACTGGAGATTGATCTTGGTTGAGATCCTTTGTACAGATCGGTACCGACGTGTCCGGCTGGTGGGAGACGGCCGGAGCTGTCATGTCCAACTTGTTGATCTAGCTACACTGCTGATCCTTCGTCACCGGAGGGTGGGGGGTACCTGCAAGAGACTCCGATGCTTAAGTTAGCATGGGTATTAAACAGGTTTTTAGTAGAATCAGAGTATGAGTTATACCTGGGTGCTCCAGTGTATTTATAGTAGTTTTAGAGTGACCTTTCTAGATAAGATAAGTTAGTTATCTTATCTTATCTTTATTTTTGAGTTGAGGTCAGCTTATCTTCAAGGGAACCGCCCTTATCTCTATAGGCTTGGACGGCCTTTGGATTTGGGTCGTGTTCCTCTACTTGGGCCCTTTATGGGCTTTCCTGTCGATTTGGCCGAGTTCTTTAAGAAGAAGTCGGTCCGCTTGACCTAAAGAGGTCGGTCGCTTTGTCGTCGATCATCCCAGGTCGGATAGCTCGACCCAGGGTATGAACAGTGCCCCTGCTTGAGCTTGGTTTTAAGGTCGAGTCCTTGACTTCGGTCCTTCTCGTACCGAAGCCGAACTCAAGCATTTTGTCGACTCCTTTTTGTAGCAGCTTTTGAATGTAGAACGTTTTTCTCTAAAAGCGCGTGCTTTTATATCAACACTTTTTTGGGATCGCAAGCGGTTTTAATATCCGCATTTAATTGGCATTTAATTGGCCCCACTCTCTCTTGTCTTTTATTTTGAATTTCTCGATCAAAAACGGTTTCTCTTCTTCGCTTCTTCTTCTTAACTTCTCCCTTTACTTTCTCATTTTCAACTTTTTCCTTTGATTTTTCTGAAGCCTCCGCCTGTAGCTTTCGCATTTCAGCCCAGCGACGTTGTTTTGTGACTTTGCTTTTTCGTGGGGGAAGGGGTGATTCTGGATTTTGCCTTCTGCCTTTCTGCTTTTCTTTGCAGCTTTCTCTCATTTTCCCAGGTTTGGTTCTTCTTTCTTCCTCCCTCTACGCCATTTTTGTGTTTGTTTTGAGAAAGTTTTTATCTTAGTTGGGAAAAGTTTGGATCTTTCTACTTTTCGCTGTGCCTGATCACTGTGCGTCTCGTAATTTCTTCGTCTTTTGCATGGTCTTTTTCGCTTTTCCTGTTGCTTGATACCTTTAGGGCTTTTGCATGTTGTGAAATGCTTTTGATTTTGAAGCTTTGGAATGATAATTTTGTTTGATTCTGAAAAAAGGTTGCATCTTTGACAATTTTTGCCTGGTATGTTTGATGTTTGTTTCTTGCTGATAGACTGTAGGAAGATGACTTTCTGTTTTGTTTGTGTTTTGTCTTTCTCCTATAAAAAATGCTTGCTGTTTGAGATCTTCTATTCTTGTTTGCGAGGTGCCGGAACGTAAGTAGATTTTCCTTGATACCTTGCTTTGTTATTGCCTCCAAAGGATGCCCCAGAACTTTCAGTTAGATTCTTGGGGTTTTTCCTTTTCTGTGTATTCGCCCGTCGAGATGTTTTGCCCCCTTGTCCGAGATGTTTTTGAGTAATTCATTCTTCTTTTCTTTTTGTAGGATTTAGTTGTCCTCATGTCTTCCCGAAATAACGTTGTAGAGATGCCTTCCCAGGTTCCTGAGGGTATAGCCGATTGGGTGGACTCGATGGTTCTTATGTGTGTCTCTCTGGTTGATTCTGAGTTTTGTGCGCAGTTTAGGCAGTTTCATAGTATTTGTAGTAATCCCAGTGATGAGAAGAACTATGAGCTTGTCCCTCCCTCTTCTGACGAGAGAGTCTGCTTTTCTACTCGGGTTGTTGATGATCACCCTTTCTTTTATGTTTATGATTTTTTCTTCGGTCAGCTGGGTATCACCCTTCCTTTTACTCAATTTGAAACTGACCTGTTATGGTCCTGTAATGTTGCCCCATCTCAACTTCACCCCAATTCCTGGGGTTTCATAAAAATTTTCCAATTGTTGTGCAATGGTTTTGGTATTTCTGCTTCCCAATCTCTCTTTTTCTATCTATTTGTCTTGACTAAGCCCGGTGTGGTAAAAAAGAAGTCGGCTTGGGTCTCCTTTCGTTCTACCCAGAAAGAAGGTCTTTTCCATGTTTGACGAGTCATTCCGTGATTTTAAAAACTACTTTTTCAAGGTCCGAGCTGTTGAAGGAGCTCGGCCCTTCTTTTTGGATGAAAATGACGAACCTGCTTTTCCCTTGGAATGGTAAAAAGATGTGAGGGTCTCCAGATATGCGTGGGAAATGTTGGATGAGGCTGAGCGAGCTTTTGTGACTGTCTTGGAAGAACGCTGGGGTCAACCTCCCCATCTTGATACAAAGAAATTTCTAACCAATCCTTCTCTTCTTCAAACTGAACTGGGTATCTTGTGTTTCCTTTTATGTTGCTTGTAGCTGTCTTTCCGATTTGTCCGACTTGTAGCTTAATTTCTGTTTTATTTGCAGAGGCAATGAAGAATAATGAATCCATGAAAGCTTTTAAGAGGGCGCAGAGGGCGACTGCTGCCAGAAATATTGCGGCCAAGGCGGTTGGGGAGGGGTCCTCCCAAGTGCGCGAGAAGCCATCAGTGCCGAGTTCTCCTGGGGTGAAGAAGGTGATCCCTACACCCCGAGTCCGTTTGGTGGATCCTCACCCTACTTCTGTCGCTCCATCTGTTGCTCCTCCCAATAAAAAACAAAAAACAGCTGAGCCCTTCGACCTCGATGCTCCTGATTTTAATGCCATTGAATTTGTGGATCAGCAAATCGGTCCTTATGGCGTCCTCTCCATGGACGATGTGTCCATCCTCCATCACTTGAAATTTATGGTCCGAAATCACGTAAAGATGACGTATATGGCGGCTTCCATATATCGGACTGCTCAGAATCTCCCTCTCCACGCCACTAAAGCGTTTATGGAGGAGGCAAAACAAGAGTTTGATCGGATGAGGGAGTTAAAGGAGGAACTTGAGATAAAAGTAGCCAAGCTGGAGAAGGATTTAGAGAACGAGAAGGCGAGTTCTCAATCACTGGCAGCTTCTTTGGGGTTGGCTGAGGACACAGCCATGATGCATAAGGATAGTTACGTTACATCTTATCGGGAGGTGATGTGCCTGAGGGGGGAGCTCGACAATGTCCGGGAAGATTATTCTGAGCTCCAAAGTCATCTTGTTGGCAGCGTGACTACTGCTTACGAGAATTTGAAGGAGCAAGTTCGGGTCATTGCTCCTGAGGCCGATCTCACCCCCTTTAGCCTGGATAACGTTGTCAGGGATGGCAAGATTGTCCCTGATGATGAGGATGATGATGATGAGGTTGCTCCTCCCCCTGCGTCCTCTGCCAAAGTGTCGGCCTCTTCTGCTCCTCCGGTTGTGCCTGACTTGGACTGCCAGATTCTGAACCGGGAGGATGGAACTGTGGATGCTGTGCCGATTCAGACTCGTCCTCCTTCTCCTTGTCCTGATGCTGCCAAGAAGGCTCCTGATGTTTGCTGAACTCTTTCTGGATATGTAGTTGGCCGGCTTGTGGGCTTTTAAAACTTTCTATTTAATTGCTAACATTTCCTAGTTGCTTGTTTAGCAACTTTTTATTTTGAAAAACAAAAGGTAGCTCGCTATCCCTTTACTGTAGGTTTTGGTGGCCTTCCGGGCTTTATAACTTTCGTAGAGTAAAAGAGATATTTTTTTTTGACTTGGCATCTTTTCTGTTTTCTACTGATGTTTGAAATCTTGCATCTCGACCTCCTCGGCTTGCTTTGTTTTATTGTTTGTAGCTTGGATCCTTTGAGGTTGTGATTTATCGGTCCAACTTGTTTCTCGGTGGTTCTTTTGCGCTGGTCCCCTTTTTAAGTTATTTCTATAATCCTCTTTCTTGGACCTTTGTCAGGTCTCTTTTCGGGGATTACTTTTATAACTCGTTTGTAGGAGATCGACTTCGTTAGGTCGATCTCTTTCTAGGTTATTTTTGTAATCCTCTTTCTTGGACCTTTGTCAGGTCTCTTTCAGGGATTGCTTTTATAACCTTTTCATTTTGTAGGAAATCGACTTCGTTAGGTCGATCTCTTTTTAGGTTATTTTTGTAATCCTCTTTTTTGGACCTTTGTCAGGTCTCTTTCAGGGATTACTTTTATAACCTTTTTATTTTGTAGGAGATCGACTTCGTTAGGTCGATCTCTTTTTAGGTTATTTTTGTAATCCTCTTTCTTGGACCTTTGTCAGGTCTCTTTCAAGGATTACTTTTATAACCTTTTTATTTTGTAGGAGATCGACTTCGTTAGGTCGATCTCTTTTTAGGTTATTTTTGTAATCCTCTTTCTTGGACCTTTGTCAGGTCTCTTTCAGGGATTAATTTTATAACCTTTTTTATTTTGTAGGAGATCGACTTCGTTAGGTCGATCTCTTTTTAGGTTATTTTTGTAATCCTCTTTCTTGGACCTTTGTCAGGTCTCTTTCAGGGATTACTTTTATAACCTTTTTACTTTGTAGGAGATCGACTTTGTTAGGTCGATCTCTTTCTAGGTTATTTTTGTAATTCTCTTTCTTGGACCTTTGTCAGGTCTCTTTCAGGGATTACTCTTATAACCTTTTCATTTTGGGCTAACTTTGTTAGGCCGAGCCCTTCTAAGTTAAAGTAATCCTCTTTAATAGGGTTGGCTAGACCTCTTTCCAGGGTTTACTTATAACTTGGGTTGACTTGGTCCGACTTCTGGACGTCGGCCAGTCTTTAAGTTATTATTTTAGCTATCCGTAAGACCTCGTCAGGTTCTTTTTTGGATTGCTTTCGATAACTTCTTACATTATTCTGTGTTCATCTTTGCCGATTTGTAAAAAGTAGTTGGCATCTTTAGATCGTCCTTTGGGTGAATCGCGCTTTCACCTTTATCGGATGGTTTATCTTTATCGTGGTCGTGCAGTGAAATTGTTTTTCACTTTCTGCCGACCTGTTGCTTTATAATCGGACGATGAATACTTTAGATTAATGCGTCTTGAATTCTTGTAGAATATCTAAATAAACTTTATTCAAAGTAAAAGTGCAAATATATACATGTGGGAGTTTTTCATCCCTTTACGTCGGGTCTGGTCTAGGTCTCAACCTGGTGCCTCATTAAAAAAGGTTTTCAGGAAAAAGAGCGCATCCACTAATGAGATCCTTCACATTTTTTAACTGTAGTACCTTCTTAGGTTGCAGGCGTGCCATGATCTGGGAAGCTCCCGTCCATCAAGCTCGGACAGTCTATAGTAGCCGTTCCCGAGTACTTCTATAACTCGATAGGGTCCCTTCCAGTTTGCTGCCAGCTTCCCTTCTCCGGGTCTAATTGTTCCAATGTCATTTCGGATTAGGATGAGATCGTTCTCAGCGAAACTTTTCGGTACTACCCTTTGATTATATCTGGAAGCCATTCGGCGCTTTAGAGCTTCTTCCTTGATTCGAGCTCTTTCTTGGATTTCAGGTAGTAGGTCGAGCTCTTCCCTCTGAAGTTGGGAGTTTGCTCCCTCATTATAATGGACTACTCTATGCGATCCTTCCTCAATCTCTATTGGAATCATTGCCTCTATTCTGTATGCTAACCGGAAGGGGGATTCCTTTGTGGTGGAATGTGGCGTCGTTCGATATGCCCATAGAACCTGTGGAAGCTCCTCTGCCCAGGCTCCCTTTGCGTCTTGCAGTCTCCATTTTAACCCTGCCAATATGACTTTGTTGGCGGCTTCGGCCTGTCCATTGGCTTGTGGATGTTCGACGGAGGTGTACTGGTGCTTTATATTCAAGTCGGCTGCTAGTTTTCTAAAGCCTGCATCTGTGAATTGAGTACCATTGTCTGTGGTTATTGAATATGGAATTCCGAACCTTGTGAAAATATTTCTATATAAGAATTTTTGACTTCTTTGGGCGGTGGCGTTGGCTAGGGGCTCTGCCTCGATCCATTTTGTAAAGTAATCTACCCCTACTATGAGGAATTTAACTTGCCCTGATCCCTGGGGAAAGGGGCCAAGAAGGTCGAGTCCCCATTTTGCAAATGGCCAAGGCAAAGTCACGTTGATGAGTTCTTCTGGCGGGGCGATGTGGAAGTTGGCATGTTTCTGGCATGGTGGACATGTCTTTACAAATTCTGTAGATTCTTTCTGTAGAGTTGGCCAATAAAGTCCTGCCCGAAGTATCTTTTTGGCGAGAGCCCTTGCTCCGAGATGATTGCCATAAATGCCGCCGTGTACTTCTTCTAACACTTCCTTGGTGTGGGAGGTTGGCACGCATTTTAGCAATGGTACTGAGATCCCTCTTTTGTACAGGATGTTGTTTATGATGGTATAGTACTGTGCCTCCCTTTTTAGCCTCTTTGCCTCCTTTTCTTCCGTGGGGAGTGTTCCTGTTTTGAGGTGGTTGATTATGGGGGTCATCCATCCTTGGTCTTGGCCTGTTATGGTTAGGACTTTTTGTTCCTCCGAGATCGACGGGCTCTGTAGTATTTCCTGGATGAGACTTCTATTGTTGCCCCCGGTTTGGTGCTGGCTAATTTCGAGAGTGCATCAGCTCGGGCATTTTGTTCTCGGGGTATGTGGTAGATCTTATATTCCCTGATTTGTCTGAGCTGTTCCTTGGTCTTATCCAAATACCTTTTCATGGTGGGATCTTTGGCTTGGTAGCTCCCTGTTATTTGTGATGTGACAACTTGCGAATCGCTGTAAATGTTGAGTTTCCGAGCTCCAACCTCTTCAGCCAGCTTCAAACCAGCTAGCAGTGCTTCGTATTCCGCCTGGTTATTTGAAGCCGGGAACCCGAACTTGAGGGAGAGCTCAACTTGGGTTCCTTGGTTGCTTTCTATTATCACTCCTGCGCTGCTTCCAGTTTTATTTGAAGAACTGTCCACATAGAGATTCCACTCTGTGAGGGTTTCGAGGGCATCTGTGAATTCTACGATAAAGTTGGCCAGATATTGTGACTTAATGGCCGTCCGAGCTTCATATTGGAGGTCAAACTCTGACAACTCGACTGCCCATTGTAGAATTCTACCTGCTAAATCTGTTTTCTGCAATATTCCTTTCAAGGGCTGGTTAGTGCGAACTTTGATGGTGTGGGCCTTGAAGTAAGGGCGGAGTCGTCGAGATGTTAGAATGAGAGTATAGGTAAATTTTTCTATTTTCTAATAGTTCAACTCGGATCCCTGCAGTGCTTTACTAATGAAGTAGACGGGTTGTTGTCCGTTTTCGTCTTCTCTGACTAGTGCTGATGCTACTGCCCGACTTCCTACTGCGAGATATAATATGAGTGGTTCTCCTTCTCGTGGTCGAGAAGGGATAGGTGGCTGTCCTAAGAACTTCTTAAAGTCTTGGAAGGATTGCTCACATTCTGTCGTCCATTCGAACTGCTTTCCCTTTCTTAAAGTAGCATAGAAGGGGAGAGATCTTATCGCAACTCCTGCTAAGAATCGGGATAGGACGGCCAATCTCCCGTTGAGTTGCTGTACTTCTTTGACACAGGTTGGGCTCTTCATGTTGAGTATGGCCTGACATTTGTCTGGATTTGCTTCAATTCCTCTTTGTGTGAGCATGAAACCTAAGAATTTGCCTGCTTCTACTGCAAAGGTGCATTTCGCGGGATTGAGTCGCATGTCATGCTTTCTTATGGTGTCGAATACTTGGGCCAGGTCAGACAATAATGTCTCTTCACTTTGTGTTTTTATTAGCATGTCGTCCACGTAGACTTCCATGATCTTTCCGATGTGATCCGAGAAGACTTTATTCATTAGCCTTTGATAAGTAGCTCCTGCGTTCTTGATACCGAAAGGCATCACAATGTAGCAGTAGTTTGCTTTCGGTGTTAGAAACGAAGTCTTTTTTTGATCTGGTGGATACATGGGGATCTGGTTGTATCCCGAGTATGCGTCCATAAATGAGAGATATTTATATCCGGAGGAAGCGTCTACCAGAGCGTCGATATTCGGGAGTGGGTAAGGATCTTTTGGACAAGCCTTGTTGAGATCGGTGTAATCGGTGCACATTCGCCACTTCCCATTTGATTTTTTCACCAAGACAACGTTGGCTAGCCATAGTGGATATTTGACTTCTCTTATGAATCCTGCTTCCAGTAGTGCCTGTACTTGTTCTTCCACAGCCTGGGATCGCTCTGGCCCAAGTTTTTTTCGTCTCTGCTGTACCGGCCGAGATCCTGGATAGACCGCCAACTTATGACACATCAGCTTAGGGTCTATGCCTGGCATATCTGCGGCTTTCCACGCGAAGAGATCAACATTATCTCGCAAAAATTGTATTAGTAATTCCTTTGAATCTCCTTTTAGGATTGTGCCGATATTTAGTTATTTTTTCCGAGGTGTCCCCGATCTGAATATTTTCTATCTCACCCTCTGGCTGGGGACGAAGTTCTTCTCGTCGTTGAACTCCGCCCAGCTCGATTGTGTGGAACTCTTCTCCTTAGCCTCTGAGGTTTAGGCTTTCGTTGTAACAGCGACGTGCCATTTTTTGATCTGCTTTTATCGTGGCTATCCCTTTTGGTGTTGGGAATTTCATACATAGGTGTGGGGTCGAGACTATTGCGCCGAGTTGGTTGAGTGTTGTCCGACCTATGAGAGCATTGTAAGCTGAACTTACATTAACCACGATGTAGTCTATTTTGAGGGTCCTGGATTGGTTCCCTTTTCCGAAGGTTGTATGTAGTGGTATGTATCCTAGTGGTCGAACCGGGGTGTCTCCTAGTCCAAACAGACTGTTTGGATATGCTTGAAGTTCTTTTTCTTCTAAGCCGAATTTATCAAAGGCTGTTTTGAATAAGATGTCGGCAGAACTCCCTTGGTCTATTAAGGTGCGGTGTAGGTTGGCGTTTGCTAATATGATGGTGATGACCATGGGATCGTCGTGTCCTGCGATGATGCCGGATGCGTCCTCTTTAGTGAATGTTATTGCCGGGATGTTGACCATGTGAATCCGCCATGTATCATGTGGACATGTCTTTCTGGTGTCCGAGGTAATCGTTCTGTTCGTTCGGTATCTTCATCCCTTCGTCTCTTTCTTTGATCATCATCTCGGGTGGCCAGGAATCGATCTAACTTTCCTTCTCTCACCAATTTTTCTATGATATTTTTTAAATCGAAACATTCGTTTGTGGAGTGTCCTCAGACTCGATGGTATTCACAATATTCCTTCCGGTTTCCTCCTCCCTTTTTGCCTTTGAGTGGCCGTGCTGGGGGATTTTTTCTGTATGGCAGACTTCTTTGTATATCTCGACCAAGGATGCCCTGAGAGGAGTGTCATTATGGTATTTTTTATTTTCTCCCCTTGTCGATCTTCTTTCCTCTTGGATTCCTTGCCTCTATCTCGGTAAGAGGCCCCCGATTTTGAGGTCTCTCCTAACCGAGCGTTTTCTTCCATGTTGATGTATTTTTCTCCTCGTTCCTGCACTTCATCCAAGGAGGTCGGGTACTTTTTTGATATAGATTGGCTGAAGGGTCCTTCTCGTAGGCCGTTGATGAGTCCCATGATGGCGGCCTCTGTGGGTAAACTTTGTATGTCTATGCACGTTTTGTTGAATCTCTCCATATAGTTGCGGAGGCTCTCCCGATCTCCTTGTTTGATCCCTAGTAAACTGGGGGCATGCTTGGCTTTATCTTTCTGAATGGAGAATCTGGCTAGGAATTTTTTAGCTAGGTCATCAAAGCTTGAGATGGACTTTGGGGGTAGGTTGTCGAACCATCGAATGGCTGTCTTTGTGAGAGTTGTTGGAAAGGCTTTGCAGCGAACAGCATCTGGGGCGTCGGTGAGGTACATTCTGCTTCTGAAGTTACTGAGATGGTGGTTGGGATCCGTGGTGCCATCATACAGGGTCATATCCGGGAGTTTGAAGTCTTTTAGAATTTTGGTTTTCATGATTTCCCTGGTGAACGGGTCTTTCTCTTTGTCGCCCTTATCTCTATAGGCTTGGACGGCCTTTGGATTTGGGTCGTGTTCCTCTACTTGGGCCCTTTATGGGCTTTCCTGTCGATTTGGCCGAGTTCTTTAAGAAGAAGTCGGTCCGCTTGACCTGAAGAGGTCGGTCGCTTTGTCGTCGATCATCCCAGGTCGGATAGCTCGACCCAGGGTATGAACACTATCCAAACGGGTCGGGCAAATCAAGAAATCAGCTCGGACAAATATGGATACCACTCATACAAATAGCGAAAGGAGACCCCAAGACTCGCACCAAAGTCCAAGGGTATCCTTTGGAGGCAATAACAGAGTAAGGATTCAGGAAAAATCTACAAGTCTACGTCTCGACATCTCCCAGACAAAAAAGAAAAACCTTTTCAAAGACACTTCGAAGAAAGAAAATAAACCACAAAATGTCATCAAAGTTACCGTCTCTTTACAAACCTATCAGCAAAGGGAACCACCAAAATCAAAAACGTCAAGTGGAAATCATCAAAGACGCAATCTTTTTCAAGAATTAAGCAGTTCATAAGCCTCAAAATCAAAGGATACAATCAGAAACGGTAACAACATGCAAAAACCCTAAGAGCATCAACTATCAGAAAATTTGAAAAGGTTCATGCAAAAGTCAAAGAAACTCCCAAAACACACAGCAAAAGCAGAAAAATTTAAACTTTTCCCAAAGCAAAGATCAAAACTTTCTCAAAAATAAGGCATGAAAAGAACGACGAAGAAAGACTAACCTGTAGCAAGGAAGAGACGATAAACGCTAAAAAATTGAAGCAACAACGAGGCCGCGCCAAACAATCACCTTTCGAAACAAAAGAACGAAGCGCCAGCAGTCACCTCCGAAAACAACAAAAAGCACGAAGACGTGAAAACTTGAGAGCAAGCGAAAATGAAGAGTCCTAGGAGAGCCAGAAAACGCAAGAATAGAAGGGTAAAAGATGGAGTTTCATGAAGCAAGAGAAAAAATTGAAAGCAAAGTCTTTTGGCAATTCAAAATGAAAAGAGGGAAACGGCAAAAAGAGGAGTTAATGGGCTTTAAAAACCCTCGCACGTTCCCAAGGCAAGAGCACAAATGCAAAAGCGCGCGTTTCAAACTAAAAGAAGTGAAGGAAAGCGCTTCACATTCAAGAAGCCTCAGCGGAATCAATCAAAGTGCTCGAGCTCGGCTTCTCCATAGAAGGATCGAAGTCCTAAAAAAGGACCTGACCTCAAAAAGAAGACCATGCTCGAGCAAGGGCACTGTTCATGCCCTGGGTCGAGCTGTATGACCCGGTCTGATTGACGACAACTCGACCGACCTCTTCAGGTCAGGATTGCCCAACCTCTTCTTAAAGAGTTCGACCAAATCACCAGGAGAAGCCCAAAAAGGGCCCAAACAGAGGAACACGACCCAAGTCCAAAGGCTGCCCAAGTCTAGAAGGATAAGGGCGGTTCCCTTAAAGATAAGATAACTCCACTCAAAGATAAGATAAGATAACTATCTTTTCTCCAGAAAGGTCACTCCACACCACTATAAATACACTGGAGCACCTAGGTATATGGTAGCACAAATTGCGAATCACACTTTTCACAACTCGTACCACTAACCAGCAAGTGCACTGGGTCGTCCAAGTAATACCTTACGTGAGTAAAGGTCGAATCCCACGGAGATTGTTGGTTTGAAGCAATCTATGGTTATCTTGTAAATCTTAAGTAGCCTAGGGTTACAAAATATGAGTGGACTATGATGGATGATGCAGAGATCCACTTCTGGGGCCCATTTGGTGTGCTGGGGCCCACTTGGTGTGTGCTGGGACTGAGACTTTAAGCAATTCACGTGCAGAGGCCATTTGTGGAGTTGAACGCCAGTTTTTGTGCCAGTTTGGGCGTTCAACTCCAGTTTTTTATCCTTTTCTGGCGCTGGACGCCAGATTTGGGCAGAGGACTGGCGTTGAACGCCAGTTTACGTCGTCTATTCTTGTGCAAAGTATGGACTATTATACATTGCTGGAAAGCCCTGGATGTCTAGTTTCCAACGCAATTGGAAGCGCGCCATTTCGAGTTCTGTAGCTCCAGAAAATCCACTTTGAGTGCAGGGAGGTCAGAATCCAACAGCATCAGCAGTCCTTTTTCAGCCTAAATCAGATTTTTGCTCAGCTCCTTCAATTTCAGCCAGAAAAATACCTGAAATTATAGAAAAACACACAACTCATAGTAAAGTCCAGAAATATGAATTTTTCCTAAAAACTACTAGGAATAAACTAAAAACTAACTAAAACATACTCTAAACTATATGAAATTATCCCCAAAAAGCGTATAAAATATCCGCTCATCAGTATAACTCATACTCTGATTCTACAAAAAACCTACTTAATACCCTTGGTAACTTAAGCATCGGAGTCCCTTGCAGGTACCACCACCCTCCGGTGACGAAGGATTAGCATCACCAACAAGTCCAACAAGTTGGACGTAACAGCTCCGACCAATACAGAAGATCTCGTCCGAGATCGACCTACAGTTTCAGGTAACCCTCAGAACACTAACCCAATCAGCATTATAATATTCTTGAAGGATTAATGAAGATTGTACAAAAAAATGAAGACCTTGAAACATAGTACCTTTGATGTAGCAAGGAATCTGAAAAATAGTAGCATAATGAGTAATGTGGGGTGCTGATAAGAATTGGCTAACAACATGAACATGATAAGCAATATCCACTCGAGTAATAGTTAGATAGACAAAACCACCAACCAATTGTGTATCAATAGTAGGATTATCCAAAGCAGTGCCATCCATATAAGTGAAGCGAGCATTAAGCTCAAGCGGAGTAGATTTTGTGCGACTATCAGTAATCCTAACCCGAGCAAGAAGATCAAATGCATACTTTGCTTGAGAAAGATAGATGCCATCTTTTAACGAGATAACATCAAGATCAAGAAAATAACTAAGAGATCCAAGGTCTTTCATCTCAAAGTGATGGTGAAGACTTGCTTTGAGATCACTTATGCCATCAACATCATTACTATTAATGATCATGTCATCAACATATAATAGTAGGAGCAAAACACCCCTGTCAGTCTTGCAAATGAAAAGAGCATTCTCATGAGGACTGCAAGTGAAACCGAGGTTGTAGATAGTATTCATGAACTTTTCAAACCATTCTCGAGGAGCTTGCTTAACACCATACAGTATCTTGCAAAGAAGACTTACTTTGTTAGAAGAACAAGAATATCTCGGAAGAGGTTTCATGTAGACTCTCTGTTTTAAGTCACCATTGAGAAAAGTATTTTTCATATCCATCTGACTTAGAAACCATTTGCAGACTGCAGCAATCACAAGAAGAGTTCGAACAGATGTGAGTCGAGAGGGAAGGAAGAGAGAATTCTCAATTTGCAGGTGCCTACGGTTTGAGAAGAACAATAAAAATTGCAAGAATTAGCTATAAGGTTATTGAATTATGGCTCCAGTATGAAAGAATTAGAAATTTTTGTCACTATTATGGATACGTTGGGAATAACTTAAGGGCTTGCAATCAACACCTAGAAGACTCAGTGTCTAGAAGTGTTAAGGAGGAAAGGTGGAGCTCATGGCTAAGGGAGAAACAAGTGGGATGGAGGATTGACAAGCAAAAGGAGAATGAAAACCCGAATCCTGAAGTCAGAACAGAGGGGGAGAAGAAAAAAACCAAAAAGCCAACCCCTATATGTCTAATTCAAAATTTTTCTAGTTTATCAGTCCAAGACGGAAATCCTTTTGTTAAAAATATAAGGAGTGAAGTTCAGAGGGAGGAGGCAAAAGAAGGGGATGGAGGAGAGAAGGAAGTGTGTGCAGACAGCAGGGAAGTTCTCAAATTCACGGATAATGAAATCGCTGAAATAATAAATATAATTCCCACAATGCTTACATATTGTGTTTTCTCATTTGGAGCAGTGAATGAAGGTGATAGGAAGGCAAGAGATTGGAGGAAGAAATTGAAGCAACTTGCAAGGAAGGGGGAGAGAAGTAAGTCATTTTCAGGGAAAAAGAGGAAGTCAAAGGATGAGGTGATGCGTCCGCATCTTTAGTAGTTTTTATTATATTTTCCTTATGTTTCCTTAGGTTTAAATGCATAATCTTCTCTCAAATCTCATTAATTTCAATATCCTTTGCAACTAAACATTTTCAAAGTATTTTTAAGAAAATACAGGATTTAAAGATGAGAAAATCAAGTAGCAAAGCAAGGAGGATAAAGGAGCAACATGACAAAGCTTCTCAAAATAAACAGAAGGTTGTGCGTACGTATCTCCCATACATATGCACAAGTTTACTTCAAGAATTGAATCATGCCACGCTGTACAAGGCGTGCCACATGCTAATTCCAAGGCGTGCCACACTGTGCAGTACGTGCCACACCCTAGAAAAGAAATTCAAGTTGTGCGTACGCATCTCCCATGTGTACGCACGATGTACGAATTTTTTCCAAGTTGTGCGTACGCAATTACGCATCTCCCATGCGTACGCATGAATCTAATTTTTGTCAGGGAATGTCCCACGCTGTGCAGTACATGCCACGCCCTACAAGGAACGTCAGCAAGGGCATGCCACGCTTGGGAAGGAGAACACCCCTGAGACCAAATTCATGCCTAGCGTGACACGCTACAGTAATACGTGCTACGCCAAAGCCCAATTTCCTCAGTAAAATGCCATGCCAGTGAAGATATGATTTGATTCCATTTTGAATATTGAAGAAGATTCTGTTTTGGATTAGATTTGAATTCTATTTAATCTTGTTTTGATTTCCTTTTTAATTTTGTTATTTGAATTAGGATTATCTTAATTACTTCTGATTAAGATAAAATTTAGTTTTGAATTTGAATTTGAATTAAGAAATCTTGGATTTAAATAAGTGAGAATAGCTCACAAAGGAAGGCAGTCATGAGGGGAGGATCTTCGGATCCCTCACGTGTCTCTCTTCTTCTTCCTTTCTTTTATTTTGTTTTTCAATTCTCCGTGAGTCACTAAACCTTTGTCAAAGGATTAGGAGCTCTGTTCATATTTCGATGGTTTATTAATTTAAGTTTTCTTTTATTTTAAAGCTTTGTATTAATCTATTTATCATTGAGTGTTTCAGTCTTCATCAATGAAGGATTAGTAGCATTAATAGGTGTGCTAATCCTAATTTGAATTTGTTAACTGATTTGACATAATAGTGATGAATCCATATTTGACAATGTATTTTGGTTTGATTCGAATGGATTTCATTACATAAACTCACACTTATTCACTAAATTAGCATGCTTTTGTATTTTCTTCCTAAATTGTGCTTGATTATGAAAACATGCTCTTTTGCACTTATTTTGACTAATTTTATTCCGTCATTCGATACCTTGATGTTATTTGTGAGTGATTTCAGATGAACAAGGTAGAAATGGCTTGGTGGGAATGGAAGAGGAGTATGCATTTGGGAGAAAACATGAAGAAAATAAAAGAGGAGAGCTCAGCCATGCGTGCGTGCGCACAAGGATAAGTGTGTATGCACAGAAGGAATCAGCATGCGTGCGTGCGCACAACTACCCGTGCGTACGCACAAGAACCCAAGCAGAGCGAATCCAGAGCATCGCGAAGTGTGCGTGCGCACAACCCTCTGTGCGTACGCACAAGTAAAAATTTGGCGAAGTGTGCGTACGCACACGCCTGTGCGTCCACACAGGTCCCAGTGCGTGCCTTCATTAAAAATGCACGTGCACTCGTGATTTGGGGCTCCTTTTGGCCCATTTCTGAAGGCTTGAGGCTGGTTCAAGAGGCTATATTAAGGGAACAACAACATATAGCAATGGGGCCATCTTAGAATAGGAAAAAACACATAGTAGGAGTAGGAGTAGTGTAGATTAGGGAATTCTCTCTTAGGTTTAATTAGGGTTTGAAGCATTTTATACTTCAAGTTTGGTTTTGGATTCTAGCAATTGCATTGTAATTATTTCTTTAATTTCTCTTTCAATTACATTTCTTATTCTTCACTTTCATATATTTTACTCACTCTTGTCAATATTCACATAGTTTGCAATTTTGAATTCCTAGTTGTTTAATTTGATGTTTGATGGCTTTTATATGTTTGTTTGAATTATCTTTATTGACTTTGAGCATTTATGGTTCATAGCTTTCCTAAATTTACCAATTTTCCCATGTTTTATGTTTATGCCTACTATGTGTTCATTTATGTTTTGAACCACTTTTCTATCACTTTATAGCATTACTTGTTTATATTACATCCATAGTTCTTTTGTTCTTTTATTACTTCATTAGTTACAATTTTGCCTTGTTCTTTTATCTCTTTATTCCTTTATTGCTTTCTTGTCATTGAAAACCCCTTTGGCTTTCTTGCAACCAAAATTGTACACACTCATTGGCATTAGTTCCTAGGGAGAACGACCCAAAGTTGAATTACTCTCAATCTCGGATTATGTTTTGCATTTGAATATCATCTAAACTTTGATGTTGAGAGTTAGTTATTGGTTTAGCTATACTTGCAACGAAGTGATCTTATTTTGAGAAATTCTAGACCAACACTAGTTCTTCTTATCAAATTGGCGCCGTTGCCGGGGAACTAGCATCATGAGTGTTATAGTTTTGGTTGTTGTAAATATGTGAATAGTGTGAATAGATGCTTTTTGGTTGTTTGCTTGTTTTTGTTAGTAATTAGGATTTTGTTTGCTTTGTTGATTGATGTCTTTAGCTTTTATTTTCAATTTTCTCTATGAGTTATCACCCTCTTGGTTTGGAGTTTGGTTGTTATTATTTTGTAGGGCTTGATAACCTCAATTTTGGATTGCATCATGGGATTGGAGCATCTATTTTGGAAGGAGCCACCTCCTCTATATTACAATGAGCCATCCCCTTCCCAATGCACATACCCAACCCAAGGATATGGTGGATTTCATCTTGATTATGCACCCCTACCACCATATGCCTATAGCCCATATATTCAACATAAACCTAAACACTTGCCAACATGAGTCACCTCCCACACATACAACCTTCTTCCCAAATAATGAAACCCCTCTTTCACCACAATGTGGATTTGCCCAACCTTTGTCCCAAGAAGATCAAGATCTTCAAGCCTTTCTCCAAGAGCAAGAAGGATTCTGAAAGACACAAGGTCAATTCATGGCTACCATAGCCAAAGTAGTGAACCGCTTAGTTCTTCTACGCTCATCCGATCAAGGTATTCCTCTTGAGGAATGTGGAGGGTCAACTAATGCATGTAGTGAAGAAGAGAGCATGGAGCCACAAGGGAAAGAAGAAGGGTTAGATCTTGAAGTACAACAAGAGGGAGAAAGTGGAGTATGTGAACCGGAGGAGAGAAAGAGAGACATGAGGGAGATTGATCAAGATGAGGATTCCATCATTGATGATTTTTTGTCCTCCTTGGTCAATCCCCTTAATGATCCTAATGAACCTCTCCCCATTGAGTTTGAGAAAGACATGGAGGTAGACTTCTCACAACCTCCATGCTATGATATTAGGGATGGGGAAGAGGAGGAAGAGGTTGGTGAGGAAGGAGTTGACAACCAAGAACATATTGAGTGGGTGGCAATTTCACCTATGAACTTCATTGGCCCCATCAATATGCTATCTTGGAGACGGACTACCAACTCAAGGTCTTTCTTGGGTTGGTGAGTGGTGGAGAAAGGAGTGTTGGTAGCCAAAGAACTCCAAGGATCATTAAGAAGGTTAATTCAAGAATCAGAGTTCAAGCATGGTGTAGAGCATAATCGGGTGATTTCTGGAGAATGTTGGGTTGTTACAAGGGTCAACTAGGAGCTTTTCCATCCGGCTTGGAGCATGGAGATCAACAAGAAGGTGACCAGATGCATAGAATATGGGATCCCGGAAGAGCCTCTAAGTGCAAGCTTGGATGGAGGTTCAAGGAGGAGTGGAAACACAAACCACCCTAGCAAGAGTCTCCACAATAAAGTCCAACTTAAGGACTATAAACTAAAGTACTAGGTGGGAGATACCCCACCATGGTAACATCTTTCTTACCCTTTCTCTTTGTTTATAGTCTTAGTTTAGTGCATGTTTGTTTATCTTAGTTAGCTTAGATTAGTTTAGTTTTGAGCTTAGATATGTTAATCTGCATATGGATCATGATTTTGGATGTTTTGAATGTTTTGGGGTTGGTATGTTGATGTGCTAACGCTGGGACCCCTTAATTTTGAAAGAAAAATTTTTGAAAAAATAGGGCATCTGTGCGTGCGCACGCACTTGTGCGCGCACAAAACCTCTACATTTCGCGTCCCGTGCGTACGCATCCAGCTGTGCGTACGCACACCCCCTTGTAAAGCCACTGCTGGCAGCGCTCGCATGCCTTGTGCGCGCGCATTCCCCTGACTTTTGCATTCTGTGCGTGCGCATCCGCTCGTGCGTACACACGCAACCCCTATTTCGCACATCATGTGCAGCCGCACAAGCTTGTGCTTCCGCACGCAAGCTGGCAGCCCCTCTGGTGGGAGCGTTAGCACAGCTTGTGCGCCTGCACCCCAACCCTTCTTGCTTCTGTGCGTGCGCACGGACCTGTGTGCGCACGCACACATGATCCTCAACCTAAAAAAAACATTCTGTGCGCGCGCACAGGCTTGTGCGTGCGCAGACGTCTATTTTCACCTTCTGTTCGGAGCACTCGCACACTTTGTGCGGACGCACCCCTCCCCTTTTTCACCTAGTGTGCGTACGCACACATGTCTGTGCGTACGTACAACTGCTATTTTGGGCAAAATTTTTATTTCTTTTCCATTTAAGCCCTAACACACTCCCGCCCCTTCCACCCCTCCCTTTTCTTGCTTTTTCCATGTTTTTCCTCTTGTTTTACTTAGTCTTCATTGCATTTCATTTTTATTTTAGTTATTATATTAGTTTTACTTTAGTTGTTTCTATTTAAATAAGTTACAAGTATTTGTTTATTAGCGATAGGGTTGCCTTTTGAGACAATGTACTTATACTTTGCTTTAATATGCAAGTACTTAGTGGATTTGAATACTCATGTTTTGATTGAACCACTAGGGCAAATTATATAAGTGCATTGGATTAAGTTATTTGAGTTGAAATTACTTGTTCATCATGATTTCCGTGTTAAATTTATCACATGACCGGTACTTGCTCCTCGTTAATGCTTAGCATTTGTTTGAGTGACCTCACTTGATCGCTATCAAGTGTATCACTTTTTGTAACAAGTACCTATAATATGTGACTCTTTCTTTGTGTTTTATGATGAATAAGTAATTTTCTTTTCTTCATTGCATTGGTTATTGCTTGTTGTACTATTTTATCAATCTTGCACTTTCACTTGCACAATATCGATAACCAATCTCTCATAGATTCAATTCACTTTTGTGGTTACCTAGGGTTGCTTGTACCTTAAGTTTTGCTTATTCTTTACTTGCAACCTAGGCAATTTAATTGAGGAACGTATGCTATTTTCTTTTGATGAGCAACCCAAGCCCCCGTATTCGCCAGCTGACGGTAGAGCTCTTAGAGACATTCCCCCCGGATTGTGTTCATGCACGGAGGACCGTGCAAAGCTTAAGTGTGGGAGAGGATTCGTCATTTTGGGGCGTAAACTCTCTTTTCCAAACACTTTGCACTTTATTTTTGTTTACTTTTATTATGTTTCTTGTAGATATTTGTTAGTATTTTTTTTACTATTGCATCCTTACTCTAGTTAATATATATATATATATATTGCATTTGCATGGTATATATTTATAGATAGAAGTTGTAATTGGATGATGTAAATAGTATAGCACCTAGTTCAATTTTGTCCTAATTGTTTATGTTAGTTTTTTATTGTTGAAAATTAGGAATAGAACTAAGAAAATTTTTGAAAACTTGCATCCATCACAACATACATACATATAAGAAATAAGTTTTGGTGAAAAACAACAAAGATTTCCAAGAATTTTGCTTCAAGGGCATTCTATTGAATTGATTTGAAAACTATTTTCAAACTTGCTTGAATGATTTTTATGGAACATAGAAGAGTAAAGAACAAATACCTTGTGAGATTTTGAGCTATATTGAGTGGTTACACATTCTAACCACTAATTTTGTTCATAGTGTGATTTTTCTCCTTCTATGATTGTGATCTTGATTTTGCTTGATTCTTTATTTCCGATGTTTGATGTCTTGAATGCATTTAGCATGATTGAGGCCATTTTTGAATTAAACTCACTCACCCATATGGACTTACCCTTGCATCTATCTTTGTTAACCCCTTTTGAGCTTTTTAATCCCCTTTGTTCTAATTGTTAGCACATCACAACCCTAAGCGGAAAACCATGAATTACCTTGAATTTCATCTTTGATTAGCTTAGGTTGAGGAGTGTATATCATTTAAGTACGGAGGAAATTTTGAAAAACATTGGTAGAGAAAAAAATGTTGTTGTGGGTATTCATTGAAAATTTGGAAAAAAAAGGGTGCACATTCATGTATCAATTTGCTTTAACCATATGTATTTGTCATAGAAAAAAAGAGAAAAAAATGAAATGAATAAGAAATGCATATGTGTTTTGAATAGAAACTAAGGCATGAATGTGTGTGAAAAGAAGTAATGGGTGGTTAGAATGCATTTTCTATGGGTTGATTGATATAGGTTGAGTTGGGTACTTGAGCTAATCAAAGATTCAATCCTTTAGTCTACTTAGCCATATACTCATCCTACCCTTACCCCAACCCCATTACAACCTTCTAAAGACCTCATGATACTTGCATACATGCATCAAATACTTGTTGATTGTTAGATGAAAAGCAATTCCTTGAAAGCATGATTCGAGGAGATTTGAGTGATTTGACCCTAAAAACCAAGTGATTAGAGTGTACATACACCTAGTGAGGGTTCAATTACTCAATTATATGTTCCTTTACCTCTTGTCATGCATTCTTGCAAGTTGTTTCATTTTGAAACTTGAATCAATTCTCTAGATTTTGCTTGCATTGAGCTACTTCTTTGCTTAGCCCTATATGTTTATATACTTGCTTGGGAATTTTCTTGTTTGTTTGCACCAAATTAATAGGACATTCTAGATAGATATATATAGCTAGTATATAGCATAGATACATGCATATAGATAGTGCATTCAATAAGTTGTTTCCCTTTTATCCTTCTCCTTTGTATGTGTTTAGCATGAGGACATGTGGTATGCGAAATTGCTACTTAGGTTGTGAATTGTTGTTCGAAATTGATTCCCCGGCAATGGCACCAAAAACGGATGCACAGAACCATGGTCTAAACAGATCTTCACAACTTCACATAACTAACCAGCAAGTGCACTGGGTCGTCCAAGTAATACCTTACGTGAGTAAGGGTCGAATCCCACGGAGATTGTCGGTATGAAGCAAGCTATGGTCACCTTGTAAATGTTTTGATCCATTTCTGGCGTTCAACTCTGGTTTTTGATCCCTTTCTGGCGCTGAACTCCAGAATTGGGCAGAGAGCTGGCGTTGAACGCCAGTTTACGTCATCTAAACTTGGGCAAAGTATAGACTATTATATATTTCTGGAAAGCCCTGGATGTCTACTTTCCAACGCAATTGGAAGCGCGTCATTTTAAGTTCTGTAGCTCCAGAAAATCCACTTTGAGTGCAGGGAGGTCAGAATCCAACAGCATCAGCAGTCCTTCTTCAACCTCTGAATCTGATTTTTGCTCAAGTCCCTCAATTTCAGCCAGAAAATACCTGAAATCACAGAAAAACACACAAACTCATAGTAAAGTCCAGAAATGTGAATTTAATATAAAAACTAATGAAAACATCCCTAAAAGTAACTAGATCTTACTAAAAACATACTAAAAACAATGTCAAAAAGCGTATAAATTATCCGCTCATCACAACACCAAAATTAAATTGTTGCTTGTCCCCAAGCAAATGAAAATCAAATAGGATAAAAAGAAGAGAATATACTATAAATTCCAAACTATCAATGAAACATAGCTCCAATCAAATGAGCGAGACTTATAGCTTTTTGCCTCTTGAATAGTTTTGGCATCTCAGTTTATCCATTGAGGTTCAGAATGATTGGCATCTATAGGAACTCAGAGTTCAGATAGTGTTATTGATTCTCCTAGTTCAGTATGATTATTCTTGAACACAGCTTCTTTATGAGTCTTGGCCGTGGCCTTAAGCACTTTGTTTTCCAGTATTACCACCGGATACATAAATGCCACAGACACATAATTGGGTGAACCTTTTCAGATTGTGACTCAGCTTTGCTAAAGTTCCCAATTAGAGGTGTCCAAGGTTCTTAAGCACACTCTCTTTTTTTTTTTTGCTTTGGACCTTGACTTTAATCGCTCAGTCTCAAGTTTTCACTTGACACCTTCACGCCACAAGCACATGGTTAGGGACAGCTTGGTTTAGCCGCTTAGGCCAGGATTTTATTCCTTTAGGCTTTCCTATCCACTGATGCTCAAAGCCTTGGGATCCTTTTTATTTGCCCTTGCCTTTTGGTTTTAAGAGCTTTTGGCTTTTTCTGCTTGCTT